>NC_080619.1:7326581-7633124 GCF_027887145.1 Ammospiza caudacuta
CAATCCAACAATTGCAGCCCAGGGATGCCACCAGGGATGCCAGCAGCCATGGGGACCAGCAGGGACAGTGCTGGTCCAGAGAGCCACAGTGGGCACCAGGAGAGGCCGGGAAAGGGGATGAGGCTCTGGGGTCCCCAGATTCCTCTGGATGTGGCTGCAGGGACCCCCTGACCGGGCGAGCTGGAGCTGCTGCTTCCAGATGTGTCAGGAATGGGATCCCTGCGGGTCCAGGGATGGCATCTCGGGGTGACAGTGCCAGTGTGGGGTTTGGTGACAGGACAGAGCCACCTGGGGTGGGCCGGGGAGGGGACACTGTCCAGAGACAAATGGAAGGAAGGAAGGGAGGGAAGGAAGGAAGGATGGATGGATGGATGGATGGATGGATGGATGGATGGATGGATGGATGGATTTCCTTCCCCACGTTAACACCCAGGAATGTCACAGGGATGGTTGGTGGATGCAGCAAACCCTTCTGGCATCAGCTTAGAGTCACCCCAGCACTCCCACCCTCCCAGGGCTGGTGCATCCGTCCTGAGGGATCCTGCCCAGGCTGGGACCTGACACCTGGGGCGTTTCTCTCCATCACCAAGGTGGTTTTCCCTCCTTTTCCCTCCTTTTCCCTCCTTTTCCCAGCGCTGCTGCTCCCGCCTGGGCTGTGCCTGCACTCCCGGGGCTCCCGCCCTGCTTTCCCCCATTCCCAGTGGGATCCAGCTGTGTGGGATTGGGGTGGGGCCGTTCCCGGGGCCCGGAGCACCCCGGGGGCTGCTGCAGGCCAGCACCCCCCTGAAATCCCTGCTGAGCTGCAAAGCTCCTCAGCCCCGGTTCGAGTTAAAGAGAATTAAAATGCTTTCTCCTGCCGATCCCTAATCCCCGCGGCTGCGGCAGGGCCCGAGGGATGCCCGCATGCTCCCGGCGTGGTCACCTGTCCCCATCCCTGTTCTGCTGTCACTTCACCCCCTCCCCGGTCCAGGTCCCGCTGCCAGAGCGTCCCCATCCCCTTTCCTGCCGGGGAGCATCGATCTCGGCTCTCTTTGTGGGTGCATCCCCCCGCAAACGCTGCCTGGAGCCCGGGGAGGGCGTGTGGGACCCCCGACCCCCTTTCCCCATCGCAGCTTTGCCATAAAAGGGCTGGAAATGGGTTATTGTCTCAGCAGGGCTTTCTCCTCCTCCCAAATCCTATTAAAACCTCATTTTTCTGACCCTAATCTCAGCTGGCCCTTCTGGGGGGGGGGGGGGGGGGATTAGTGGTTGTGTCCCCCCCGCCCCGGCCCCGCTGGGTCCGTGCGGGAGAAGCGCGGCCGGAGGGGGGCGGCTGTGGGGCCGCGGTGGTGGCAGCGCTGCTGTCGCTGTGTCGCTGTGTCCCTGTCGCTGTCCCTGCCCAAAGGGTGACGTTATCCCCGCCGGGTGCCAGGGCGATGGCGCCGCTGGCAGGGACAGCTGGTGACATGTCCCCAGCTGGGCCCGGCGCCTGCAGCCCCGCGATGTCACCGCGCTCGGGGCGGGGTGGGGTCGGGCCAGGAGCGGCACGGGTGGGACAGGGGAGTGGCATCGGGGTCAGATGTGGGCATCCCTCAATACGGGGAGCAGGGCCGTGTGTCCCCATGGCCGTGTGTCCCCGTGGCCGTGTGTCCCCTGTCTGTGTGTCCCCATGGCCGTGTGTCCCCCTGTCCATGTGTCCCTCTGTCCGTGTGTCCACCTGTCTATGTGTCCCTGTCTGTGTGTTCCTGTGTGTCCCCCTGTCCATGTATTCCTCTGCCCATGTGTCCCTCTGTCCGTGTGTCCCCCTGTCCGTGCGTCCCTCTGCCCATGTGTCCCTCTGTCCGTGTGTCCCCCTGTCCGTGCGTCCCTCTATCTATGTGTCCCCTTGTCTGTGTCCCCCTGTCCGTGTGTCCCTGTCAGTGTCCCTGTGCATGCCGGGAGCTCCCTTTGCAGCGTATTTAGGACACTCCTGTGCAAACGGAACGTTCTGGAAGGCGTCCAGGCCGCTCGCATTCCTCGGGGTGGAATCTGCCCCCGCCAGCGCCGCCTGACCTTTCCCGCTTTGGGCTGCGGGAGCAATCCCAGGGACCGTCCCCTCGCTGTCCCCCTGCCAGGGCTCGGGGACCCCTCCCCAGGCCCCTCCGGGCTGCTGGGGCAGCTCAGTGCCACCACGAGGGGCTGAGGGGGCGACAGGGTGGCACTCATGAGGGGCAGGGGGCAGTGACAGGGTGGCACCCACGAGGGGCAGGGGGCAGTGACAGGGTGGCTCCCGTTGTCCCCAGCTGTCCCGGGAGCCCCGGGTGTCTCCAGCCCCCCATTCCCAGCTGGATTTCCCCCTGAGCCGGGAAGTGAAGCCCCCCGGGGCTGTTTGCACCCTCAGCCCGGTCTGGCTGCTCCAGCCGGGCGGCTCAGCGAGCTGGGTCACGCCAGAGCCTGTCCCCGGGCTGGGCCGAGGCCACCGGGGTGGCCCTGGGCTGGCTCAGGGACAGACCTGGGCACAGGACCCTGGTGACACTGTGGTGGCCCCGGGGGTGCTGCTGGCATGGTTTGGCTCCCTTGTGTCCCCATCCTGGTTTGTCACGGCTGTGCCGGTTTGGAGGGCACCCCGGGTGTGCAGAGGGGTGCCTGGGCACACTTTGGGTCCTTGGGGACATGGCTGCCACCAGGCCATGCTGCCCAGCTGGCCTGGGGTGGGTGCTGGAGCTGTTTTGGGGCAGATCCGTGTCACCTGCAGGGGACACTGGGGACATTCTGGCCACCGCAGCATGTCCCTGTGTCCCCGCATTGTGTCCTTGTGTCCCCACATTCCCTGTCCCCTTGTACCCACATTCCGTGTCCCCACATTCCACATCCCCCTGTCCCCTCACTCCGTGTCCCCCTATCCCCGTGTCCCCACGTTCCCTATCCCCGTGTCCCCGCATTCCGTATCCCCCTATCCCCGTGTCCCCGCATTCCGTGTCCCCTCGCTGTGCCCACCTGGCGGGTGTGTGGCACCCCCCTGGCGGGGCGGGGCCGGCCGGGGGTGCCGGCCCGGGCCCGCGGGGCTGCAATGCCAGCAATGCCCGGCATTTCCCGGCGTGGCCTCCAGCGCGGCAGGAATGCGGCCGGGACCCCCTCGAGCGGGGACGGGGACAGGGACAGGGA
The DNA here is from genome assembly GCF_027887145.1 of Ammospiza caudacuta. Taxonomy (NCBI): domain Eukaryota; kingdom Metazoa; phylum Chordata; class Aves; order Passeriformes; family Passerellidae; genus Ammospiza; species Ammospiza caudacuta. The sequence continues at coordinate 7,329,705 of NC_080619.1, forward strand.
CAGGGACAGACCGGGGGACGCTGCCAGCCCCCAGCCCCAAACCGAGCTGGGCCGGCTCCGCTCTTTTCCTAATTCCTCCCAAAATTGGCTGCCACAGGGGGTGCTGGTGTCGCTGTTCCTGGGGGACAACAGGGGACCTGCCACCCCTGGGTATCCCCCAAAATGAGAGGTGGGGCTGGGGGTGCTCTTGGTTTGATTCCAGCTAGGAATTGTCCTTAGAGCTTTTTTTTAAATTTTAATTTTTTTTTTAATTTAAAATTATTTAATTTTTTAATATATATTTTTAAATTTTTTTTTGTCTCCTTTTTGCCACAGGCACTGAGAAGGCCGTGAGGTGCTGTGTGTGTGTCTCTGTGGGGATATTTATATTTTTGGCCTTCATGGGGCTGTTTTGCCCCTCTGGGGGATTTTGGTCTTTGGGGTGCAGGACACGTGTCCCCCCCACTCCCAATTGCCAGGGAGGGACACAGAGGGGATCTGGGGTGTCCCGCAGCCCCCCCAGCTCTTCCCGGTGGGGACAGAGGGTGACAGCTCGCTCCGTGTCCCCGGCATCGCCCGGTGCCCTGCGGAAAGGAAGGAAGGAAGGGGCCGGGAGGAGGGAGAGGAGGAAGCGGGGAGGGTGGGATGCTGCCCGGGGTGATGGAGGAAGAAGGGGGCGGATTGAAAAAAAAATATAAAAAAGAAGGGAAAAAATTAAAGGGAAAAAAATGAAAGGGAAAAATAGGAGGAAAAAAAAAAAAAAAAAAAAAAGAAAAAAGAAGGAAAAAGGGAAAGTCCTGGCAAAGTGACACCGGTGGGGGCGCTGGGGGCGGCGGTCTGGCTGGGGGCGGTGGGCTGGGCACTGATCCCTGCCAGCAGCTGGAGCCGCAGCCGGGACTGTGCTGCCCGCCCTCCCCGCGTCCATCCTTCCATCCATCCCTCCCTCTTTCCATCCCTCCCTCCCTTCCCTCCCTCCCTCGCTCCATCCGGGGCCGGGGGTGGCTGTGCCTGGGTGGGGGCTGAGCGAGCGAGCGAGAGGCGGCTCCTCGGGCCCGCCGGCTCCGGGAGGGGCGGCTGCCACCCCCATGGGGGTCCCGAGCCCGGGCTGAGAGCCCCACGCCGCTGGGATGGTGCAGGAGAGCGCGGGGGTCGCGGCGCGGGGGTCGCGGCGGGCGCCGCGAGGGCGCTGCCGGCCGCCCCCGGCCCCCAGCCCCAAGCGGCTGTGGAGCGTGGAGCGCTCCGGGAGGGGCTGGCGCCTGGAGCGGCCCGTGGGGGTGGACTGCAGCTCCCCCGAGCCCCGCTGCATCTGGCTGAGCAGCCTGCGCCGCCACGCCGCCGCCGCCGAGCCCCCCGGGCCCGCGCCGAGAGCCGAGCGGTGCCGCCGGGTGAGAGCCGGGGAGCGGGGCACGGTCGGGGAGGGCGGGTGGGGGTCTCGGGAGGGGGTGGGGGTCTGTCACAGCGCCCCCCGGCCGGCGGGGTGTCCCCTTGGTCCCCTCCTGTGCCCGGGCAGGGTCCGGCTCCCGCGTCCTGCTCCTGCTGCGCCGTGTCCGGGGTGGGGACAAATGCTGAGCCCGGGGTGGGGGGACAGCGCTGCTCTGTTGGACAGGAGGGGGACACTGGCAGGAGGAACTGTCCCCATTGTGTCCCCATGGCAGGAGGGACTGTCCCCACTGTGTCCCCACGGGGGTGGTTCAGTGACGTGGGGACAGGACCTGTGCTGAGGGGGCTCACAGAGATCGGGATGACCCTGCTGGCTGGGTCTGGATGTCACAGGATGATCAAGGGGGTGCCCCCATCCCTGCAGCACTCATGGGAAGGGGGATTTGAGGCTGTTGGCATGAGGATACATCTGAGGGAGCACGGCAGGAACCACCGGGGTGAGGCTAAAACCGAGCCAGAAATTTGGGAGGAGGGACAGAGCTCTGAGGACAAACGGGTGAGGTGACAAAGTGTCTGGGGGAGCTGGAGCATCTCAGCCAGCACTGGGTGGCTGCCCAAGGCCACAACCGCAAGCTTCAACGCAAAAAAAAAATCCAAATCCGGGTGGTGGAGAGGGAAACTGAGGCACAGCAGCCAGGCAGGACGGTCACCTCACACCTGGGGACACGTCCCTGAGCTGGAGCCGCCCGCACGGCCGTGACACGGGGACACGTCCCTGTCCCCGCGGGCCGTTGGTGTCGGCAGCCCTCGCTGCTGCCGGGCCTGTCCGTGCCGGTTACCGTCAGCGGGGCACATTCAGCTGTCAGCTTAAAAATAATCCGGCGAGCCGGGGCCGGCACAAAGGAGGGCGCAGATGGGCCGGGCGCCGCCGGGATGCTGCCGGCCCCGGGGCCGCGGGATGGGGTCCCCCGGGAGCGGGGGGCGCCCGTTGCCAGCTGGGCTGGGATCACCCTCTGGGATTGGTGGGGTGGGAAGCGTTGTGGTGCTGGCAGAGGGGTTTTGTGGCTCTCCCGTGGTGGTTCTGTGTGGTTTTGGGGGCAGCCGGTTTTTGGAGGGGGTCAAGGCGGTGGCAGAGGTGTGTGCTCGGCACAGGGACCCCGTTCTCAGGGGGACAAGGTCCCCGTGGGCACCGGGGGCTCCGTGCAGGACGTGCTGGACAGGGGGCACAGCCCGGCCCTGCGTCTGATCTCCCCACCGGCAGCGAAAAGGCCCACTCAGCACAGGCACACACAAAGGCTTTTTGTGCCTTGTCCCTTTGTGTCCCTTGTCCCCGTCCCCTCCCATCCATCGCTTCCACCCAGACAGCCCCTGAATTTTAACACCCTCATCCCAGCACGGGCTGACTCTGGCAGCGGGGAAGGAGCCAGGGCTTGGGCAGGGTCCCTGTGGATCCCTGTGGATCCCTGCCTGTCCCTCCTGCTCCCACATTCCCAATTTCCCTGGATTTGGCAGAGCTGGGTGGTGCCAGGACATCAGACAGTGCCTTCTGCTCCCCTCGGCCCTGGAGCTGCTCCCATCCCAGCCAGATGTGCTGCCAGATGTGCAGCCATGGGGAGCAGCTCCGGCCCTCATCAGGGCTGTGCTGAGCCCTCCCAAACCCATCCATGCTGAACTCCAAGCTCCTGGAATTCGGAACCCAGGAGTTCACCCCAGGTGTTGGCACTCTGGCTGCTCCTTGGTGCCAGGAGAGGTGCCCGTGGCCGCTCCGGCTGTGCCACAGCCCCATTCCCTGTCCCAGCACTGGCACTGGGAGCTGTGGGATGGAGCCACATCCCCTTGGCACTGCTCTGGGCAGTGTCCCCTGCCAGGTCCCTGCCCCGTTTTGGGAAGCCTCACTCATCCCACCACCTCCTGGATGGCTCTTTCCGCCTTTGCCCGAGGTTGTTGCTGTGGCATCGGGGACCTTTTGTCCCCAAGTGCCACATCCCGTCCCCTCATCTCCCCTCCTGGGTCCCATCCAGACCCCCAGGCACTGCTCATTTATTTTGATTTCCTTTCCATTCATCTCCTTCTCAAAGGCCCCACAGGAGGAGTCGGGCTGGAATTCACTGGTGGGGGGCTGGGATTACGGATTGGGGGGATTGGGAATGGAGCAGCTTTTGGGCAGAGCTCAGCCCCATCATGGGGCTCAGGAGCACATGGGGTGACACCTTGTCCTTGTCCCTGCAGCCGACGCCGGCCCGGAGAGATGGGGCGTCCCCGAACGCCAACGCGCCCCCCGAGGGGGGCTCCTTCCCCTGGGTGGGGCCCAGGACGGTGGCGCTGCGCAAGAGCCCCCAGGGCGGCTTCGGCTTCACCCTGCGCCACTTCATCGTGTACCCTCCGGAGTCAGCCGTGCACTCGGCCAAGGTAGGGCCGGGGTCCATCCTGGGGATGCTGCAGGGGGAGGTGGTGGGGGCAGGATGAGGGCTGGGGGTGGGCAGGGGGAGAGGAGTGCAGCGTCCATCGCCTGCTCTGTTGGGATTCCTGGTGATCATCCCCCATGGGGATCCCACCCTGGGATGGAGGAGACCGTGGGGCTGCTGGAGCTGTTGGAAAATGAGCTCTGGGCAAGCAGCACCTCTGGAGACATCTCGGAGCGTTTTGGGATGTGGGATTGTTTGTGGGGATGGAGAGGATCCCTCGGCTCCCAACAACGGCTGCGGCATCGCTGGGAATGGCAGGAAAAGGCTCCTCAGAGACCCCGGGGACAACCAGGGCTGGAGGATTTTTGGTTCCCACTTTCCTGACTGTTGGTGGGGATTTTCCAACTGTACCTGCCCTGGGATCTGTGTTTTGGTCACCCACCCTTTTGGGTGACATCTTTTGGGAGGACACGGCCCTGGCTTGGCACCTCTGAGCCCGATCTGGGCAGTGCCTTTCTCTCGAGGATGGAGAGATCCCATGGAGCCCCCCAGCAGCAGCTTCCAGCATGGATGGAGAGCCCTCCACACCCCGAGGCATGAACCAGCTCCAAACTCCTGGAATTCTGGAATTCAGAACCCCCTTCTCTCCCCATTTCCTGTGGATGATGAGGGAGGATAATCCGGGATCTGTGTTGTCCCACACATCCCTTTCCCTGCTCCAGGCTGGGCCGATCCCTGGACTATCCCATCACCCCTGGAGCCCCACAGCTGCCCCATGGCAGATCCCTGGGCCATCCCATCACCCCTGGAGCCCCACAGCTGCCCCACGGCCCGGGCGCTGGCAGACAGGGAAGTGCCGTGGGAAGTGAGTCACAGGGTGGGGAGAACCGACTCGCCGGAATCCCCGCTCGCCATCCTCCAGCACCTCCGGCATTTCCCAGGCTCCTCACTCTGCCTCTCCAGCCCCTTCCTGCCTTCCCGCGCCCGGAGCGCGGCCAGCGTGACTCTGCTGGGGAGATTTGTCATGGGAACGGCCTGAAGCTCCTCCAAACCCGCTCCCACCTCTCCTCTGCCTTCCAAAAGGTTGCTCCTGCCCTTCTGGGCACCGGGCTGAGCCCTGCCCGGGCGGCAGCACCCGGGGCCGCGTGGGATGGAGCCGGATCAGCGCCGGGAGCTGGAGATGCGCTTGGGAAGAGGCTGGGAATAGCTCCCGGCGCAGCGCCGGCGGGGCAGGGCGCGGTGGGGCCGGCTCAGCAGCAGCAGCAGCAGCAGCCGCGGGGGCCGGCACCCCGCCAGCTCCGGGGGCTGAGTTTCGGTGGCTTGACTCAGCAGGGAGGGGACCGGGAGCCGCGCTCGCCGCGCTCATCGCGCTGGCAGCGGGGCCGCCGGGATGGCCTCGGGGCCGGGAAGGGCTCTGGGATGCCACAGGACGAGGACGGGCAGGGAGGGGCTGAGTCCGTGCCCGCAGGGGCTCTCGGTGGCCCCACGCTCCCGCTGCGGCCGTGGAATGAGGCCGTTCCTTGGGCACCCGCAGCGGTGCAGGTGCTGCTCCTTGTCGCCGGCAATGTCGCACGCTGGTGCCCTCCTGGCACCCTCTGGGTGGCCCTGGCACCTTGGGGACACCAGGGCTGTGTCCCCACCGGCTGGGGGCTGTGGCCAGGCCTGTGCTGCTAGCAGGGCATGGAAAATGAGAATTTCCCTTCCAGGTCCCCAGACCCCTCCTTGGGGGGACCTGAGACCCACCCTGTGCCCCACCCCAACCTGGCACCCCCTGCCCGGGCAGTGTGGCTCTGCTGAGGCTCCCCACGGGGGATTTGGGTTAAAAGGGCAGGGATTTGGCACAATTCCCACCCCCCGGCACAGATCAGTGCCCACCGCAGCCCCGGCAGCCCCTGCTGTGCACCGGGAGGCTGCAGGGATGGGCAGGGATGAGGATTCATCCAGGATGGGACGGATCCCTCTCCTGGAACCCCACGGCAGGGGTTGGGCTCTCCCCGGTGGCCCGGGGTGAAGGGCGAGATGCCACCCCAGGGCTGGCAGGGCCCCTTCCCGCTGCCTTGCCCCAAACCCGGCCCCACACCGGCAGCTGGGTGCGGGGGGCTGCGCGGGTCCCGCGGATCCGGTGTCAGGCGGTAATTTTAGCCGGGGGCGGCGGAGGGCAGAGGGACGGGGCTGCCACCCCCTGTCCCCTCCCGGTCCCCTCGTCACGGCCCCGCCACCAAATCAATGCTTTTCTCTTTTTGTTTTTGGCAGGAGGAGGAGAATGGGAACCGAGCAGGTGAGCATTGGCGTGGGGACCCTGGGGACAGCGGCACAGGGTGGCACAGGGTGGCACAGGGGAGAGGGGGGTGACGCAGTTGTCACAGGTCGCAGCGGGTTTTACTGTTGTCACCACAGCACTAAATATCAGCTGGCGGTGAAGCCACGCGGGGCTTTGGTGGCAGTTTGGTGGCTCCTGGCACGGCGATGGGCTCGGTGTCCCCAGCCCCCGGGAGCTTTGAGGGATGTCACACCCGGAGAGGCTGTGGCGTGGCCAGCACTGGCCCCGGGCCAGTGCGGGGTGTTTGGGGACAGGGACACGGCGCCGCTGTCCCCTCCCGGAGGCTCAGGGTGACGTGAGCGAATGTGAAGGTGTCAGAACGGATCGGCGCTGGTGCGATGACACGGCGCCGGGGCCGCGCTGCCCGGGCAGCGGTGCCAGACCTGGCACCCGGTACCCAGCCGGGCTGGGGGGCCCCGACCTCGCTCCGGGGGGGATTTGGGATCCCCTGTGGGCACCGCGCCCGCTTGGCAGCGCCCGGTGGCTTCGGCTCTCGCGGGTGGCGGGGCCGGGGGTCCGGGGCAGGACAGGACAGGAGGTGACTGGGGAGGGACAGGAGGTGGTTCTGGGGAACAGGAGGTGACTCCCCCGCCTCGGGAGGGTGCTGACTGTGGCGGCAGCTCCCTGACACGCTGTCCCCGCGGAGCAGGTCCCGCCCGGAGCCGCCTGGAGCCCATGGACACGATCTTCGTGAAGAACGTGCGGGAGGACGGGCCGGCGCACCAGGCGGGGCTGCGCACGGGTGAGCCGGGGGCGGCTCCCGGCTGCTCGCGGGATCCCGGGAATGCTCCGCCTCTGCCCGGGAATTTCTTCCTTATTCTGCTCTTTTTCTGGCGTTCCTGCTCTTTTCTACCTCTTTCCTCTGTTTCTGAGAGCGCTCTGCTTGCTCTGGTCCTGGGGTGCTCAGAGCAGCCTTGGGGTCCCCGGGGGTTCTCCTGGGTTTGGGGTCCCCCTTTGCTCCCTTTGCCACGTGGGATCCGGTAAAAACTCTGCTCAAACCCTGCCCTGGGTGACCGTGGGGACATCCAGCTGCCACCACTCCCTCGTGGTGACACTGTCCCCTTCCCGGGCTCTGCAGGTGACCGGCTGGTCAAGGTGAATGGGGAGAGCATCATCGGGAAAACCTACTCGCAGGTGATCGCCCTGATCCAGAACAGGTGAGTGCCCTTCCTGGGAGGGGAGGTGACAGCGTGGGGACACGTCACAGCAGGCTCTGGGTGCCACTGGGATGACAGGGGCCCTGAGGCACTTGGGTGACCAGGGACAGTCACCATGGTGTGGGGACAAGGACATTCATATGGTGGGGGATCCAGCCAGGTGTGAGCTTGGGGACAGGTGGGACTGACCTCTCTGTCCCCTGTCCCACAGTGACGATGTGCTGGAGCTCTCCATCATGCCCAAGGACGAGGACATCCTCCAGCTGGTGAGGTTGCTGGGCAGGTGCCTTGGGGACACTTAGGGACACTTGGGGACGCCTGGGGACACTTGGGGACAGGGGTCCCCCAGCATCCCTGGAGGAGCAACGGGTGCAGAACTGGGGGTACTGGGGCAGGAACAGGGCAGATGGGCCATGTGATTTTGGGGGAGCACCCTCAGGCACAGCTGGAGGATGAATTGTCCCAGGTTTCGAGGCCTGACTTATTCTTGGACCCCCTCCCTCAAGTGTCTCTGCCATGGGTGTGCCAGCATCTGGGGGTGACAGTGGTCCTGGAAGCATGGCCTGAGTTTGGGGCTCCTCCTGATGCCTCTCCCATCCCAGCTTGGATATTCGGTGGCTTTTTGAGTCACTCACTGCTTGTCCCCAGCCTGGGGGACCCCTTCCCATAGGGCTGGGGGGTTTTACAGGGTGGTCCCCACCTGTGCCTGCTCTGAGCTCTGGGGGTCCCCTGGTGTGGAGTCAGGGACACGTGAAAAGTGAGCTGGGATGGCTGTGAGTGGGAATTGTCGTGCCGGAGTATTTTAGGAAGGAGGGGAGGGGACAGAGGAAGGGCTGCCGCTGCTCGGAGCTGGGGGGCCCTGTGGGAAAGCGGGATGGGTGTGGGGGGCTGCATCGAGCCCAGCTGACCCCACGGGAGGCTTGCTCAGGGGTTGGGGGATGCAGAGAGCATCCCTACGGTGGGAATGTGGAGGATTGTGACCCTGTCCCCCCTCCCTGACCGCTGTCCCCCCCTGCCCAGGCCTATTCCCAGGACGCCTACTTGAAGGGCAACGAGCCGTACTCCGGTGGGGCTCAGAGCATCCCCGAGCCCCCTCCCATCTGCTACCCGCGGAAAACGTACCCCTTCCAGGCCCGGGGTGCCGAGCCCGCCCCGGGCCAGCCGCCGGACCCCCGCGCCCCCCGCTCGGCCACCGCCGGTCCCTCGTCCCCGCTGGGCGCCCGCAGCGACCCCGGCGGCAGCCCCGCGCACCGCCCCGAGGAGCCGCAGCCCGGGGGTCCCGCCCCGCGCCCCGCCGCACCCCACGGGCACCCCGGCTCCTTCTCCCGCCCCGCCTGCCCCGCCAGCGCCGCACCCTCCGTGCCCGACCGCTACGGGATGTCTCCCGGCAGCGCCCCCTGCTACGGCGTCCCCAAGCACCTCCCGGAGCACCGGACTCACTGCGGCTTCAAGGAGGGCACGGGGCGGCCGCCCCGAGACGTGTCGGGTGCCCAGCGTGTGCCCGGCCGCCAGGAGTGCCAGCAGGCGCTGTCGCGCTGGTTCTGCAGCCAGGAGCCGCGGCGCAGCGCCTCGGAGGAGCGGCGGCACGCCATGCCCCGCTACCGCAGCGTGTCCCACGACCGCCTGGGCGGCTCCGGGCCCGCGGCCCCGCGCGGCTGGCCCCACAGCGCCTCGCACGACACCCTGCTGCAGCCCAGCCGCGAGGCCTGGGCCCCCCGCGCCCGCTCCGACCACTACCTGGGCAGATACGGGCGCTCCATGGAGGCGCTGGAGCCCGGCGCGCTGCTGGCCTTGCACCTCGACCGCTCCGCGTGGCCGCCCGAGAGGCTCTGCCGGGCCGCTGTCGCTGCCACCGCCGCCGCCGGGCAGCCCATCCCGCCCGGCTCCTTCGCTGCTTCCTCCTCCTCCTCCTCCTCATCGCGGGAGCCGGTGCAGAAGCACCCGTCGCAGCCCAACCTGCCGAGCGCGGATGACTCCGGCTACATCGGCTACCGCAGCTACAGCCCGTCCTTCCAGCGCCGCACGGGGCTGCTGCACGCCCTTTCCTGCCGCGACCCCGCCTTCGGGGGACTGCCCACCTTCAGCATCGCGCAGCGGGCCGTGGCCCCGCTCAGGGACAGCGTGGTCAGCCCTGCCAGCCCCCCAGCGGCCGCTCCGGCCGTGCCCAGCGCGCCCCGGGAGCCGCGGCCGGAGGGCGGCCGCGTGCCCGAGCAGCCGGACGAGCGCCGGGAGGAGGTGGTGCTGCGGCAGAAGCCGCCCACGGGCCGCAAGGTGCCCGCGCCGCTGCGGCAGATGAACTTTGTGTTCCCCGAGGGGGTGAAGGACACGGACATTTGTGACCCCGCCGGGGCCGCGGGCAGAGGGGACAGGCCGGGCAGCGAGCGGCCGGGCCGGCGAGTGGCTCCCCTGGCGGCCCCCGAGGACTCGCTGGCGTCCATCCCCTTCATCGGTGAGTGCAGGGCTCGCTGGTCACCTCTGGGAAGGGATTTAGGAGGTCCTGTGCCAGGGAGGGCACGTTTGGGGATCTGGAGTCCAGAGCATCCATCTGTGGCCAGCGTGGAGATGGGAAGGGCCAGCAGTGCCTTCAATGCCTGGCACCCCACAGTGTCCTGCACCCCATAGTGCCCCACACCCCACAATATCCCACACCCCACAGTATCCTGCACCCCTCTGGATTTTCTGTCCCCAAGCAGGCCCGGGGTTGGTGATAGGGTGCCACCATCACCCCTCCCTCTCATTCTGCACCCCCTGCCCAGCTGCTGGTGTGAACTGGAGCCCTGCACGTTCCTGCCCTGCTCTGAGGTGGGGACGGGGCGTTCCCCTGTCCCAACCCCCCCTCTGACACTGCTCACCCCCCTCACAGATGAACCCACCAGCCCCAGCATCGACCTGAAGGCCAAGCACATCCCGGCCTCCTCGGTGGTGTCCAGCGCCATGAACTCGGCGCCCGCCATGGCCACCAGCCCCGCGTCGCCCACCTTCGCCTTTGCCCTGTCCCGGCACTACTCCCAGGACTGCAGTAAGTGCTGGGGAGGGGGCACCGCCCTGGGAACCTCGGGGGGGGAGCAGCCCCCGCCCCAGAGCCCTGCCTGGCGCCCCCAGGCTGAGCAGAGCGGGTTTGCCCCTTCCCCACCGCAGGCAGCATCAAGGCCGGCCGCCGCTCCTCCTACCTGCTGGCCATCACCACCGAGCGCTCCAAGTCCTGCGACGACGGTCTGAACGCATTTCGGGACGAGGGGAAGATCCTAAGGTAGGGCTGGAGCCCCCTCCCACTCCCACCACCCCCAGCTCCCACCCCTCCCACTGACGGGGGCTCTCTCCCCCCAGGAGGATGCCCAGCCGGGTTCCCAGCCTCCGCATGCTGAGGAGCTTCTTCACCGACGGGGTGAGTGCCGCGCTGGGGGCTGCCCTAAAACCACGGGGGGTTCCCTGGTGGAGCATGGGGTGCCCATGGCCTCACCCAACACCTCCCTCCTGCCCCTCGCAGTCTCTGGACAGCCTGGGCACGTCGGAAGACGCCCGTTCCAAAAGACACTCAACCTCCGACCTCTCGGACGTGCCGTTCAGCGCCGTGAGGAAGGAGGGCTGGCTCCACTGCAAGCAGATCCTCACCAAAAAGGGGAAGGTAGGCGGGCTCTGCCCCCAGCCCGGAGCCCCGTGGCCCCGCGGGCCGCTCCCTGAGGCCGGCGCTCCATCCCTTCTCCCCGCAGAAGGTCGGGGGAGGCATCCGGCAGTGGAAGCGCGTCTTCGCCGTGCTGCGCACCCACTCGCTGTACCTGTGCAAGGACAGGCGGGAGGCGGTGACCTGCGCCCCGGCCCCAGGTGAGGAGGAGCCGCCGATCAGCATCCAAGCGTGCCTGGTGGACATCTCCTACAGCGAGACCAAGAGGAAGCACGTCTTCCGCCTGACGACCGCTGACTTCTGTGAATATCTCTTTCAGGCAGAGGATCGGGAAGACATGCTGGCCTGGATCAAAGTCATCAGGGAGAACAGCAAGGCTGAGGGCGAGGTGAGAGCCACATGGGGCTCCCGGCTGCCTCTGGCTCTCCCGGCACTAACCGCCTCGGCTCTCTCCGGCTCTTTGCCTTGTGCTGCTTCCCCAGGCCACGGCCAGGCCCGCGCCGTGCTCCCAGGGGTGCATGGGGGCTCGTGGCTCCCAAGAAGAGCATGGCCCTGTGGCCTCAGTGGGGCAGGGTGCGCGGGATGCTCAACAGAGGGGCCGTGGCTCTGCAGGCAGGGCTGGCGCCGCATCTGCCGTGTCGGTGTTTGGTTGTGCGGTGGCAGAGGAGCCTGCGTGGCTCTGCTGAGGTCTGGTGTGGTTCTGCCAGGGTGTGGCCTGGCCTTGGTGAGGTGTGACATGGCTGTGCCATGGTGTGACCTGTCCCTGCCGTGGTGTGACCTGTCCTTGGTGTCACCTGCCGTGGTTTGACGTGGCTCTGCCTGGTTTGACGTGGCTCTGTTCATGGAGAGAGGGGCACGGTGCCCGTGTAGTGCTGCCGAGGCTGAGCCCTCCCTGGGCAGCAGTGGCTGTGTGAGGTTGCTCGGGTGTGAGATGGGCAGAGCTGCCCCCGGGTTCCAGTGGTGGATCCCTGGGATGGCCATGCTGGCGCTGGCCTGGCTGCAGTGTCACGGTGTCACGGTGGCTCAGTGACTCGGTTTGGTGGCCGTGGTCACGCTGGCTTGTGGCAGGCTCCGGCCCTGGAGGGTGCGTTGAGCTCGGAGCGGTCTCTGGCTGTCTGCGGTACAGCCCCGTGCCGGAGGGCACAGGGGGCTCGGCGGGGACGGTGCTGCCAGGTCAGAACCAGATGGTGCTGCCGGGTCAGAACTGGACAGTGCTACTGGGTTGGATGGTGCTCCAAGGTTGGAACTGTCTGATTAGAACCAGACAGTGCTGCTGGGTCAGAACCGAATGGTGCTGTTGGGCTGGCACTGGATGGTGCTGCTGGATTGGATCCAGATGGTGCTCCAAGTATTGGACCTGGATGGTGCTGCAGCGTCGGAACTGGATGGTGCTGCTGGGCTGGAACCAGACAGTGCTGCTGTTGTTTAGAACCAGACAGCGTTGCTGGGTTGGAGCTCCTGCTGAGTCAGAAGCGGGCAGTGCTGCTGGGTTAGAACTGGATGGTGCTGCTGGGTCAGAACCAGTGCTCCAAGGTTGGAACATCCGGAGTTGTATGGGCAGATCCGGCACTGTGGTGCTGTGGGGAGCATCCTTTAGGGATGGCTCCGTGCCCATGGGCGCTGTACAGTGCAGGCAGAGGTGTGCATGGTTGGCGCAGGTCGGCGGAGTTGTGCGTGCTGTGGAAGGACACACCTGTGTCCAGCTCGGACCCCAGTCCGTGGCCTGGAGCAATGGACAGCAGCGGGGCTGTCCCGGGGCAGCGGGGACCTGGTGCTGCCCTTGCCTGGTGCTGCCCGGCCCTGCCCGGCACCCGGCACAGTGTGCACTTGCCCGGGGGTGTCCGGTGGACGCGCTGCTCAAGGTCTCCCTTCCCCTCTTCTCTCTGCCTCCCCAGGACCCCGGTTTTGCCAGCCAAGCCCTTATCAGCAAGAAGTTAAACGACTACCGGAAAGTGAGGTACGGACCGGGGTGGTGGGCACCAAGAGCCCCGGGGCGTTGGTCACCCTGGTGTGACGGAGCAAAGCCGGCGGCTCCCTGGATGGGGCAGTGATGGAAGAGCCGCCCGCGCCCGGCGTGGCCTGGGGTCAGCCAGAGTGGCACCTGGCACTTGTAACGAGGGTTGGAGCAGCCCGGTGCTGCCCAGGCTCTCTGTAGGATGCTGGGGAGCCTGGGAGTGGTGCTGGCAATGCTCACAGGGAGGTTTTGTGCTGGGCTGGTGCCCCTGGCCATGCCCCACCTGAGCCCTCCCCGCTCTCTCTGCAGCCCTGCGGGTGCCAAGCCCGACTCGTCACCCAAGGGCCCTCGTGGGCTGGGGATCCGAGCCGAGTTCCTGAAGCAGACGGGAACCAGTGCGCCCCGGTCCCCCCGGCAGGACGCGGCTGTCACTAAAGGTACGTGGGACACCCCAAAATGACAAACCTGGGGTGCTTTGTGTCGCCCAGGGCTGCTGTGGTGCTTATCCCCACCGGGCTGCTCTTCCCATTTACCCCAAGTGATCCTGTGGGTTTTTCCCCCCACCCCAGATGAAAGCAGCTCCCAAAAAGCCCCGTGGGGCATCAACATCATGAAGAAGAACAAGAAATCTGCCCCACGCGCCTTTGGTGTGAGGCTGGAGGATTGTCAGCCTGCCCCGGACAACAAGGTAGGGCTGTGCCACCATTGCCAGCCCTCGGGGACTCTGCACAGGCCTGGCACGCCCTGAGCCCATCCCTGTCCCTGCAGAATGTGCCCCTGATCGTGGAAGCATGCTGCAAGGTGGTGGAGGACCGGGGGCTGGAGTACATGGGCATCTACCGCGTGCCCGGCAACAACGCGGTGGTGTCCAGCCTGCAGGAGCAGCTCAACAAGGGAGCCACCGAGATCAACCTGCAGGACGAGGTGAGGGCAGGGCAGGTGACTGTCCCCGTGCGTGGCCCCATCCCTCTCCCCATCCCTATCATGCCTCTGGAATGCTCTCCTGGTCTGTCAACATCCTTGTCCCCACCATCCCTGTCCTCATCATGCCTGTCCCCATCATCATCCCTGTCCTTGTTATCATCCATGTTCCTGTCATCACCCCTGTCCCCATCAACATCCTTGTCCCCGTCATCATCCTGTCCCATCATCCCTGTCTCTGGTATCATCCTTATCCCCATCATTATCATTCTTTCTGTCATCATCCTTGTCCCCATTATCCCACTCTTGTCAGTGTCATCCCTGTCCCCATCATCATCCTTGTCTCCATTATCCCTGTCCCCATCATTCCTGTATGATTATCCCAATCCCACCATCCCTGTTCCCGTTATCCCTGTCCCATTGTCCTTGTCCCACCATCCCTGTCCCCACTGTCCCTGTCCCCATTGTCCCTGTCCCCGTTATCCCTGTCCCCTGTCCCAGTCCCCTCCATTCCCGTTTCCATCCCCTGGAGTGGTGGCGCCGCCTAGCGGTCGCTGCGAGCACTGCCGGTGACATCCTGGGGACGCTTCTGTCGCCGGGTTTGTGCCTGGCTTGGGGACTTCATCCCGCTGTCCCCTCGGTGTCCCTGGCTGCCACTCTGAGCAGCCTTTTCTGTCCCCCGCAGCGGTGGCAGGACCTGAACGTCATCAGCAGCCTCCTGAAATCCTTCTTCCGAAAGCTGCCTGAGCCCCTGTTCACCGACGGTGAGTCCCTGTCCCCAGGAGCCACCAGAGTCCCCAACCCCATCCCCTGTGTTGGGGACAGGTTCCCACACCCAGCGACACAGCCAGCCATGGCAGGAGACAATGCAGGCCCCCTGTCACCAAGGCCACTTGTCCTTGTCCCTCCTTGCCCTGCAGTGGGACCAACATTGAGACCCTTCCCCAGTATCTCCAGAGGGTTCATCCAGGCGTCCCTGACTCTGGGGGGGTGGTGGCCTGTCCCCTCCACCCTGCTCTGACACCCTCATGTGCCACTTTCAGATAAATACAATGACTTTATTGAAGCCAACCGGATCGAAGATGCCAGCGAGAGGATGAGGACGCTGCGGAAGCTGGTAGGGACATGGCACAGGGGCTGGGGTGGGGACACTGCCCTGGAGCCCTCCTTGGGTGGGGACAGTGGGCAGAGGGGTGACCCAATGCATCCCCACAGATCCGGGACCTGCCGGGCCACTACTACGAGACCCTCAAATTCCTGGTGGGTCACCTGAAGACCATCGCTGATCACTCGGAGAAGAACAAGGTACAGACCCCTCCCTCCCTGGGAATCTCCTGCCCCACCTGGAGCCCCCCGGCCCGGGCTGGGCTGCAGCTCTGAGCTGGCTCTGGGCGCAGATGGAGCCCCGGAACCTGGCGCTGGTGTTCGGCCCCACGCTGGTGAGAACGTCCGAGGACAACATGACCGACATGGTAACACACATGCCCGACCGCTACAAGATCGTGGAGACCCTCATCCAGCACGTGAGTGGCACCCCTGGCTGGGCAGGGGGGCGGGATCTGCACCCCGAAAATGGGGACAGAGCTCCTGACCCCTCTCCTGTCTCCCCACAGTCAGACTGGTTCTTCAGTGACAAGGAGGACAAGGGTGAGAAGGTGAGTCCTGTCCCCGCTCGGGGGGTCTCAGGTGGCTCAGGGGGTGCAGACCCCCAGGTGGAAGCTGGGGGGCTCTTGGCAGTGCCCTGATCCCTGTTTTGCCCCTGCAGACCCCCGTGGATGAGAAGGAGGCTCAGTCTGTGCCCAACATCGAGTACCTGCTGCCCAACATCGGCAGGACAGCGGCGCCCGGCGATGCCGCAGGTGAGGGGTGGCACCTGGGACATTGTCCCCTGCACTCCTGGCACCCCAGAGTGCCCCTCCCGACTCTCTGTGCCCACATCTGTGGGCACGGCCATGGCCCATCTGTGTGTGCTGGATGGGACATCCCATCTCTCTCCTCTCCAAAACTGGGAACAGCCCTGGGATGCCCGAGGAGCCCCCTGCCCGCCCTGTCCCTCCCCCCTTCTCTCCGGTGGCCACTCCTTGTCCCTCAGGGCAGTGCCCACCCCGCGGGACCCCCGCCCCTGCCCACGCTGCCACACCTGGAGATGGGAGCCTTTGACGTTGGACTGATTTCTTACGTTCTTTCCTTGAACTTCTCTGTGCTGTCCTCTTCCTCCTCCTCCTCCTCTTCCTCCTCCAGCGGATCTCCTCGAGAGCTAGAGCGGGTACAGTCTGATCCCGGGTGCATTGCTCACGCACTAACCCTTGGGGGGACACGAGAGAGGGGGAGCAGGGGGACACTGGGAGGGGAGGGGACGCTGTCCTGCCTGGCACTGTCCCCAGGGTCCCCAGCACGGGCAGGGGAGCCCCAAATCCTTCTCACTCTGCTTCTCCCTGGCCGGTGCCTGTGGTGGCACCCCGCTGCAGGGATGGGTGTGGGGTGTCCCAGAGCCCTCAGATTGTGGGGTGTGGGGGTCTCAAAGCCCGGGGAGGGTCAGCACCCCCTTTCTGCCTCCCCCTCTCTCGTTGTCAGCACTGCTAACCCCGTCCCAGGCATGTGGGGCGGGAGAGGGGTCTGTGTCCTGTCCTTGTCCTTCACACGGCGGCAGCAGGGCCAGGGCTGCCTGTCCTCTTTGTGTCCCCTCTGTGTCCCCTCCTTACCCCATAACCCCCCGGCCTGTGCCAGCCCCTCTCTGAGCTGGCTGTGGCACGGAGCCACCTCCCTGCCCTCTGTCGCGGTGACGCGGCGGTGGCAGAACCCTGTCCCCATCCCCTCTGTGCCCCATGGCCGTGGGAGGGTTGGGGTCCCACTGTGGGGGTCCCGGCTGTGTGTCCTGGCTGTGTGTGCCTGCGTGTGTCCCCCTTGTCCCCACTCCTCACCCTGGGTGAGGTGAGCAATGCCAGGGACCCCCCATGACCACCGGAGCCCCTCGTGGCACGTCCAGCCGGTGTGACAGCCCCAGCATGTCCCTGTCCTGGTTTGGGGGCATGGAGCAGCGTCCCCAAAGAGACCCCAGACCCCTCCCCAGCACATTCCCCCTGCCGGGACCCCTCTAACCCCCCTCTCCCCTCTGCTTTCCAGGCTCCACCCGCAGCGGCTCCGCCAAACAGAAGGTGAGCGGGATCCTGGGCTGGGGCTGGCAGGGTGGGCACGCGGGGATGGGGACGCTCAGCCCGTCCCTGTCTGTGTCGCCACCACCCCTGACCCCGCTGTCCCCGCACTCCCAGGGCACGTGGCCGTCGCGCAAAGCGCCGCCGCACCGGGAGCTCCTCGCCATCCCCTTCGTCTCGGCCGCCGCCCGCAAGAGGAAGAAGAGGAGAGAGGCCGAAGGCGTTGGGAGCAGCACCGACGACGACGCGGAGCGCAGGGACAGCCCGGGCCGGCAGCAGGAGCAGGAGGGCCCCGCGGTGACACCGGGCAAAGCGCCCCGCGGCACCAGCACCGAGCCGGCCGGGGCGGAGCGGGAATGCTCCGCCGAGCCCGCGGGCAGCGGCTCCGAGCCCGCCCCGGACGCCCGCTCCATCGTGTCCGGCTACTCCACGCTGTCCACCATGGACCGCAGCCTGTGCTCCGAGGTGCACTCGGTGGCCGGCAGCCGCGGGGAGGAGGCGGATGACGAGCGCAGCGAGCTCAGCCACATGGAGACGGACACGGAGAGCCGCGAGGGAGCGCGGCCGCGGCCGGGCCAGGCCGGGCTGGGGACGGGCGACGAGGACAAGTCGCCCCCGGGCCGCCCGTCCTTCAACTCGCACCGCCTGATGCAGTGCGACACGCTGGCCCGCAGGAGGCTGGGCAGGCCGCGGGACGCCGCGGCGGCGGCCGGCGGTGACGAGCAGGGCTGGGCGGCCCCCGGGCGGGCGTCGCAGCTCCGGCAGCGCCTGCGGGGCTCCGCCGATGACATGGGCGTGCGGCTGCGCCGGGCGCACTCCCCCGAGACCCGCCGCAAGAAGAGCAGCTGGCGCCGGCACACGGTGGTGGTGCCCGGTGGCCTCAAGGACCTCAACTTCAACGAGTGGAAGGAGCCGCGGGGACTCGAGGGGACGCCGGGACCCTGTCGCGACAAGGACTCGGGGCTCAGCAGCCTGGAGTCCACCAAAGCCCGGTCCGTGGCTCCGGCCCCGGCCCCGCCTGGCACTGCTGGCCCGGGCACGGCCACCAGGAGCCCCCCGGGCAGCCCCGGCCCCCCGGCGCCCCTGCGCTTCCCGCAGTGTCTGTGACTCCCCAGGAGTGTTTAATTTAAGGACTGTCCCTTGTCCCCGTATTTAATTGTGCTCCGGACGACCCGCTGGTGTTATTTAACAGGTCCCGGTGGCCCCGCGCCATGGGGGGACAAAGCCACCTCATCCCCCTCTTTTGGGGACCAGCAGCGGTGCCACCGCTCGGTGCCCCAGCCCCCAGGCGGTGCCAGGAGGGGCGTGGGGCTCACAGGGACTGTCCCCAGAGGTGGCACTGCTGTCCCCAGCTGTGGCAGAGTGGAGTGCGGGCACTTCCCTGGGCGCTGCTGCGGCTGCTCCGGCCGGGGCCTGCCTGGGATGGGGACACTGAGGACACTGGGGACACTGGGGACACTGGAGACCTCAGTGTCATAGACTCCTGTGTTGAGGGACCTGGGAACCTTGTCAGAAACCTCCTGGGGATCTCGATGTCACAGACCCTTGCTCTGGGGGAACCTTGGGGACATCAGGGTCAGAGACCCCTGCCCTGGGGACCCTGGGGACTCTCCATGCCCTGAGGACCTTGGGGGTCCCATCCCAGAGACCCCCCCCCGTGCTGGGGTCCCTTGGGGACCTCAGCGCTGTCACCCTCACCTGGGGGGCTCTGCTGAGTGGGGGGAGCCGGGGAGGGGGTGGCACTGAGGGGGACACCAGGCAGCAGGGGGGACACTGCCACCCTTTACCCCCCATGTCCTGGGATGTCCCTGTCCCCTCCCATCGCTGTCCCCTTCCTGCCCCCCAGGCCAGAAGCACTTTAGGAAGGGAGTTTGGGGACCCCCGGCCTGGCCACGCAGGGACACAAGTGCCACCACCTTGGCGGCCTGGTGTCACACCCTGTCACCGTCTCTCCGTGTCGTTCTCGTACGTTATGCAAATATTTGCTGTAAAGTCGTTGGTTTTTCTTTTCTTTTTGATTTTTTTGGGGTTTTGTTGTTCATTTCCCCCTGTAAATACCGGCCCTGCCCGTGTAACATATCCCAAAGGATTTATAAGGATTTTTTAAGAAGTTTTGCTCAGCGGAAAGGCCAGCCCCAGGCAGGGGACGTGCTGGACCAGTAGTGACTTTTTAAAACCCTCCTGCATGTCCCACCCAAACCCCTTCCCACCCCCGTTCCCGGCCCCGTCGGGATCTGCAAAACTGCAAAAAAACCCCAAACCAACCCAAAAAAATCCCCCCTGCTTTGGCCCCTCCACCTCCAGTCTATATATTTGAAATAAACTGGTTATTCAAGGTTTTGTTGGTGGTAATTCCCATTTTTTTGGTGGGCAGGGACCTCAAATTCCTGGTGCTGGGAATTTTTATTCCAGAGTTTATCCATGAGAGGATAAATCTCATTTACCTCTGAGCCTGTTGGAAGGAAATAACAGAATTGGGGATGCCCCATCCCCATCAAAATTCTCAGTTTTCAATTTATCAAATTTCTCTATTTCTCAAAATTTGGGGAGAGGGGGTAAAAATGAGGGGGACAATTGCCAGAAAAAGACAGAAAAAGAGGCAAAAAAAAAAAAAAAGGTAATTTTATTAAAGCCAGACACTCTGATAGAAAAGAAAAATTATAAAGGGAAAAAGGAAAATAATAAAAAGCAACCCTTTTGTCACGGGAATTACAACGGTCACACACAACTACCCATGGCATCCACGGTGACACGGGGGAAACAGCGGGGGGGTGGCACAGGGTGGGGGGGTCCCCTCCCTCCCCTCCCTTGCTTTTCCCCTGTGCGAGGCTTTTTTTTTTTACATTTTTCTTCGGTTTTTTCCTTTTTTTTTTCCTCCATTTTCTACTATTTTTTGTACTTTTTGTTCCTTTTATTTCCTTTTTAAAACAGTTCACGAGAAAATTCATGCGGAAGAGAGAGAGAGAGAGAGAGACACACGACGGCGTAGAAACCCCAAAACAGCCTCTAAGGAGAACCAGAAATTCCTTGTTTTTCCTTTTTTTTTTTTTGGCGTTTTTTTACTTTTTCTTCTCAGTTTGTCCTTTTTTTTTTGTCCTTTTCAGAGTCGTAGCCTTTTTTTGTTTGTTTGTTTTGAAACAACATCCAGACGAGTAAAGCGGGGAGCGCATGCAGTGGGCGCCTCCGACACATGCACGATGCAGGCAGCGCTTGGGTTTGGGCTTTTTTTGTCATTTTTACACATTTTCCTCTTTTTTTAAATAATTTTTAAATTATGCTTTTCCTGGTCTGAACCAGAATTGAGTTGTTTTGTTGTTAATTTTGATTTTTTTTGTTATTGTTGTCTTCTTGCTTCAGCGAGGGATTTGCACGATGCCATGAAGGGGACGGACGCACACGCACGCGGGGACATCACACTCACGGGGACACCAGCCGGGAAAAGGGGACACTGGGGGGGGTTTGGGGACAGCTTGGGACCTGCCACCCCCTCACCTGGCGCTGTCACCCCTTGCTTTGTCACTGTCACCTCCCTACTCTGAGCCAGTAACACCGAGCTGGGAGGCATGGCTTGGGGACAAAGTGCGGGTGGGAAACGGGACAATGCTCCCCAAAATTGGTGATAGCTTGGGGACACCAAGGTGGGGACACCAAGGTGGGGACACTGAGGACAGCCCCCTCCAGTGTCATTTTTGGGGGTGTGCCCATGGAGGGTGGCAATTGTCACCTCCTCATGTAGATGTCCCAATGGAGGTGGTACTTGTCACCCTCCCATGACATTTTTCAGCGTGTCCACAAGGGGGCGACACTTTTCACCCCTCCCCATCAGGTTTTGAGGGTGGCATTTTGGGGTGGCACTTGTCACCCACCCCATGCATGTGTCCCCAAAGAGGTGTCAATTGTCACCCCCATGTCGTTTTTGGGGGTGTCCCCATGGAGGGTGGCAATTGTCACCTCCTCATGTCTGTGTCCCAATGGAGGTGGCACTTGTCACCCCCATGACATTTTTGAGAGTGTCCACAAGGGGGCGACACTTGTCACCGCCTCATGTCATTTCTGCGCGTGTCACCACAAGGGTGGCAATTGTCACCCCCATGACATTTTTGAGGGCGTCATAAAGGAGGATGTCATTGTCACCTGCCATCTGGGCGTCCCCACGGGGATGGCACTGCCACCTCTCCATATGTGAGTCATTGTCAGCCCTCCATTTTGGTGTCCCCACAGGGGTGGCATTGTCACCCATAGAGGATGGCATTGTCACCTCCCATCTGGGCGTCCCCAAGGGGCTGGCACTGCCACCTCTCCATTTTGGTGTCCCCAAGGGAGTGGCATTGTCACCTCCACGTGGGTGTCCCAAAAAGGGGTGACATTGTCACCCGTGGAGGATGGCATTGTCACCCTCATCACCTCCATCTGGGTGTCCCCGAGGGGGTGGCATTGTCACCTCCTATGTTGGTGTCCCCAAGTGGGTGGCATTGTCACCCATGGGGGATGGCATTGTCACCTCCATCTGGGTGTCCCCACAGGGGTGGCATTGTCACCTCCCCCCATTTTGGTGTCCCCAAGGGGATGGCATTGTCACCTCCAGCCAGCAGAGCTCGGGATCTGTCGCTGCGCCCTCCCTGGGGTGACACAAGGTGACGGGAGGTGACACCGCGGGGCATGGGAGGGGACAGCGCCAGGTGCCACCACCGGCCCAGCCCCGGGAGCTGCGGCTTTGCTACAGAGAATTCACTTTGGTACCGAGAACAGAAATTAATTAAAAACAAAATTAATTCCAAACGTGTCAGTGACTGCTATTGCTGCTGGCACTGGGGGTGGGCGGGGGTCCCCAGGGCCACCAGGGGACACCTGGGGACACCTGGGGACAAGGAGAGAGGGCGGGGACTCAGCGCGAGGGCGATGAAGCCGCTCTGGGAACCACGAGGAGCTCTAAACCTAAGCAGGGATTTTAAATCCACCCCCTAAATAATACCGTGACGTGATTTATTTATTTCTCTTCTTTTTCCTTTTTTTTTAAAGTTTTTTTTTTAAGTTTTTTTTCCCCTCTTTAAATATTTATATATAGATTTATATTACGTATATTATATATATATAATATGTAAATATATTTTTTAAAACAATATAAAATGTTAAGACACTTCACTTAAATGTAAAGAGTTGCTTTTTTTGCAATCCAAAGAAATTGCATCATGATTTTTTTTTTCATTTTTTTTCCTTTCTTTTTTTGGTCTTTTTTTTTTTTGGTTTTTTGTTCTTTTTTGTGTGTGTTTTCTCTTTGTTATTCAAAAAAAGGCTCTCATTTCTTCTGTACAAAAATGATCGAGATACAAAAAAAACAAATTAAAAAAACAAAACAAAACAAAAAACCAGAGGAGGGGGAAAAGGAAGAAAAAAGGAATTGAAATTTAAAAAAAACCGAAAATAATCAACCCAAGGACGAAACAGAGAACGGAAGGAGTGATTGGATCTTGTGCTGCACACACAGAGCACACGCACACACACACCTGGGCACACCTGGGTGCACCTGGGGTACACCTGGGAGCACCTGGGAGTACCTCGGCACCACCCAGTGCACCTGGCACAACCTGTGGAGCACCTGGGCCCACCTGGAGTACACCTGTGCCCACATGGGCCCACCTGGAGCACATCTGGCCACAGCTGGCTGCACCTGGAGCCCACCTGGGCACAGGTGGGTACAGCTAGGGCGCACCTGGGGCATACCTGGAGCGTACCTGAGCACACCTGGGGTGTACCTCGGCACACCTGGAGCCCACCTGGGCACACCTGGGGTGTACCTGGGGCCTACCTGGGCCCACCTGTGGCACACCTGAGGCCCACCTGGGCACACCTGGCCCAGCCCCGCTGCAGGGAGGTGCCCACGGGCCCCCCGCCCGCTCTCCCCCAGGCCGGGCCGGGCCGGGGCTGCTCCCCCGGGGCTCCGGGCCCCCGTCCCGCCCGCCCGTCCCCACCGGGAGGGGACGGAGCCGCGGCCGGGTGCCCCCCACCCCGGCATCACCGCGCCCCGCTGGATCCCGGACCCCTCCCCAATTCACACCCGCGCCCTGCGGCCCCTCCGGCACTCCCGGGGACCCCCCGGCCCCCCTCGAGGGGACGCGGCGGCGGCGGCGGCGACAGCGGCGCGCGATGTCCCCGAGCCCCGCGGTGTCCCCGAGCCCTCGGCCCCGCCGGCCACCCACCGGCGAGCCCTGGCCGGAGCTGCGCTCTCCTCCTGCGGGGACACGGCCGCCGCTCCCGGCGCGCTCGGGGGCCGCTCCGGGGCTCGCTCCGGGGGTGTCCTCGGCCGCCGCTGCTTCCCGGTTTTCCGCCCGGTGGGAGCTGGAAGCTGCTCCTGGCTGGACGCTGGTGGGGGGAAGCTCTGAGAGCTCTTAAATAAACAGAAAAAAAAAAAAACAAAAAAAAAAAAAAAAAAAAAAAAAAAAAAAAAAACCAAAAAAGGAGGGGACGGGAAAGGGGGGAAAAGAGAGGGGGGGACCAAACCAACAGCGATCCAAAGGGGAGGGGAAAAAAGGAGAAAAGGAGGAAAAACCAAAAAAAGAGAGAGAGAGAAACAGAAAGTGGCTGGTTGGCCATGGCGGAGCGGGAGGGGACACAGAGGTCGGGCCGAGGCGCGGCACAGGCGAGACAACATAAGTTCGTTTGGCGGAGCGGAGGCGACAAGAACATGGATCAAACAGAAAGAGGAGGGGACACAGGTGGCGGATTCCCTCCAGAGCGCCTCAGGGAGAAGCCAAGTCCCAGGGAGGAAGAGGAGCCCGAGGAAGAGAGGAGGAGCCCCCCGGAGCAGGAGAGCGGCCGGGCGGAGCTGGCAGGGGCGCTCAGAATGAGATGGAGGAGTTCCTGGCCCCAAAGGAAGTCAATACGGGGATGGATGTTCTGCCAGCTGCGGGTTTTTCTGAGACCGTGGGGGAGGTCTCACTGGCCTCTTTAGATGGTCTAGTGGCCTGGAAAGAAAAGCAAGATTCAAGGAGGACGAGGACGAGGAGAAAGGGGTGGAAAGTTTGAAGAAAAATAAAGAAAAAGCTTAAAAAAAAAAAAAAAGAAGACAAAAGAAAGGAATAAAAAAGAGGGAAAAAACCAACAAAAACAAAGACAGGAAAAACCCAGAAACAACCGAGAAGCGAAGGGAGTTGGTTCAGAAGCAGCACTGAGTCAGGCCTGAGGTCAAGCAGCTGGAAAAGGGCCACCACAAAGAGCACGACAAGAGCGGGTCCCACGTGTCACTGCACGGGCAGGGGACGGCCCCGAGGGGAAAGGACGGACGGACGGACAGACGGGCACACGGACACACAGGCACACACAGCCGGGGGGGCACAGGGGACACGGGGGAGGCACAGGGGGGACAAGAAGGGCAGCGTTAGAGCGGGCACAGTCCCCGGGGCAGCGCCCGAGGGCGGCCGTGCCCACCCTGTCCCTGTTCCTGTTCCTGTCCCTGTCCCTGTCCCCGCCGTGCCAGGGGGGCACGGGCACGGCCCGACCCGGCTCGGGAGTGACACCGAGAACCCCCAGGGATGGGGAGAGGGATTTGGGATCCTCCAGCCCCACCTCGCCCCCAGTGAAGGGGCTGGGCTGCGGGGGGACACCCCCAAATCCTGCAT
Source organism: Ammospiza caudacuta (assembly GCF_027887145.1). Taxonomy (NCBI): domain Eukaryota; kingdom Metazoa; phylum Chordata; class Aves; order Passeriformes; family Passerellidae; genus Ammospiza; species Ammospiza caudacuta. Next base: position 7,354,211 of record NC_080619.1, read on the forward strand.
GGGGATAGAAGTGACACAGAAAGTCCTGTTGAGGCCACCCCAGCGAGGGCCACGTGGGACAGAGGCGTCACCAAGGTGGTGACACCGAACAGGCGGGGCTGTGCTGCTGGGTGGCCTCCAGGGGAGGGGACCTGGTGGCCTCAAGGGGTGGGGAGATGCTTCCCGGCCCCTCAGGTTTGTCCGGTGTCCAGTGCAGGAGGAATCCAGAGGGAATCCCTGCCCCTCCCTGATTCCATGGGGTGGGACAACCCCACACGCCAGAGGGGACACTCAGGGACACCCTGAGCTTGAGGACCTCAAAAAGACCCCAAAAACCCTCCAAAAACCTCAAAAAACCTCCATGGGGAGGTTTTTCTACTGGGAATGGAGCAGCCGAGGGGGGTTTCGCCCTGTTTGCCAACAGGTGCCCGTTTTGCTCATTCCACATTTTTCCCCCCAAACCCTGATGTGAGGAGCTGGGAAATCCTTTGGATTGTCCGGCGGGGCTGACGGATGCACGAGGATGAGCAGAATTGGGTTTATTGCACGGTTTGGGGGTGGAAAAGGGGCCAAGACACAGAGCAGGGGCAGAGCTGGGCTCCGGGTGAACCCGCCCGTGGTGCTGCTGCCCAGCAGGGGTGAAGGGGCGCTGGGAGGGGGGACAGGCCAGCAGGGAGGGACAGAGGGATGCCGCCCAAGTGGCCGTGATCCCCCGGCCAGCTGGGAATGCACGGCCAGCACTGGGGTGACAGCAGGGACAGAGGGGGGAGCCCCGGAGCTGCCCCCGGGTGGGTGGGGAGGGGTCAGTGCTGGCTGCTGGCTGCTGGGGATACTCCATGGCACCCCAAAACGCTTCTCTTCCAGCTGCTGTGGCCCACTTGCCCTGTCCCCACAGTGCCACCACCCCACCTGGGACACCCCAAGCTGCTTCTGTGGGGGCACGGGGGGGCCCGGCTCCCCAAAACCTCCCCAGGCAGGGAATCCCCATCCCCACGTGGCTCTGCCATGCTCATCAAGGAGGTGGCACTGTCCCCCGGGGTGAGGGGACAACGTCAGGGCTCAGCCACCCCCTCAGGGTGACACCCAGCACTGGGGACAAACCCTTCAGCCTCATCCCACAGCGAGGATGAGTTCGTGACTCTCTCGTGTCCCTGTCCCCAGCCCCAGGGCAGGCACAGAGTGTGACGAGAGCCCCTCCCGCGCCGCCACCACCGCGTCCCTCTGTCCCCAACCCCGCCGGGCTCAGCCGAAGCCAAGAAGGCACCAAGGAAGGGAGGATGCAGTCCCAGAACTCATCCCCGGCTCGGGTGTGCCCGGCTCGGGCCATGTCCAGCTCAGGTGTGCCCGGCTCAGGTGTGCCCGGCTCGGGTGTGCCCGGCTCGGGCCGTGCCCTGGGTGGTGCCAGGGCTGCGGGCAGCCCCGGGGCGGCTCTAGGGGTGGAGTACCTGCTGCTGGCCCTGGATCCGCATGTACTCCATGCGCTGCTTGATGTGCTTGCCCTTGTCGGGGCTGCCCTGCTGGCCCTGCTTCAGCCGTGACGCCGGATTCACCACCTTCATGGCCGGGATGGAGACGCCGCCGCTCTGCCGGGACACAAAATCCGGGGAGAAAGGGTTAAAATCGGCCGGTGGAGCCCTGGCCGGCACCGCTGGGTGCCCGGAGCTGCGCCACCCCTGCCAGCGCTGCCCGAGGGGACAAGGCCGGGCCGGGACCGGGTCACCGGCTCGCCCCGAGCTCCAAACCCCGCCAGGACTTACCGGGAGGCACCCGAGAGGGAGTTTAGGGACACACGGCAAACACCGGGACACCGAGGGCGGGACGGGACAGCCCGCGGGGCCGAGAGAGAGGGAAAGAGGCGGCGGCAGGCAGAAGCAGATTCCAGGTGGGAACGGCGGCAGTGGGAGTACAGAGGAGTTTATTTGCTGTGCACAGGTGAGGATACACAGACGGCAGTGCCACACACACCCCGTGTCCCCTCCCGTGCCAAGGTCCCCTCCTGCCTGTCCTGCTCCAGCCCAGGCTGGGGAATCCCTGGCTCAGGTGAAGCCCTGGGATCCTTCCGGGGGGGACACGGGGGATTCCCGCAGCTCCAGCACGAGGAAATCACCAAAGGATGGAATATCCTCAGCTGGAAGGGACCCTCGAGGATCAGAGTGCAAATGCCAGCCCTGGAGAGCCCCACAAGCGCCTGTGCCACACCATCCCCGGCATTCCAGCGCTGGGAATCTTCCCTGAATGTGACACCAGCCTGCCCTGCCCTGCCCTGCTTTAGGAATGACCCATCACAGCCTCTCCCATCTCAGCCTAACCCTGAGCCTGGATTTGCCCCAGCCCCAGCAGTAAATCCATCCCGCAGCTCCGCTTCCTGTTTCCCGGGAAAAAAAACTGGGAAAAATTGCAGCTACAGCCCCGTTCACCCAGCGAGAGCCCCCGAGGAGGGAGCGAACGGCTCCAAATGGAAAAGGAGATTTATTCCCCAGCGCTGGCTGTTAATAAAGGAGCAGGTTGTCGTCGCAGCGGAGCTCAGGGCATTTTTCCCCTCCCTGTTTTTCTCAGATATTCAGCTGGATTCCACCAGAAAGCAATTTGGGATGGCTTCAGGGAGCTCGTGCTGTGCTTTAATTAGGAGAAACATCTGCCAGGCTCCGGCTGCCGCTCGTTAGGAGAGGGATTTTATGGAAAATGGTGAAACTGAGAGCGGTGCTTCGGCACCAGCCCTGGCCGACCCTGTGGGATGCTCTTGGACCCCGTGGGATGCCCATGGACCCTGTGGGATGCTCTTGGATCCCGTGGGATGCCCATCTTGGACCTGGTGATCCAAAATCCTGCCAGAGCAGAAGAATCCCCCTCATCCAGGGTCTAATTCCAGTACAGGATCAGCCAGCACCACCCGGCACTGTGTCCCTTCCAGCTCCTGCCTGGCTCACTCCTGCCCTTCCCAAACCCCTCCAAGAGTCAGGGAGAAGAGGAAGATTCGTTCTCCAGCTCGGCTCTGCCTGGAGGTGGAGTCACAGAGAGGGAGCAGGCAGAGGAAGAGACATCAGAGCGAATCCAGGGCAGAGCAGGGCACGGGGGAGAAGAGAAAATGAACCTGGGGCGTGCTGGGGGGCAGCTGCGGCTTGGGGAGCAGCGCTGGCTTGGTCCTGCTCGCAAAGGGACTCTCGGCAGCGCCGTCCTTGGCCTGGCTGAGGTCCAGCGCGGTGTCACCGTCGCAGCCTCCGTGCCCGAGGTCCCCCAGGCTCCTCCCGGCCTCCTCGGGTCCCGGCGCGTCCCTGGGGAACGCGAATTCCACGGCGGGATGGCTGCTGATCTCGCTGATGGTCATCTCTAGCTCGCGGATGGTTTCCTCCAGGCTGTCCAGTCTCTGGTAGGTGTCCTCGTAAATCTCCTTTTTCCCCGGGCCCGCGGGGTTCAGGTGGCCTCTGCAGAGCCCCTCTGACGCTTTCCCCGCCCCTCCGGGGCCGCCCCCGGGGGCCGCAGCCCCTCCGTCCCATCCCGGCGGTGCCGCGGCGGGGCTGCACCGGGCCGGGCTCCGCTCCGGGGGCGGCTGCTCCGCCCGGGAAAGTCCCGCTGCCCTCGGGGCGGGGTCCCTGCCCGCGGGCACCCCGGGATGTGCCCCTGGATGGGCCGGAGGGCTCTGCTCCCTCCATGCGGCTTTGGGCGCCCCAGGTGAGTGTCCAGGAGCGAGCCTGGCTCCTCTTTGGGAGTCCCCATGGCCAGCGGGAATTTGGGGAATGATCCCGGCACCCACGGAGGGGAGTGCGGCCTCCGCAGCTCCAGAACCTTCCCCGCGGCTCCGAGGAGGCTGCACAGCCTCGGTATTTTGGGGACAAGCCTTGTCACCGCCTCCTGGCCTGCCGGCAGCGTCCAGAGCCGCGTCCCCTCTTTGTTCCCCCATTTTATCCCTCGGGAAAGGCGGGGCTGCCAAGGGAAACGCCCGGGATGCGCTGCCGGGGGGCTGCGGGGCTGGAGGGGGCTCCTGTGCCAGCGGGGACTTTGGGGAGCTGCCAGGAGCCGCCACTCGGCCTCTCCTGGTCCCCTCGGGTGGCAGCTGCCCTGCCGGTGCTGCTCTGCCCGGTGCCACCCACAGCTCCGGCTCGGCTTCGGGGCTCGGCGGCTCCGACACCCACTCGGTGAGCACGATCTGGGGCAGGGAGAACGCCCGGCTGGCCGGGGCTGCCGGCGCCAGCGGCTCCTAGGTAGAGAATTCAGACAGGTTAGGCGCCAGGAGGCAGCGGGGTTTGCCTGGGGAGGCACCACGGGGCGCCACAAATTATTGGGGTCCCCCACGCTGGCACCTCTGGGCATGGCAGAGCTCCTGGTGGGAGTTTGGGAAGGAAGGGAGGCTCAGCTCCCTCCGGCCCGTCCCATATATCCCAGCGGGATTCACGGCATGGTCAGGGGCTGGAGGGTATTGCTCAGCTCCCTCCTCCAGCCCTGACATCCCACAGGGATCCACAGCATGGACAGGGCTGGAAAGGGATGTTCAGTTCCCTCCTGCCCAGCCCTACATCCCATCGGACCCAGAGCATGGACAGGGCTGGAAAGGGATGTTCAGTTCCCTCCTGCCCAGGCCTGACACCCCACAGGGACCCAGAGCATGGACAGGAAATGGAAGGGGATGTTCAGCTCCCTTCTCTAGCCCTGATGTCCCAGTGGGACCCACAGCATGGGCACGAGCTGGAAAAGGATGTACAATTCCCACAGATCCACCAGGACCCAGAGCACAGACAGGGAATGGAGGGGAAGCTCAGTTCCCTCCTGTCCAGCCCTGACATCCCATTGGAGCAAAAAGCTTCAAATCAAAACCCAAACACCGGGCTCTGCTCCAACCCTTCCCTTTCCGCGCGCTCGGGGCGGGGTCTCCCCTGCACCGCCCGCCCCCGGTGCCGTGAGAGCGGCGGGCGGTGCCCGTGCCGTGCCCGGTGCCGTGCGGGGCGGCCCGGGAGCCTCCCCGAGCCGCGGCCGTGGGTTAGTGCTGGCTCCGGTGCCGTGTGAGTGCCGGGAGCGAGGCGGTGAGGACAGAAGGTGGTGATTAGTCGGTTAAATCAGAGAAAAGCAGCAGAAGTGAGCTGAGAGGAGGCAGAGGAGGAAGGTGAGAGCGCAGCCCGTGGAGCCGTTACCTTCCATCCTTCTGCTGCCACCGTGGTTCCCCACGGCTCGGAGTGGCCCGGGGACACGGCCTCGAGGGGCTCACAGCAGGGCACGGGGAGAAAAGGGGAGGCTGAGCTCCGCTGAAACACCTGGGGAGTCAAACACGGCTGTTGGAGCGAGGGAGGGGCGACCTGGGTCTGCAGCGGGGTCACGGCCCGAGCGGGGCTCGCAGCAGGAGGGGTGGTGACGGCTGGCAAGGACAGAGGCAGCATTTTCCCCTGTGCTGCTGGCAGGGCCACCTGTCACCTGGCCAGCTGTGCCATCAGAGCCCTGGCCAGCAGTGTCACTGGTCCTCTGGCCAGGAGGGTCACTGGTCCAGTCTGGCAGCATCACTGGTTCCCCTGCCTGCAGCATCATCACCTGTCCCACACCTGCACCATGCCCAGTTCTCCTCCCTCCTGGAGGAAAACCATCCAAGGAAAAACCATCCAAGAAAATACCACCCCCTCCCCACTGCGGCACCTGTGCCGTGCTCAAACCCAGGTGAGTCCGGCTTAAATCTCAGGGTGGGAGGGAAGTGCAGAAGGAACATCCAGCTGTGCAGCACCCAGCTGTGCAGCAGCCAGGTGTGACACACCTGTCCCCAGCAGTGCCACTGCTCTGTCCTCGCGGCCCTGGGCAGAGCAGGGACCCCGGTGCGGTTCCGGTGCTGGGGATGTCACCCCGAACCACTCCCCCGAGCTGTCCCCCGAGCAGAAGGGCGGGGCGGTGTCACCTGCGGGCGGTGCCACCTGCGGGCGGGGTCCCGGGGTCCCGCCCCCCTCCCGCGCTCACCTCCAGCTCGGCGATGATCCGGTCCTCGTCGTCGTCGTCCTTGACGGCCGAGGCGATGATGGGCGGGGTGGATGCGGGCCGGACCACCTCGGACACCGCCCGCCTCAGCTTCACCTGCGGCTTCGGCGTCTCCAGCTCCTCCGACTCTGCCTTCTGCCGGGGGGAGCGCGCCGTGAGGGCACCGGGAGGCACCGGGAGGCACCGGGAGGCACCGGGGGGCACCGGGGGACACGGAGGGACACCGGGGGACACCCGCCCTGCCCATCCCAGCCCAGCCACCACCCTCACCTTCATAAAGCCGGGCTCCTTCTTGCTGGTGACGATGACCTCTCCGCTGCGGGTCGTGGTCAGCCCGTGCGACGAGGGGAAGCTCCGGCGGGGCGGGGGAGGCGGCGGCGACTTGGAGGGTTTCTCGGTGCGGTACCGCGGCACCGTCAGCTCGTCTGGGCACAAAGGGGGCTCTAAGGGACCCTGCCCCTCTCATCCAACCCCCGCACCTTGGGGACAGCACCGCGCACCTCCAGCCTCGCCTCTGGAGGCGACCCCATCCCTCCCCACCCCATACCTGAGCCCCGGCGGCCGTTGGGGTCCCCTTTGCCCCCCGATTTGGGGGTGTGCTGTGGCTTGGAGGGTTTGTGCTCGGGTGTGGAGGCGGCGCTGCCGCTGCCCGGGGTTTGTTTGTGCTTGGCTGCGAATTCCAGGTCGGGGATGGCCTTCATGAGCTCGGCCTGCGTCTCCTCCAGGAGCCGGTTGATGTCCTTGGCGCTGTACTGGGTGAGCGCCGCCCGCTTCTCCTCCCAGTCCCGCTCGGCCGCCTGCGGACACAGAGCCTGCTCCAGCCCCGTCCCTGGCAGGAAGGACGTGACCCCAGAGCCCCGTGACTCCCCCAGACCCGCTGCGAGGAGCTGGGGGGCGGATTTTTACCCCTGTCCTCAAATTTCACAGAATCACCAGGTTGGAAGAGACCTCCAAGATTATCGAGTCCCATCCAGCCCCAGCACCTCAACTCAACCCTGGCACCCAGTGCCACATCCAGGCTTTGTTAAGCACACCCAGGGATGGTGACTCCACCACCTCCCTGGGCAGAACATTCCAGAACTTTATCACCTTTCTGTAAAAAACATTTTCCCAATATTCAACCCAAATTTCCCTCGGTGCACCTGTGTCCTCTGGTTCTGTCAGTTCCTGGAGAAAGAGCCCAGCCTCACCTGAGCACAGGCACCTTTCAGGAGCTGTGCAGGGTGATGAGGGCACCCCTGAGTCTCCTTTTCTCCAGGTGGGCACCCCCAGCTCTCATCCAACCCCTCTGCAGCAAAGGCGCTGCCAGCGCTCCTCCATCAAGGAGCAGAAGGGTGGGCACTGCTCCCACTCCCATTTTCACCTTCCCAGACCCTCCTGAGGAGCCCCCCCGAGCTGAGCCCCCCAGATCAGGCTCTCACCTCCACAGACACGGCTTTGTCCGCGCTCTTCTTGCTGGGGGTCTCAGGCCCCGTCTGCGTCTTGGCGGGCACCATCTCCGGGGCCCGTGAGGGGTTATTGCTCTTGCCGGGGTGGCTCTGGGGCTGTGGGGTGAAGCCCAGGGGCTCGGGGGTGCCCGTCAGGTGGTGCAGGCTCACGGGAGGGCTGGTGGGCATCTCCAGCTCCAGCCCTTTGCTGAAATCCGTCTCCGGGGCCACCTTCTTGGGCGACTGGCTCAGGCTGCTGGGCGAGCTCCACACGCCCTCCTCCACTTGTCTAGGGCAGAGCGGAGGCACTGAAGGGCCGGGGGGCACGGGGAGGGCACAAAATCCTCATTTCCTCAAGGCTGAGGTGCTCTGGGCTGGGCTCGGTGCTGGTTTGGGGGGGCCTGTCCGGAATGGGGATCCCTCCAAACGCTTCCCCTGCTCCAGACCCGGCTGGAGCTGCCCTTGGGATCGAGGATTTATTCGGGATGAGGGCGCTGCGGGTTCCTACAGGCTCGTTTCCCTGGGAAACAGGGCTAGAGCAGAGCCCGGGGCCATCCCAGAGGGCGGCCGGGCAGAGAGCCGTCCCTAATGGGATCCTAATGGGATCTTAATGGGATCCTAATGGGATCAGGCAGGTGAAATCCACCCCGCAGCGGCTCCGGGAGAGGATTTTTCTCTGGCTGAGGATTTTTCCACCACAGAACAGCTCCCTGCTCCTCGGGAAAGAGGCTTCTGCTCACGCCAAGGGCTGTGTGTCTGTCCTGATGTAAAATCCTGCTTTATTCCCAAGGAAAAATGAGGTTTGTATCAAAAGAGGGGGTCCTACACACACCTGGAAAGGGCTGAGGGTATTTTTGGGGTGCTTTAGCAGAAAAAAGAGGCTTTTACCAAAAAGGGTTCCCATCCACTCCTGGAGAGGACCGTGAGGGTGTTTTTGGGGTGCCTTAGCAGAAAAAGGAGGCTTTTATGGAAAGAGGGGGGGCCTGGAAAGGACTGAGGGTATTTTTAGGGCCCTCTTTTTGGGGTGCTTCAGCAGAAAAATGATCATTTTGTGCACACCCCTTGGATGCTCTCCCGCCCTGAGAGTTTGGGATGCACAGAGAGGAGGTGGCACAAAGGGGACAGACGTGGCACAGTGGGGACAGAGGCGGCACAAAGGGGACAGAGGTGGCACAAAGGGGACAGAGGCGGCACAGTGGGGACAAAGGGACACCGAGGGCGTGGCTGTGCCCTCGGGGCTCACCTGCGGATCTGCGCCAGCGTGTCGGTGACGGTCTTGCAGCGCTTGAGGAGCCCGTCCAGGCGGTTGGGCTCCTCCTTGAGGAACTTGACGGCCTCCACCTCCACCCGCAGCACCACGCGCATCTTGCTCTGCAGGCTGGGGAACTGGGCTGCCAGGGGACACCGCTGTCACCCCTGTGACCCTCCTACTGCCCAGCTGGCACTGCCAGGGCCGCCAGGACCCCATGCCATGGGTGTCCTGCCAGGTGGGGCAGGATGGATCCAGGGAAAGTCTGGATTGATGGGTCCAGCCCGATTTTAGGGTGGAGGTGTCCCCTCTACAGCTGTGGCACAGGGTGTGGCAGTGATGGGCACCTGGGAGGGCAGGGGACCACCCTGGCAGGGACAAACCCCTAGATCCAGGGCAGGGAGAACCTGGAGAATCCCAAGAGAAAACACAAATCTGGGAAATCCAGGAGAATCTCAGGTGCAAACACCCAAATTCCAGGCCAAGGAAAATCTGGAATATCCAGGGATGGAGCAGGGAAACTCCGGAAGGCTCTGTTTGCTCCCCAGCCCCTCCTCACCCTTCAGGTCCGTCAGGGTCTCCCCCAGCTGCTTGAGCACCACGGCCTTCTCCTCCAGCTCCTGCGCCGGGATCAGCCGGTGGTTGTGCGCCAGATCCTTCTGGATCTTCTCCACGGACTTCTCCAGGTCACTGGGAGGACAGGGGAGGGCAGGGGGTCACTGGGGGGGCCACTGCTGGGTCAGGAGGGTGGAGAGCCCCGAGGGTGGCAGCGGGAGAGGGGAACACTGGGATGGGGACCCCTCCTCAGGCTGGGCTGGGGACCCATCCTCATGTAGGGACATGGTTACTGCATAGGGACCCCCTCATCTGGGGACATGGTCACTGCCTGGGGACCCCTCCTCTTGTAGGGATGTGGTCACTGCATGGGGACCCCTCCTCACTCAGGGACATGGTCACTGCATGGGGACCCCCTGATTTGGGGACATGGTCATTGCATAGGGACCCCCATCTTGGTGCCACGCCCTGGGCAGTGCAGAGCTGCTCTGTGCCCCCTGTCTGTCTCTCCCATGCGGGCTCACTTGAGCTGCTGGGTGATGAGCTCCTCCTCGTTGAGGTAGCGCAGCCGCTCCTCCTCCACCAAGCTGCGCTGGCGCTGCAGAGGGTCCTCGTGCTTGCGCATCGTGTCCGTCACCCGCACGCTCAGCTCCGTCTCCGTCCGCCGCAGCAGCGACTTCACCGTCTCCTGGTTCTGCAGCTGTGGGGAGGAGCAGGAGGAGGAGGGGTCAGGCTGAGAGAGACCCCCTCAGGAGGGGAAACAGGTCCTGATGAGGGAGCAGCCCTGAGATGGGCGAGGAGAGGGATCCCTAAGCCTGAAATTGGGAAAGATCCCTGAGCTGGGCATGGGGAGGGATCCCTGGGGTTGGAGTGGGGAAGGATCCCTGGGATTAGATTTGGAAAAGATCTCTGGGGTTGAATTTGGAAAAGATCCCTGGAGCTGGATGCAGGAAGGATCCCTGAGGTTGGAGTGGAGAGGAATCCCTGAGCTTGGGTTTGGATCCCTAGGGCTGGAATATGAGGGGATTCCTGAGCTCAGATTTGGAAGGGATCCCTGAGCTTGGCTTTGGGGACGTTCCCCGAGCTCATCTCCAGGACAGATCCCCGAGCTCTCCCACACCAACCCCAGCGCACAAAGGGGATTTTCCCGTCCCAACCCAGTAAGAGCTGGCTCAGATCCGGGGTCCCCCCTCCCCAGGTGCCCACCTGCAGCTTCTTGAGCTGCTGCAGCTGGTTGCGGAGGTCGCTGGCGTTCTGCTGCAGGTCGTGCAGGTGCAGCTGCATGTGCAGGCGGGTGATGGCCGTGGGCTGCCCCGCCGGGGTGCTGGTGGCCGAGGGCGGCGGCGGCGCGGGCACCGGGGTGCCCATGCCACTGCGGCTGGTGGCTGGGGGGAAAGCAGAGGCTGCTGAGGGGTTTTGGTGCCCGGTTCTTTTCTTTCCCCACCCAATCCTTCATCTCTGGTGGTCTCCATAATTTCCCCATCCATGCTAAGCCCACCCTGAGGCCACCCCAGAGCAGAATGGGGGGACCCACTGGTTGCCAGTGATTCCATAGCATTTTAGCTTTTATATTTTTCAAATCCCATACTGCTTTAGGGAAATAAGTCTGAAATTCCAGTCAGCTGCTGCTCTCCTGTTTTATTCAGACAAAACAATTCCTCTCCAGGCCTGTAACTCAAGGACACCTCACTACCTCAGCCCCCAAAAAATATTTAAAAAGTGAATTGCAGGGAGGAACCAAACTGGGAGTAAATTGCTTCATTATCTGAATCTGTAATTGGAGGATTAACCCAAATTACATCAATTAATTGATACATAGGTGGACCAAACTTATAACTGTCTGAAAAACTCGTGACCATCTTCCATTTTGGGTGCAGCCCCTTGGGGAGGCTTTGTCTGCCCTTAACGTACCTGGAGGCCCTTCATTAAATAGATTAACTTTAATTCTCTTAACTCTGGTTTTAGGTAAGCCTGAAAAAGGCATCACCAGCACATGAGGAGCTGCAGAGCCCACTCTGGGACACCCACGGGGGTCCTGCAGGGCTGGGGGTCACTCACACGCTGATGGGGGGGTCCCGCCGTTGGTGGCTTCTGTCTTCTCACTGAAACCAAAGAGAGGAGGGGGCTGGGTGTGGGTGGGTTTGGTGTCCCCTGGGAGGGGGACAAACCCCCCAGGAGGGACATCCTGGCCCCGGGATCCCAGAGCTGCCCTCACCTGGGGGTCTCGGCCTCGGAGCCGCGGAGCAGCGCACTCTGCACCAGCCCCGTCAGGCTGGCGATCTGCTTCTCCATGGCCTCCATCCGCTCCCTGCGCCGGGAAAGGGACGGAGATGGGTCATGGGCTGTGTCTGCCACCACAGCCACCCCCCGTTTGCTCCTGGCCCTGCTCACAGCCCGTCTGTGCCACCCGGGAGCTGGGGACACGGCTGTCACCAGCTGCAGCCACGCTCCTCATTCCCTGTCTGTGCTGCCCGATTCCCCATCCCGACACCGCAGTGGGGACAGGGCAGCACCTTCCTCTGCTCCTCCTCCTCCTTCCCATCCACTCCTCCTCCCCCTCTGGTCAATACAAAATCCCCCTGTAGCAAAGCTCAAACCCACCGGGGATCCCAAATCCAAAGGCAACGGAAAACCTGGAACATCCCAGGTACAAACACAAGTCCAAAGAAACCGGGAGCATCCCAGGTGCCAATACCCCAATCCAGGAGATCCTGGAATATCCCAGGTGCAAACACAAATCCAGGAAAAGCTGGAGCACCCCAGGTGCAAGCACGCCACACCTTCTCTCACCTGGTCTCCGTGTCCTTGGCCGGTCCGGACGATCCGAAGCCCGAGAGCGGCCGCTCTGCAGGGCCAGGGAACAGCTCGGGGGGCCCAGACGAGCTGGGGTTGCGCGTTTTGCCCACGGGGCTGTCCATGAAGACGGAGGAGCAGGAATCCTTGCGGAAGGACTGACGGACGGGCGAGGAGCGGCTGGGCGGGCCCGAGTAGGGGCTGTGCGGGCTCTGCCCGGGCTCCACCATCTTCTGCGGGGACGAGGGCGGCATGCGGAAGCCCAGCCCGGGGCCGTACGTGTCGCTGTAGATGGGCGCATTGGGCTTGTACAAACTGTCCTCCAGCTCTGTCTGCAGTGCGGCCGCCGAGTAGGTGCTGAGTGACCGCACCGAGCCCCGCTTGTAGAGCCCCCCCGAGTAGCCAAAGGGGTCCCCCATGCCCGCCAGCGACTGCGTGGAGGTGATGCTGAGCCGGCCCTCGTGCACCATCCCATAGGGGTCCGCGTAGAGCCCCTCGTTCTTCACCAGCACCACGTTCTTGCCCGCCAGGTCCTCGTCGGGTTTGACGTCGCGGCGCTCCAGGATGGCACTAGGGCTGGGGGACACGCCCTGGGCGGGGGGCAGGCTGGACAGGCGCTCGCCGTGGTGCACGGGGCTGCCGGCGTACGAGGGCGGGCGGCCGCCGCTGTAGGACATGCGGGAGCGCGACGGCGACGAGGACTGCAGCACGGGCGGCGGGGAGCCCGAAGCCAGGTGGGAGGCTGGGGAGATGTTGTTGAGCCGGCGGGTGGGGGAGGATTCCCGGGAGGTGTAGACCATGTCCCGCTGTGGAATGGGGTGTGGGGGTCAGCACAGAGTGAGCCCCATCCTGCTGGGCCCTCCACCCCACCAAGGACTGGTGATTCTGTGATTCTGTGATTCTGTGATTCTGTGATTCCCAGCCAGCAGCGGGCTGATTTATCCTGATGATTTGTCCTAATGAATTATCCCCATGATTTAATTCCCTACAAACCATATTTACCACCTCGCTGTCAGCTCCCACCCAGCGCTGGCAGCAGGCAGGATGGATCCCAACCACACACAGATCCCAATTCCCAATCTCTGCTGCTTTCTCTCCCAACTGCTCCCACTTCACCAGGCCCTGCCACCCCCCGGGCTGTCCCCGTGTCCCCTCTCACCCTCAGGTCGCCGTTGGTGATGTGTGAGGCTGGGAACGAGGCGTAGAGCGGCTCTTTCCGGTAGATTTTAATGATGCTTCTGTCCTGGATGTCTCTGGAAGCAGAGGCAGAGCCTGAACACCTGGAAAGACCCCTCAAAACCCCAGCACTGCGCCCACCACCCCCTTTTTCCTTCATCCCTCTCCTGGGTTTTAAGATAAGAGTGTGTTCTATTATCTCTTAGAGGTGGGGCAGTTTGCCTCAGAACGTTTTAATTCTAAAATTATAACAATCTGGGGGGGGGGGGGGGGGTTGACATTTTCCATTTTAAGGGAAACTCCTGCCTTCCTTAGCGGACACCTGGCTTTTCAAACCAGGACAATCCCACAGATTTCCCAGTTTGTGATGGATTTAAAGGACAGGAAGCCAGCCCGGGGTGGGATCTGATCCCTCCCTGCTCACCGAACATCCTCCAGCTCGTAGAAGACGTTGCGGGACTCGTCCTTGATGAGGATGGCGGTGTTGGGGGACTTGAGCATGCCCATGGTGAGCTTCTGCGGGAACATGTGCACGATGAGGGCGTGCAGGGTGTCCATGCTGCTGATCTCGTGCGTGATGTGCACACGCCTCGTCTCGTCCCCAAACTGCAGGAACAGCACCCCTGGGAGCACAGGGGGCACGCCGGAGTCAGCTCTGACCACGCTCCTTCTCCACAGAGCTCACAGGGTCTTCCCAGCCAATAAAAAGGGGTTGGGGGAGCTCTGGACACCCAACAGTGCCCTGGTGAAGGTGAAAGGGTCCAGGGCAACCAAAAAAATGGGTTGGGGAATGTTTGGCCACCCAGCCTCGCCCTGGTGAAGGAAGGTGTTCCTAGAGAGCTCTGGGACACCCAAAAAAATGACATGGGGAACTTCTGGCCAAGAGCAGCTTGGTCTGGAATTTTGGGCAGATGGAGACCAACCCAACCCTCCACCACTGAGGTTTTGGGGCCTCTAGGGGTACCTGGGGAGCGCAGCTTGGTCTGGAATTTTGGGAAGATGGAGACCAGCCCCACCCTCCACCACGGGGGTTTTGGGGCCTCCAGGGGTACCTGGGGAGCGCAGCTTGGTCTGGCTGGCTGAGCGGGACAGGGGCAGGCTCTGCCGGAACCGGTTCATCCTGTTGAAGGCCAGCGGCAGCTCCGCCTCCGACATGGTCTCCAGGGACTCGGCCGAGGCGAAGGAGAGCTTGGCTTGGTCGGCCAGGCCAGGCTGGGAGCCCTGGGAGTGCCGGGAGCTCCTGGTCTGCAACGGGACAGGGACAGGGACAGGTCAGGGGGGACAGGGATGGGTGGCCCAGCAGCCCTGGTGAGGCTGGTCCTGCTTTTCCTCGGGAATGGGGTGCCGGGATGGAGAAGCTGGTGATGGGAACATGGAATGTCCTGGGATGGGAGGGGGACACGAAGGTCGGCGAGTGCAACCCCTGGGACACCCCCAAAAATCCCTCCCTGTGCCTGAGGGTGGGGCTGGGCCACATCCAGGGGGCTCCATCCCAAACCCAGGGGGCTCCATCCCGAATCCAGGGATCCTCCATCCACATCCAGAGATGTTCCATCCCGTATCCAAGCATGATCCATCCTCATCCAGGGATACTCCGTCCCACATTCCCTCCCCAGCTCAGGCTCTGACGTGTCCCACCCCAGCTCCACGTCCTGCTCCCAGCACAGACCCCATTCCCAATCCCCCCCGCTCCAGGATAAACCTTCCCAGCTCCATCCCGGTGCCTCTGGGCTCCCACACCGGCAAACCCCTGGAATTTAACCCTGGAATTAAAGCCCGGGATTTAACCCTGCAGGAAGGAGCCGAGGCTGCCAGAGCCGAGCGCTGGAATAACCTTGGCTGCTCCCGGAGGTTACACATCCATTACTCCACTCCTGGGAATCCTAAATGCCCAGATCCTTCTGGAAGCAAAGCACGGGGAAGGTTTATGGCTCTGGGAGCCGGGAGGATTTCATTTTCCAGGATCCCCATTTCACAGGAGCCTGCTGCCAGAACGTTCCCACCAAGGATATGGAAAATGTGGATTTTCCAATATCCCAAATATCCCCAATATCTCCAAATATCCACAAATATCTACAAATATCCAGAAATATCCCAAATATCCACAAATACCCACAAATGTCCACAAATAGCCCCAAAACTGTGGCCATTCCCAGCACTGCTGTGTGTTAACAACCCCAAAAACCCAACCCTGGATTTTCCAGACACTTGTTGAAGGTTGGCAAAGCCAACAGAGGGAACAAACAGCTCCCAGGTTTTGGAAAAGGCGGCGCTGGAAAGGGACAACAGCTCTATTTTAAGATGGGGAAAAACAGAAAAAAAAAAAGAAAGAAATCAATATGAAATGATAACAGCCATCATCGCCATTTAAATGAGACATTAATTGGAAGATTTAATTAATCCTACGAGGCGGGGTTTGGGAGGACTTGAAATGTTCTAGCCCGTAGTTAATTGCTGGAAAATTGACTGCTGGGCTGGGTTGTTGTTGTTGGAGCACAAAGAGCCCTGGCAGAGCCTCACAGCCAGGAAGGGATGCAGGGATGGAGGGAAACATTCCTTGCTCCCATCCCCGGGGCCGTGGGACGCAGCTCTGACCCCTCATGGGGGTGGTTTTGGGGTGGAAAAGGGGGATTTTGGGGCTCCCCGCCCTCAAGGTTGTGGTTTCTGGGTACCCTGCTTGGGGTTTGGGGTGTTGCTGACACAGATCCCAGCCCGGGATGGATCCTCAGGGAAGCTCCTGGTGGGGATGCGAGCCAGGGTTGCAGCTCTGCCTGGCTCTGCCTTCCTGGATCCTTCCCCTGTCCTGTTCCTGTTCTCTGGGATCTCACCCTGCTCTAAATCCATGCCTGCATCCATCCTTTCCACTCCCCACCCCAAATGCCCCCCATCCCCACCCCCGGGGGTGTCAGAGACACCTTCCCTGTCCCAGGTGAGCCAAACACCCCCCATCCCTGCCCTTTTCCCGTTCTCTGGGATCTCACCTAAATCCATCCCTGCATCCATCGATCCATCCATCCATCCATCCATCCATCCATCCATCCATCCACCCCCGGGGGTGACAGGGACATTTCCCTGTCCCAGGTGAGCCCAGCCCCCTCCCGGCCCTGCAGCTGCCCCCGGGCACCGAAGCCTCCCCGCTGTGGATAATTCATGGAATCAGTCAAACCACAAAAAAAACCCAACCAAGCCAGGCGAGATGGGAGTTAATGGGTTTTTAGCCCGGAAGGGACCGTTCTGCCCTGATGCTCTGCACAATGTGCTGTCCCCAACCCCCAAAACTGTCACCAGCACCAGGGCAGAGCCACTCCTGCCCCCCTTCCCTAAACTCAGGGCACCCCTGTAGGCACGGGACCGTCCCAAATGGGCACAGAAACCCCCGAGATGGGAACAGAAACCCCCCAGGCCAGGGGGTACCTGCCCATGGTCACCCCAAGGGTGGCACCTCGGTGCAGCTTTGCCCAGCCCTATGGAATTCCAGATGTTTTGGGAGGTCCTGACCCTTCCCTCAGGGTGCCAGGTGTGCCAGTTTGGATGTCCCCCGCCACCCCTGGCCCACCAGGGCATGCAGGGGGCATCTCCCAGCTGGGAAAGGCTCAGGATAAACCCCAAAGACCACCCTAAAACACCCAGAGTGGCCATAAAAACCTTATTCTCCCCCCCATTTCTCTGTCTTGCCCCACATGTGACCCTTTTGTCCACACCCAAACCCCTCCCCAGGGGCTTCTGCAGCCCCAAATTCCCTGAGAAAATTCCCTGCGGGATCCGAGCCCACCCGGCGGGTGGCGGGGAAGGGAGGGAGGAAGGGGACATCGCCCCCTGCTCCTGTCCCCAGCTGGGAAATGACCCATTTCCTGCCGAGCCAGCCCCAGAGCGGCGATCCTGGAGCTGCATCCTGGAATTCCCGGCTGGTCCCTGCGGGAATTCCGCGGGGAACGCTCGGAACGGCAGCGAGGGAGCGCAGCCGCAACAAAAGCGGCTCAAGGCCACGGGGAGGCTGCGCCGGGAAAAATGAGGAATTTCGGGGCAGAGGGGGCTGGCCAAAGGGCACCGAGCTCGGGATGCCCAGAACTTCCCCCCGGGGTTAAACCTGCTCGGATGAAACCCGCCGGGAGCCTCCCGAGCCGAGGGAATCCCGATGGAGCAAAGCTTGGACCCCTGGCAGTGCCCTCGTGGTGATGGTCCCGGGGAAAACCGACCCCAAAAAACCCCTCTGGAGGAGGAAATGGGAAAAATCCCCAATTCCAGCAGGGCCAGGGGCACCCCCAGAGCCTCTGGAGAAGGAAATGGGAAAAATCCCCAATTCCAGCAGGGCCAGGAATGTCCCCATCCCCTCCCCCGTCCCCGGGAGTTTTATATAAAAACGGTGGGATGGGAAATGGAGGGAGTTTTTTAATGTCGGATTTTTTTTTTTTTTCTATCTTTTGTCTCCCCAGAGCTAAAAAAAGCCACAATTAAGGGATTCTTTGAACTCCTAAAAAGCCCCGATCATCCCTGCGGAAGCAGCTCCATTATCTCTGCCTGGAGATAAGGGTGCTCCTCATTCCTGCCTCATCCTCATCCTCCTCCTCCACATTCCCCGGCCCAGCTGGGAGGGCGGAATGCTCGGAGAGGATCAGGGAAGGATCAAAGGACCCGGCGGATTTTTGGGAATCCGTGAAAGGAGCGGGGTCACCCCTTGGGATGGGGAAAAGCGGTGGAGCTGCTTGGATGGAGAGGGGGAGAGGGATCAGGAGGGGGACAGAGCTGACAGGAGCAGCCCTGGACCTTCCGCAGGTCACTTCAAAGCAGGTAGGAGGGAAAAAAAAAAAAAAAAAAAAAAAAAAAAAAAAAAAAAAAAAACAAAAAAAAAAAAAAAAAAAAAAAAAAACGAAAAACCAAGGGAAAAATGCGTGGGGAAGGAATCCTACCCCGGGATGGAGCAGCTGCTCCCAACAGCACCCGGAGCGACCCCACAGCTGCAGATTTCCACCCTGCGGCCCTGCCAGAGGCCTCGGGGAGAGGACCCCGGGTTTGTCCCAGCCCCACAGGCTCCCAGGGCCGTGCCCGACGCCTCCCGAGGGAAAAACGGGTCCTGCCCGACGCCTCCGTCCATCCCACACCCGAGGGGCCTCCAGGTCATGACTGGGACAGCAGGAGGAGAAGCGGCTCCGTCCCCGTCTGACGCCCCCGGGACACTCAGAGCTGCAATTCCCACCCCATCCCGAGCTCCGCACCCCCTCGCACCCCAAAGCCGCCGAGACCAGCCCCAAAACCGACCTGGGATGGAGAAACCCTCCCTGTCCCAGTGCCACCGGCGGCGCCTGTCCCCGGGCTCAGCCTCCCCTCCCGTCACCGGGAGGAGCCTCCCGGGCTGGGCTGGGCAGCTCCGGGGTGGGGGCCGCGCCCTCCAGGAGCCCCCAGAGCCCCCCAGATCGCGCCCCATGGGCTCCGAGGGTGCTCCGGAGCGCGGCCGGGCATGGCCCTGGCGGGTTCTGGCGGGTCCTGGCAGGTTCTGGCGGGTCCTGGCAGGTCCTGGCAGCTCCTTGCCCTCTGCAGCTCCTCGGCAGGATGGGGATAAAGGCGAGGGAGCCCTGAAATCCCTGGAAAACAGCTGGCACAGCTGGCACCACCCTGGGCACGGTTATTTACCGAGGCTCCAGCCCCTGGCTGGACACGGATCGGGATTAATCCCTGCTGATCCCCCTCTCATCCTTAATCCTGGAGTCCCGCCCAGACCCCATCTGGTGCTGAGCCCTGGGATGGATCTGTGGGGTGGGGTGGGATCCGTGGGGTGGGATCCGTGGGATGGGATGGGAAGGGAAGGGATCCATGGTGTGGGATCCATGGGGTGGGCATACCCGATTGGAATAGAACATCCCTGACCACAAACCAGCATCCCTGATGAAAAACCATCATTCCCAATTCAAATAGAGCATCCATGACCAGAACCCAGCATTCCCAACTGGAATAGAACATCCCTGACCAGAATCCGGCTTTCCCAACTGGGATGCAGTGTCCTCAAACAAACACTGGCATCCCTGAACAAAAATCAGCATTCGCAGGTGGAATTGAAGATCCCTGACCAAAAACCAGCATCCCTGATGAGAAACTATAATTCCCAATTGGAATGGAGCATCCCTGAGCAGAACTCAGCATTCCCAGCTGGAATATGCCATCCTTGAGCAGAACCCAGCATTCCCAAGGGGAATCCAGCATCCCGAGCCTGGCTATCCTCCCCCAGTGCCCGACATTCCCGACTGTGGTGCCGCCCCGCTCGGACACCTGATCCCGGCCGGTGAAACCCAACCCCTCCGCTCCGCCTTTTCGCTCAGCTGCACCAGCCAGGAGCGATGGATTCCGCTCGGGAAGGAATTCCAACATCCCAGCTCCTGCCGCTGGAGGCGGAGGAGCCGGGAGATGCCCAGCTGGGAGGAAAAATGGGGAAAACCGGAGGAAATTTGGGCAGAAGTGGAAGGAATGAGAGGCCCAGGGTGCTTCGGGCACCATCCAAAGGGTTTTTTCAGGAGTCTCCCCCATCCAAGGGGTTGTGGCCTCTCCAGCGGCGCCCTCCCAGCCCCCGACCTCTCCCCCCGCCCCCAAATTAAAATCGTTGCCGCTGCCGGCAGCAATAACTCATCCCACGTCTAATGCTGAACATTTTGTCAGGATTATCCCGATTAAGGCAAAATTAATCCCGATCTCAATGTTAACAGGATTAGCGTTCAAATCGGATTAGGGTTTTTAAACCGGACCCCTCGACTAAAGGAAGGGGACGCCCCCTCCGGAGTGAGCGGGACTCCCTGCCCTGGGATGGGCTCCGGGATGGGCCATTCCCAATCCCTGACCCCGACCCCAGAAACCCCGGGCACTCTGCGGGTGATAGCACCTGGATGTCCCTGAGGTAAAGCCACCCCTCTGTCCCTGCAAGAGGGAGAGGGAGAGAGGGGAAAGGAGAGAGGGGAAAGGGAAAAGGGGAAAGGGGAAAGGGAAAAGGGGAACCGGGAGAGGGAAAAGGGAAAAGGGAAAAGGGAAAAGGGAAAAGGGAAAGGGGAACGGGGAGAGGGAAAAGGGAAAAGGGAAAAGGGAAAGGAAAAGGGAAAAGGGAAAAGGGAAAAGGGAAAAAGGAAAAGGGAAAAGGGAAAAGGGAAAAGGGAAAAGGGAAAAGGAAAAGGAAAAGGGAAAGGGAAAGAGGAAAAAGAAAAAGGAAAGGAAAAAAAAGAAAAGAAAATGAAAGGAAAAAGGAAAATAAAAAGGAAAGGAAGAAGGGGGGCTGCTCGTCCCCTCTCCCCGATTTTCCTGCTGGCAGCAGAGGCTCCGCGTGCTGATGAATATTTAAAAGCCTGGATCCTCTGCAGCCTCATGAATATTGACGCTGCTGCTCGCCCCACACCTTCCCCAACCCCGTCCATTCCCGCCGTGCCTCAGTTCCCCCGTTCCTGCGCTGAGGATGCCTCTCCCATTCCCAGCACCCTGGTGGGGTGGGCGCCACCCCCGCCGGTGGCAGAGGGTGGGATCAGGAGAGCTTTAATCGCTTTTCCAACCCAACCCATCCATAAATATCGACAGCCCCGGGATCGATGGACAACAACGGGCAGCATCTCCCGGCGATGCCGCAAAACCAGCGAGGACCCCAAAAACCACAGCGAGGACCCCAAAAACCACAGCGAGGAGGTCGGAGCAGCCTCAAATCCACTGATTACCCACCCCAAATACCCCTTCCCACCGGGAACAACCCCCGGGAACAACCATTGGGAAGAACCCCCGGGAACAACCATTGGGAACAACCACCGGGAACAACCCCCGGGAACAACCACTGGGGACAACCATTGGGAACAACCACCGGGAACAAGCCCCGGGAACAACCATTGGGAACAACCCCCGGGAACAACCACTGGGGACAACCACTGGGGACAACCATTGGGAACAACCCCCGGGAACAACCCCCGGGAACAACCACCGGGAACAACCCACCGGGAACAACCACTGGGAACAACCACCGGGAACAACCCCCGGGAGCAACCACCGGGAACAACCCACCGGGAACAACCACCGGGAACAACCCACCGGGAACAACCACCGGGAACAACCCACCCGCGGCCCCCGGGAACGCGGCCGAGCCGGGGCCGGAGGGAGCAGCGGGATTAGAGCAGCCCAGGACTCGCTGCCTGCTATTTGCTCATCTCCTGCGAGTAAATACTCATCTCCTGCCTCTCACTGCGGCTGGCCGAGCGCCGCCGAGGTGGAAATGGCTTCCCGCAGGAGGCGCGGGGCTCCCGGGAAGCCGCGGCCGCGGCCCCGAGGCCGGAGCGGGAGCGCGGTGCGCATAAAGCCGCTCCTGACTCTTGTTTTAAAGACAAACGCGTCCTTTGTGTGTCCCCCGCCGGTTTTTGCCCTTCTGCATCTTTTACTCGGCTGCCTTTGATGTTCCTTTAAAGTCCCGGCTCCAAAGGAGCTCTACCAAGCCTTTGGATCTTCCCGTTCCTCCGGGAATCCAAATTCCACCCCACCCCTCGCATCAGCGCGGCGGGAGCCCCCGGCCCTCTCCACTGAACTTCCCAGCGGGATTTTCCCCCTTGGATGTGGCCCTGGATGTCCCAAAAACACCGCGAGCCTTTGGGATGGCCCCGGCCGGGATTTTCGGGCAGGGAGGGCGGGAATGAGGGGATGGAAAAGTGCGGGGAGGATTCGGATGTATTGGAGACAGACGGGGATGTCCTGGAGACAGACTGGGGTGTCCTGGAGAATCGGGAATCTGCCTGGAGCCTGGGCTGGCAGCAGCGTGACAGTGGCACAGAGGTGACAGTGGCACGGGGGTGGCAGATCGAGGGCACATCCCGGGAGAAGGGCGCAAAAAATCGGGAAAATATTTTAAAAGTGAGGATTTTTTGCCTTCCCTCCCCTCAAAGCGCCAGGAAGGTCCTAAAGTTCAGCCCTGTTTTATTTCTTATATTCTTATTTCTTAGTCGCAAAAAAATCGTGGTAAAAGATAAAAAATCCGGCAAAAATATTTAAAAAATGAGGATTTCGCGCCTTCCCTCCCCTGGCAGTGCAGGGAATGCCCCGTGGGATGGAGCAGGGGCCGGCTGAACCTCCCGGAGCCGCGGCTCCACCCCCGTTTCACTCCGGGAATGAAAACTCGGGACAAATTTTCGTGTCCCGCATTTCCCGGCCCCACATTCCCTGGGTTTTTTGGTTTTTTTTCCACGGGAAGAGCGAATCCACCGGGGACAACGCGCCAAGGTCACCCGCCAAGGCGGCGACCTTGAAGGGCAGCCAGGGAGTCCCTGGGCGAGGAGGAGGAGGATGAGGAAGAGGAGGAGGAAGAGGAGGATGGAAACCAGAGCAATCCCTGTATCCCTGCTGGGAGCAGCCACTCTGAGTTTCCAATCCCATCCAGAACTGGCCTTTTCCCATCCTTTTCCCAGAACTCTGTCTCAGAAATTACTCCAGAGCAGCAGGATTTGGCCGTGGGGTGAGCGCCCAGAACGAGGCCTCACAGAACAACTCACTGCTCGCCCCAAACCCCAAAATTCCCCCTCACCACCTTCAGCTTCAGCTCAGCTGAGACCAAACAACTTCAGCTCAGGAATCCTCATCCAAAAAAATCCCCCCCCCAGGCTCCCACCCCTCTCCAGACCCACAGCCAAGCACATGCATTTCAGAGAGAAAGCAGGAAAAATCCGAAATACTGACCTTAAAGCTCCAGTAGTTGGGTTGCTAACAACAAAAAGAAGATAAAACAGAAGAAAACACACACACACACACACACACAAACAAAAAAATACCATTAAGATTCTTGGTTTGACTTTTGGTTTTTCCCTTTGAGAATCTCTGAGCTCGGATTTAAACCTGCTCTGGTTCCTGCCCCTCCCAAAGGGTGGCTGGAGTTTCAGGGAGCAAGCAGGGGGTGAGGATTGAAGCAAATTGGGGTGAGAAAGGAGGGAAAAGGGGTTGGCACAGTAGCTCAGCATGGCTACTGGTGTCACTGGTGCGCCCAGCCCCTCCTGGCACTGCCGCGGTGCTGGAAGTCACAACAATGTTCATTTTCCACGGGATTTTCCAGCCCTGCCCGGCTGTGCCCGCCCCCTCCCTGTGCTGGTGTCGCCGCTGTCACAGCGATGTGGCACCGCCGGTGACAGGAGCTGGCACCGCTCCCGAGCTCCCCTTCCCGGGCTGGGATGGGGTGGGATCCATGGGATGGGGTGGGATGGGAGCCTGGGGTCCTGGAGGGTGCCAGGGGCAGGGGGACTGCGGAGTTCTGGAAGAGTTCGGGTGGGAAGGGATTGAAAAGTGTTTTTATTCCAAAGGGATCCCGATATTCCAGGCTGTTCCCAGCGCCATCCAACCCCCTGCAGGAGGGAAGGTGGGTCCAGGGGTGAGGAGTGGGATTTAGGTACAAGGAATGGGATTTAGGGAAGGTGGGATCCAGGAACAAGGGATGGGATCAAGGGACAAGGAATGGGATTTAGGGACAAGGGATGGGATCAAGGGGTGGGATCCAGGGACAAGGAATTAGATTTAGGGACAAGTAATGGGATTTAGGGAGAAGGAATGGGATCCAGGGACAAGGGGTGGGATCCACCTGTCTGGAAGGAGAAATCACCGTGAAAATGATGGGTCTCCTGACTTCCCTTCCCCAACTTTTCTCTTTTTCCCTCCCCAGCTTTTCCCTTTTTCCCTTCCCCAACTTTTCCCTCTCTCCCTCTCTCTCCTCATTTTTCTCTCGAGGACCCTCAGTAATTTTCCCTCTCCTGATATTGCTGATGCTATCTGCTACCAGCGCCGGCTGTGAGTTTTATTTATTATTTTGGGATGACAGTGTGGATTTTATTTATTATTTCAGGATGACTGGACAAGCTCCTCACCGAGCCCATAAATCACAGCCAAATCCAGAATGTTCTGGCACCATTTGGAGTGGGCACCGTGACCTGTGGGCACAGGGTGGCACAGCACCCATCCCTATCCCAGCTCAGACGATCCAACTGGGAAAAACAGGGGTTTAACCCTGTTTTTTAACCCTCTTGTAACAATTTAAAAGTTTAATAAAAGACAATAAGAGATAAAGACAATAAAGCAAAGATTGGCATTCAGCCAAGAGCACATTTGCTATTTTGGAAACATTTTATATATATATATTTTAAAACACTTTTAATATATTTATTTCTATTGTATTACCTTGTTGCATATTTATTACATATAATTTTATGTATAAAATAATATATAATAAATAATATATTTATAACATATATGTTTATATGTTATATATTTATTGTATTTTATATTTTTAAATATTTTAAATATTTTAAGTATTTTTTAAAATTTAGATGTTTAAATATTTTTATATTTTTAAATGTTTTAGAGTATTTTAAAAAAATTAATATTTTAAAATAATTTAATATTTGTGGAAAGCCAATATTATAACATGTACTATAACACAGTATGTATAATATTATAATGCGTATCTATACCTTTCCCTGGCAGCCCTGGGGATGTGGCACTGCCCAGGGGGACAGGGACACGCTGCCCATCCCCTGCTGGGCTCCAGGGCCATCCAGGGCTGACAATCTGGCGCTGGTGGCAGCGCCAGGCGGGCTGTGCCCAGCACCTCGTGGCACTTTGTGGCTCCATCTGTCCCCGCTGGCACTGCTGCCACCCCAGCGCCCGCCCTGCCCGTCCTTTGCCCACCCCAAATGTCCAAAACCACAGAGGGTGAAGCCCTGGGAGGGTCAGCACAGCCACATCGCTCAGGTTTTAGTTTTTATAATTTTTAGAATCTGTGCGCTTTAGTGCGGAGTTTTGAGCCCCATATTATGGGGTGGTGAGCTCTGCACAGATCAGGGACACAAAATTCCTTCTCTAGCTGGGGACCACGGACGAATGATCCAAATCTGAGCCCAAGAGCACAAACAACATGGGCTGGAGGGAGAAAAACAAGAAGGATGGGACTGGATGGGTTAAAGCTGGAATTGGACAATGAACTGCAAGATGCAAATGGAGCAGAACTTATCAAAGTGACAGACCCTGTGACCATTTGTGTTCATTTTGTGACCATTTTGTGACCGTTTTCGTTCACCTTGGTGCAGCCCTGGCTGGGCTCTTGCACTGCCCAAGGTGGATCCATTGAGGAGATCCTTTTAACAAACCCCTGCTTTATTCTGTAACTCTGGCCTCTGCTCTAGGTCAGGCTGGATAAGGCCTCACCCCAGCCCTCCAAAACCTGGGGACAGAGCGGGGACAACCCCAGGGCAGTGTCCAGGTCCCTGTGATGCCTTGGGAAGGCTGAGCTGGAGCAGAGGCTGGATGGAGTTACAGAATAAAGCAGGGATTTATGAAAAGGATCTCCTCCATGGATCCACCTTGGGCAGCACAAGAGCCCAGACAGGGCTACACCACAATGGACCAAAATGGTCACAAAATGAACCGAAAATGAACAAAATGGTCCCAAAATGCATGACAGGTCTCTCACAAGTTCTGCTCCATTGGCATCTTGCAGTTCATTGCCCAATTCCTGCTTTAGCCCATGCAGTCCCATCCTTGTTTTCCTCTCCAGCCCACGGTGTTTGTGCTCTTGGGCTGAGATTTGGATCATTTGTCCTTGCTGCCCAGCTGGAACAGGAATTGTTTTGTCTCCCTGCTCTGTGCACAGAGCTCTCCATCCCATAACATGGGGCCCAGACCCACAGACTAAAGCAGCACAGAACCCAAAAAATACAAAAACTGAAACTGAGGCATCACCTGCCAGCCCCTTCCAGGCTGGATTTGCCCAAAGAGGGGGGAGGAGAGGAGAGGGCCGAGCTGGAATTAACATTTCGCTGGCTCTTCAAAAGCATCAAAGGGAGATAATGGGCCAGGAGAGGATTGGAAGCGACAGCGGCGTTCCGAGCCATAAAGCAGGCGGCTCCTTGCAGCAGCAACCCTGCAAAAGGTGCGGGGAATTACAGAGGCTGTGAATTATAATTACAATGAGAGTCATGTCCGCGGTGCTGCCAAACGAGGGAATAACGAGGAGCTCAGGGTCCCCAAAGCGCCGGGAGGAGGGCGGAGATGCCGCCGCGAGCCCTCGGAGGGATGGACACACAGACAGGCAGGAAAGCAGGGCTGGAGTGATGTAATCAGGAATATTTTGGGATTAAAGTTTGAAAAAATAAAATAAATTAAATGGTTGCGGCTGTCCCAGGAGGAGACGGGAGGTAAATGAAATGAAATCCAAGTGAATCAGCGCCTTGACCGAGGGGGACTTCCCCTGAATGGCAATTAAATCACAAATCTGCTGGTGATTAACGAGGCACGACCGTGCCCCTCTCGAAAGGGCAGCAGCGGCAGCCGCCGCCCCGGCACGCTGCACTCCCAGGGAGGACAGAGGCAGCTTCATCGGCTTTTTAATTAACTCATTTCCAGGAGTTCCAGCTTCCGATCGAGTCCCCCACCCTCAGGCACCGCGTCTTGACAAACAAAAATCTCCTTGAAAAATAACAGCCGAGTGAATTTAATCTGTTTCTGCTTATTAAAGTTTTTTGGTTGTTGGTTTTTTTTGGTTTTGTTTGGGTTTTGGTGTTTTGTTTTTTTTTTTTTTTTTTTTTTTGTTTTTTTTTTTAAATGCTTTTCAGCGCCAGCGAAAGTGAACTAAAGTGGAAATAGCAGCATGACAAGACAGGGAGAAGAATGCAAACAGTGACCAGACAGAGCGGGGGCTGCAGATTTTGTCACCTGAGGTGTCACAATTATTGCAGGGACCTCTCAAACGTGACCGGGGAGGGGACAGCGGGGACAGGAGGGGATGCGGGAGGGCTGGGGCTCATCCCCGTCACACCTGGGCACCACCCAGAGCCCACCACGAGGTTCTGCTCTCCCCTTTCAGGCAGAGCCTTGGGCTCTGCTGCCCCTCCACCCAGAGAGGGCTCTGACGGCCATCGAGGCGACATCAGAGATGCCACCGCCGCCTGTCGCGGCGACTCAACATCAGAATTCCCCCACAGACCCCTCAGCTCCAATTTTCCCCTCCAGGCCCCTCCACCTGCCCCCGCACCTCCTCCTGCCCGAGCCCATCAGCGTTAATCACAGCCCTGACCTCCTCCGCGGCCCCTGGGGACAGCGCAGGTGACACCGGAGCCCGAGGGGCGCCTTTCCCCCCCGGCCCCGGCTCCAGCCCCCTCCTCCGCCGGTGCGAGGCCGCGAATCCGCAGCGCCGGCTCGGAGCAGTGCATCAGGACGTGCTGTGCCGAGGAGCAGCCATGCTGGGGCTCCAAAATCTCCCTCCTGCAGCAGCCCCGGCCAAGGTCAGCCCCGTGCCCGCCGCAGGTGCCCCGGGGCCGCATTCCGCTCTCCGCGCACCCTCACCAGCGGAACGGGGGCTCGGATCCATCGCTGCCCGAGCCCCGCGGCGGGGTCAGAGCGGCCCTGGGGCGGCACCGCGGAGCTTTCGGGGCAGGGCAGGGCAGGGGGAGCTGGCAGGAGCTGGGCAGATCAGATGGCACGGTGGCCATGGCAACGGCACGGCGTAGGTGGACCAAACACAATAGGGACGCGCAAGGTAAAGCGGCTCCGCTCCCGCCGCGCTCCGCACCGCGTCCGACCCCGGCAGCTCCGGGGGGACCCCCCCGGCCCATCCCGCACCCCCAAACCCGCAAAGACGGATAAATCCTTGAGAAACGCCAAGGACAAGGGATGGGGTCCCCTGGGGGGGGGGAGTCACAGCAGCCTGGAGGGGGGGTCCCCGAGGGGGTCGCGGCAGCGCGGAGGGGGCTGAGCACCCCCGTTCCCGGCAGAGACGGGGGTGAGGAAGACTCCGGCACGCAGCCGCCGCCGGAGCCCGCCCTGCCCTTCCTCCGTCCCCTCGCGGAGCCGCAGGGACAGCGGAGCCGCCGCTCCGGCTGCTGCAGGGCTCGGGCGTCCCCTCCCCGAAAAGCCACCCCCGACACGGCGGCACCGGCTCGGCACCGGCCCCGGGATCACGGGGGAAGGAGAGAAATTCGGGCTGGGAACGGCGGGAAACTTCAGGGCAGGGAGGGAGGGAGGGAGGGAGAGAGAGAGGGATGGATGGATGGATGGATGGATGGATGGATGGATGGATGGATGGATGGATGGATGGATGGAGGCATGGGCACATTCACACTGCCCCAGTGCGCCGGGGAGAACAGGAATGCTCACAGCCCTTCCAGGGGGAGCACCGCCGTGCCAAGGGGAGCATCCCCCCTCCAATTCCTGGTGGGCACCTCCCTGCCCGACTCCCACGAACCCATTCTGGCCCCCCCGAGCTGTCATCATTGTCCCCAACCTGGTTTTCACCCACTTCCCGGATAAAAAGACCACTTCCATAAAAACCCCAAACAAGGAGAAGTGGGGTGCCCCGCGGAGTTCCGCCTGATTCCAGAGCCCCCATTCCCAGCCAGCCCTGCTGGAACGAGCCGGGAATCGCTGGCGGGGGGGTAGAATGAGGGAATCGATAGGGCCGGCTCCAGTGCAGTCCCAGGGACACGCACACAGCGCTCGTGTTACTCCCGGCAGCCGCGCTCCTCCATTTCAGTGCTTCCCAGCGCCTCCCGTCACTCTCCACCTCTGGAGACCAAGATGACACCGCGGGGAGAGCCCCGAGGGACACCGCGTCCCCTCCGCCACCACGCTGCCGCCTCCCGCGTCACCTCAGCCGGCGCTCCCCGTCCCCACCGAGCGCCCCGGTACCCCCAAACCTGCCCGTCCCCAAACCCAGCCCAGGCGGGCACCCTGAGGTGCCAGGGCCGTGTGCCGCCTCTCGGAGGGGTTTGGAGGTGAGGTCAAACCATTCCTGCCGCCGCAGGGCTCCGCTTTGGGCGCAGCCCGCGGGAAGGACGCTGGGCCAGGTGAGCTGCGGGCGGCAGGAGCTCCGTGCCCCGGCCGCCATCTGCCCGCTCCGCTGCCCGAGGGGGGCACAGGGAACCGGTGTCCCCTCCCGGGGCACGGGTGACAACGCGGAGCGGCCGTGGGACAGCGCGGGGTGCGCAGGGGGGTGGCACGGGCACCGCCAGGGCTTTGCACGACCCCCCCCGTGCACCCCGAGGGGACACAGGGAGCCCCCCCGGCTGCAGCACCGAAGGGCAGCGCAGGGACGATGGCAGCCACAAAGTGCCACCCCCTCCCCCCGCGACACCGGGGACGGGGGGGACCCCCGGAATGGGGGAGAGGCTGAAGGGAAAGGGGGCTGGGGAAGAGGGGGGCTAAAGGAAAGGGGACGCTGGAGGGGCTGCCCCCGGTCTGGGGCCGGGGTACGGATACCCCCGGCTGCCGCAGGGAACCAGGAGCTCGGGCTGGGAATTCTGGGGAGGGGGGCACTGCGGTGGGCAGGAGCGACAGCAGGACAGCTGGGGCAGGGGAGATCGGCTGGGGGACCGCAGCAGTGGGTGGCGGACACCGGTTCCGTCACCGCCCGGAGGGATGCGCCCGCTCCATCCCGCGCCATCCCGCGCGTTCCCGCCCGGTACCTGCGGCAGGTGAGCGCTGCGGGTCGGGATCCGCAGCGCCGCTCGGCCCCGCTCGGCCCCGCTCGGCCCCGCTCGGCCCCGCTCGGCTCCCGCCGCCCCTCCCGCCGCCGGGCCCGCCCCGCCCCGCCCGCGGTACCGTCACCATGGCAACCGCGGCTGCGCCCCGCCCCCTCCGCGCCGCCGGCAGGGGGCGCTGAGAGCGCGGGGGGCGGGGCCTGCGGGGGGGGCACGTGAGGGAATAACGGGGAAATATAACGGGGGAATAACGGGGGAATAACGGGGGAATAACGGGAGAATACCGGAGATGGGGACAGGGACAGGGACAGGGACAGGGACGGGGACAGGGACAAGGATATGGATATGGACAGGGAAATACAGGGATGGGGACAGGGATTGGGATGGGGACAGGGAAATACAAGGATGGGGACAGGGATGGAGACAGGGATATGGACATGGATATGGACAGGGAAATACAGGGATGGGGATAGGGATATGGACAGGGATAACACAGGCATATGGCCATGTTTATGGACATGGATATGGCCATGGATATGGGCATGGAAATAGAGGGATGTGGACATGGATATGGACAGGGATAACACAGGGATACACTCATGGAAACACACATGGACACATGCAGGGATGTGCACACTTGGATGTGCACATGGATGTACACGGGGATTCGCACACAGCTGGATTCACAGCTGGATTCCCACACTTCATCACTCCCCAGCACAGACCCAGCGGGCTCCTCCTGTGCCCGGGCTCTGCAGGACCCCCCTGCGGGACCCTGCTGCCACCTGTGCCTGGTGCCACCTGTGCCCCCTGCACAGCCCTCACAGCCCAGAGCCGACGGCGCCATCAGGAAAGGCAGAGGATTCCCAGGAGCAACGGATTTTTGCCAGGCTGGAAGGAATGTTGACATTTATGGAATGTCCCTTTTCACCTCTGGTGTTCCAAACTCCCTCAAATGTCTTTTTTTTTTTCCTTTTCTTAATTTTAATTTTTTTTCCTTTTTCTCTCTCTCTCTTTTTTTTTTTTTTTTTTTTAATCCCAATAAAACAGCAATGCCTGGGGTTCTGAAATCCCTTCCAGGCTCCTCTGGAATACCAAAGTGATTTTCAAACATTCCAGGCAGGGCTGGATCTCAATGTCATTTAAAGGTTGGCACCTGAACTTCCCAGGATTTCTGGATCCATATTATTATTTACTGCCTGCCAGGGAAATGAAGGAAAAGAAGGGAGGAAAAGGAAAAAAAATAGAGTTTGGTAGGATTTTGGGGTGTTTGGGTGGGGAATGAGCTGCAACCAAGCCCAAAAATCCAGGTTGGGTTTGGGAATAAAGGAGATAATTCCCAAATCCAGATCATTCCTTCACCTATAAAAATCCTTAGCAGCTTATCAGACCTGAGCCAACCCCAGCTGGATTTTTTCCCTTTTTTTTTTTTTTCTTTTTAGAGCTGCTGCTTATTTTAAAAAAGGAAAGTCTTTAAATCCCTGTAATAATAGGGGAAAAATCCCATTTATTTACTGGGAAGTAGCGCTCCGTGCCTGGACATGCCCCAAATATGGATTGTGACAGCAAAGCCACCATCAATTATTGTCCCCTCCCCAAAATTTGGGGGTTTGGAGGCATTTGGGGGGTGCAGCAGCTCTAAAAAGAAAACCGGGTGGTTCCCCACACCCGGATGGTTCTGCTCCCCACACTCAGCGCTCTCTGTCACACCTGGGGGATTCTTCCCTCAGGGTTGAGGAATTCTCTCCTTCACACCTGGAGACTTCTTTTTCTCACCCCTGTAAGATTCTCTTCCACACCCCTGAAATATTCTCTTTCTCACCCCTGGAATATTCTCCTTCTTACACCTGGAATACTGTCTCCCTCACGCCTGGAGAATCCTCTTCCTCACACCTGTAGGATTCCCTTCCTCATTCCTGTAGGATTTCCTTCCTCACCCCTGGAATAATCTCTCCCTCACCCCTGCAATATTCCCTCTCTCGCAGCAGGAATATTCCCTTCCTCACCCCCGGAGGACTCTCCCCCATCACTGCCGCACCCACCCCCTTTTCACGCACACCCACCGCCCCCTCGCTCCCTTCCCCTCCATCCAGCCCCTCCCAGTGCTCCCACCCCCAATTCCGGGCCATGGCTCTCACCTGGTCCCGCAGGCGCTCCTGCTGCCCGCGCAGCGCCAGGGCGTGCTGCGGGTATTTGCTCTTCAGGTGGTCCATGAAGGCGTCCCGCTTGCGCTCCATCTCCGTCTTCTGGAGGCCGGTGAGCGCCTCCAGGCTCTGGGCGGCGATCACGGTGTGCCGGCGCTCCGAGGTGTGCACCAGCCCCACGTTGGAGAAGCGCCGGGTGCCGTTGCCCAGGGTGCGGTACTCGCGCGGGTACTCGGCATCGTCCGCGGAGATCATGTGCGAGCTCGTCCTGTCGGGATCTGTGCGGGTCCGGGAGAGCACAGCGGGGTCAGGGAGGGACCCGGCCGTGGGACACACGGGAGGACAGTCCCCGGCCATGGGGCAGAGGTTGAAGGTTGAGATTTGGAGTTGGGGAGGGGGATTTCAGCGAGGAGAGATGGCAGAGCCTCGCTGGGAGTGGGATCATCCCTCAGTGGGATGTCCAGAGTGGGATCAATGGGGTGCACACAGTGGGATCACCCATCAGTGGGGTGCCCGGGGAAGGGGGTGGGTGCCGGGTCCATCCCCCTGCGGTGGCAGCGCTGTCCCCGCTCCCGGACACGCGGCGGGAGATGAGGGGACAGCGGGGACAGAGGGGCCGGGGGGTGCGGGGCTGGGATCCCACCAAAGCCGCGATGGTCGGAGCAAAACAGGAATGAAACAGCGCTGGGTGACTGAAAACAGCACGGACGGGACGCGGGACAGGGACACGGACACACGGGGGACACGGGGACACGGACACAGCTCCGGAGCACGGACACACGGACACACGGACACAGGACAGAGCGAAAAGAAAATGAAATCAGGCAGGGTGGGGGAAGGGTTGTGTGTGCGGGCACTGGGGAGGGGGGACAAGATCCTCATGTCCCCCCAAAGACCCCAGCGGGGGCTCAGTGCCCATCCTGCAGCCACTGCTCACAGGGGCCAGCCCGGCCCGCGGGCACCAATCCTGGGATTGTTGGGATGCTCTGCCCCATCCCAGCCCTTCCCGGAGCCCGAGGGTACCAAATTTGTGTTCTCCGGGATGTTCTGCCCCATCCCAGCCCTTCCCTGAGCTCAGCCCAGCCCTGTGCACCAAATCCGGGATTCCCGGGATGCTCTCCCTTATCCCAGCCCCTTTCCGGTGCCCGGCAACACCAATCCCGGCATCCCTGGGATGTTCTGCCCTATCCCAAACCCTTCCCGGGGCTCAGCCCAGCCCGGGCAGGCAGGAGAGGGCACCGAGGGACAGACAGAGGGTCCCAGGCGCTGAGAGGTGACAGGGACTCGTCCTTTCGCTAATAACTCATTCCGAGCACGCTGGGATCTGCCTTCCAGGGAAGCTGCGGAGCCGATGGATGCCTGGAAGTCCCCGCACGCTGCCAGCGCCTGGCACCGCTCGGTGCCCGCAGCTCGAGGCCACCCCGCAGCCCCCGGCCCCTGCCCAGCCCCGGGCCCGCTGCGGGGCGGCTCCAGCACCCCAAAAAGCCACTTTGGGGGGGGGTCTCACGCCATCTGGGAGCTGCTGTCCCCAAGTCTGCAGCAGTGCCAGCCTGGCCCGAGGCCACGGGGCTGGCTTTGCCACCACTGGTGAATTCCGCAGCTCATTCCGCGGGGCTCAGCCTCCCCCTCCTGCTCCCCTTTTAACCTTGATCCATAATTCATCTAATTCATCTCCTGCTTTTCCCCCCCAGCTCCCGGTAAACAAATCACAGCGAGGGTTTTTTTCCTTTTTCCTTTTTTTGTGTTTTTTGTTTGGTTTTTTTTTTTTTTTTTTTTTTTTTGTTT
Organism: Ammospiza caudacuta; assembly: GCF_027887145.1. NCBI lineage: Eukaryota > Metazoa > Chordata > Aves > Passeriformes > Passerellidae > Ammospiza > Ammospiza caudacuta. The sequence continues at coordinate 7,387,713 of NC_080619.1, forward strand.
CCTTTACCCTCAATTATCTATCAGCCCGGCAGATCGGTTTGATATCAAACTGATAAGAAAGTGTTATCAGCGGGGCCACGGCCGCGATTCCTCCACTCAAGGTCGCACGAGCGGCTTTGCCACCAGCCCAGCGGGGACATCACGCGCTCACAAACGCCGCGGGAACATCCCAAAGCCTTCCCTACTCCAAAATCCACCGGTGCAGCTCCATCCCTGCCAGCTCTGTCACCGAATGTCACCTTGGCCGGGCTGTCCCCCCCTTTTCCCAGAAAACGGAGCTGGAATGTGGCAAGGGCTTAAGATCCTGTCCCTCCCTCGCTCTACAGGGTCGCCCTGGCACTGGGGAGGTCACGGTGGCACCAGGGAGGACAAAGTGGCACCAGGGAGGTCGCCGTGGCACTGCGGAGGTCACGGTGGCAGTGGGGAGGTGAGAGTGGCACTGAGGAGGTCATGGTGACACCAGGGAGGTCATGGTGGCACCGGGGAGGTCACAGCGACACCAGGGAGGTCATGGTGGCACTGGGGAGGTCACGGTGGCACCACGGAGGTGACGGCGGCACCTCCACCACGCCAAACACCCCAAACTCTCCCGGAGGGAGCGGCCCGAGGGGACCGTGCTGGCCGAGGGGACGCGGGCAGGGCATCGCCCCGGGCTCCCAGCGGCTGCCCGGTTCCAGCCCTGCTGGGCAATCCCGCTGGAGCAGCTCGTCCTGAGCCCCCCGGGACCCCCAGGAGCCGCCTGCCCCTCTCCCCGCTCCCGTCACAGCCCCACAACGCGCGGTCCTGACCAGGAAATGCAAATCCAAGCTGGAAAACTCCTCCCCTGCCTCCGCCGCTCTCCCCAGCACCGGCTCCGCGACCCCAGGGCAGAAATTTGGGCAGGAGCTGCACCCAGCACCCGACACCCAGCGCAGCCACAGCCTCGGAGCCCTTGGGAAGCTCTGGAGCACCCTCGGGAGCAGCCAGGAGCCTGCTCGGGGCGGGGGATCGGACCCGGGGCCGGCCCCGCTGTGCTCCAAGCGCACCAAAACCATCCCTGGGGAACGCCGGGTCCCGAGCGCCGCAGAACTCCCGGATTCCTCCCGTCCCACGGGAATTCTGTGCCTGGGGATGGGGATGAAGGCAAACGCCGCCAGCCGCAGCTGCAGCAGAAGGAGCTGCAGCTCCTCTCCCTCCCGGAGCCGGAGGGAGCAGCAGGGACGGGGATTTTTGGGGTGACAGAGGGGGTTTGTTCCCCCCACCACCTCCCGGTCCCTGTTCCAGCCCCGCTGCAGCAGCGCCGGGCTGAGGCCGCGTTCGCAGCTCCTTCCCGGCCCCTCCCGCCCCGCAATCAGCATGCAGCTCCCCGCTCCCCAATTACACCCTCCGGCAGCAGAACGCGCCTGCCCCGCTCGCCCGCTCCGAGGGATGATCTGAACAGGAGCACGGAGGAGCGGAACAGCGAGGATGAGGCGGCCCCGACCCCGCAACATCGCAAAGGTTCTGATCCGTGAGCCCAGCCGGGGCGAGGGGAGAAAAAGTCGCCACAGCCACGTGCGCTGGCCTCGTGTCAGCGCTCCAGAGATGCCACCAGAGATCCCATCCAGAGGGGATGCCACCCGCTGCGGGCAGGGATGGTCCCGCAAGGAAACTGCCTGGGGCGCCCGTTCGGGGAAATGAACCTGAAAACCCTCAGGGCCAGGCTGAAGGAACAGCTGTTAATCCTTCCATCCTGGGGGAAATTCCACCTCAAATCCCCCACAAAGTTTTTCCCCTCCTCCTGCAGCAGTTCAGGAATGCAGCAGTCCCCACACGGGCGCAGCAGATCCCTGGAAAGTGCTTCCCGAGGCTGCTTCCAAGTAGGTCACTGGGGTGGCAGAGCCTGTCCGGAGCCTGCCCGCGCTGCCCAGCCCAGCCCAGCCCATGGGGACACCCCGCGGGCCGCGTCCCCCCACCGGCACCGTCCCCTCGCTTACCCGCGGGCGCAGCGCGGCTCCCACGGCGGCCGGGCAGCGGCTCCGGGGGCACGGAGGGGGCAGCGCTCCGCTCGGCTGGGGCTGCGGGCGGCTCCTTGGCCGGGCGCAGGGCTCCCACCACGGCCAGGATGCCGCGGTAGATCCTGGCCAGCCCCTCTCCGAGCAGAGGGAGGTTGAGGGAACGCGGTTCTCTTTGCCGATTCATCCACCCATCGTCCCCACCTGCCAGCAGAGGTGTCACCCGTGCCGGGGCCGGAGCCCCGGGCTGCTAGCAGGGCACGGCCATCGCGTCCTTCCCGGGAAAACAGCGAGACCGGAGCGACCGGTTTGGGTGGAAATCTTCACGAACGGCGCTGGCGGGAGGTGCTGAGCGACAGGGCAGGGGAAGGCCCCCAAAAAGCGGAGCGGCTGCGGGATCCGGCTGGGATCCCCCCTTTAGCAGCGGCTCGGCGGGGTTTTATCATCCGGAGGAACGTCTCAAACCCAGTTTATTACTGCAGTCCCATAAATCTTCATGAGGCAGCGAAACCTCGCGCGGGTCGCGGCGAGCGATCAGCGGAGCGTGCAAAATCGCCCGAGAAAGCGCTCGCACAAAAAGGGGCGAGGGGAGGGGACGCGGGGAGTGCATTTGGGGAGAGAGGCAGCCGGGAGGGCGGCCGCCCCTCGGAGCGATGCGGCTCCCCCGCGCCCGGCCATTAGCGCGGCCGGAAGAGCGGGATGCTCCCGCTTCCTCCCGGAGGCTGCACTGCCGCACTGCCCGGCGCCCAGCGAGCCTGCCCGGCTCCCGGAGCCCTGCCCGGTGCTAACCCCTTCCGTGCCGCGCTGCCGGGGGTGGGAGGAGGCGTGGGGAGAGCGGGGGGAGCTCCTGCGCCGCGCGGTTTAACTCGTGCGGTGCTGCAGAGCCGGCCCTGGAGATGCGCGCACCGACAGAGTCGGGCCTTCGGGAGATCAGGGAATTATGGAGTGGTTTGAGGTGGGAAAACCAGCCAGATCCCAGCCCTGCCATGGCCAGGGAGATTCCACCACGCCAGGTGGCTCAGAGTCACCGTCCAAGCCTTGCTGTCCCTGTCTCTGGCTCGGCCACTGTGGTGTCCACTCATTTTGGGATGGTCAAGGGTCTTCCCCAGGACCCCTCCTCACACCCAAAAAGTGCTGGGAGCTGCCCAGATGCTCAAGTTCTCCGAGCAAACCCATTCCCAGGAGCAGGGACACGGCAGGTGACACTGGGGGACACCGGTGTGCCCTCTCCTGCCACCGCCATGTCCCCGACAGGGCCAGCCCTGGCCAGGTCTGGCCACTTAAAGGCAATTCCCAGGGAATTCCAGCCTTGGAGCGGGGCGGACCCAGCGTCCATCCCAGGACGGGAATATGGAAGTGAGGGGACTGCAGGGTGTCCTGTCCCTCTCACAGCGACACAGGAGCCAAAGCTGGCGGCGACTGGGATGAAAATCCCCCACCCTCCCCTCGCTGCCAGGGTCATGGAGCAGCCACCAAATCCCCTGGGAAGAGCCAGGTGACGCCAAGGCCACCCGCAGGGGAGCGTGAGCACCCAGCAGGGGACAAACCTCCCGTGATATCCCCCGGCATGCGGGAATTGATCTCCCGGGATGCAGGAATTGTTCTCCCGTCTCATTCCCCCTTCCCAAGGATCCCTGCCGGGGCTCAGCGTGCTCCCCGCCGCGCCTTTCACTCCCAAATTCCACTGGAACGGCGGAAAATTAAACATCCCCAACCCCTCCACAAACACAGAGTTCCACTGGGAACTTCCCAGACGGGACCCCACCGATCCCGCTTGGCTTTGGGCAGGGGCACCGTGCCCGCTCACGGTGCCAGTCCGGATTCTCCGCGTGAAATCCTGGGATCGTGCCCGTTCCCAGCCCCGGGCGCCGCCTGCATCCCGCAAATTCCCACCCCGGAGCTGCGGCGGGACACGGAGCTCGGCCCGAGGCTGCAGCTCCTCGGAGCTCAGCTGGCATCGTCCCGTGGCGCTGCCCTGCCAGGCGGATAGATCCTGCATGTCACTTGTCAGAACCCGGAGCGGAGGGAGAAATCCCATCTGGCCGTCCCTGGAAAAAGCAGCCGCCACTTTTTCCCACCTCGCCGGGTGTGATCGCGCCCACGCGCCCACATGGAGACGGGAGACGAGTTCACCTCCCAAAATCCCGGGGATCCAGTGCCAAGGGAAGGGCCGGCACACCTGGATGCTCCCTTGGACCTGTGCAGCAAGGAGCAAGCCAAGGGAAAATGAGGGGCAGAGGGTGGTGGGAAGGGCAAATTCCAGCTGGGAGAGTTGGGAGAATCTTCCCAGTGCCCTCAGAAAGGCAAGGAAAGATGAGGGGCAGAGAGAAGGGCAAATTCCAGCTGGGAAAGCCGGGAAAAATCTTCCTGTTTCCCTTGGAAAGCCAAGGAAAGATAAGGGGCAGAGGGAAGGAGAAAATCCAGCTGTGAGAGATGGGAAAAATCTTCCTGCTGCCCTCGGCTCCGTGTCCGGCCGCTGGCTGGAGACAGAGCCAGTGGCATTCCAGGAGGATGGAAAACATCCCTGCCCGGGGCAGAGCCGCGAGGAGGAAGAGGACGGAGCCCTGCGTGCCCTGGCAAGGGTGACATCCTCGGCTGGCAGGGCTGGGGACGTGCCAGCAGCTTGGGGACGCGGGATAAAAATAAAGGCGAGGCAAGGCTGGCCAGCTCCTGGCGGCTCCCACAGAAGGAGCTTTGTGGGCTCGTCCCCACCCCCGCGGCACAGCCGGGGCCTGGCAGCTGCCATGGGAATGGCCCGGGGACCTCCCTTGGCACGGGGAAACTGAGGCACGGAAGGGAATGACTCGAGTCTGGTTGATGAGAGGGGAGGGGGTCAAAGCCCCCTGGGGTGGGAGCAGGGGGAAACACCATCGGAATTGAAAGGATTTTCCCAGGATTTTGGGTCCTGACAGGCTCCATGTGGGGCAGGCGAGGATGTGGGGCCGTGACTCAGCCGTGTCAGTTCTGTTGGGGAAGCAGAGCCAACTCCCCCTGCCCCAGGCTGCTCCTGGGATCCTCCCAGGGATCCAGAGGCAGCCACAGCTGCTCTGGGAGTTCCACCCCATCCCCTCCCTGCTCTACCAGGGAGGAATTCCTTCCCAAAAATCCCATCCAAACCTCCATATCAGGAGGAATGGGAAGGAGCAGCAGAAGGGACTGTGACCCTCCAGCCTGGCCTGTGGCCACCAGCAGCTGCCAGGGCAAAGCCCAGAGCCGGGCACGCGGCCTTTGGCATCCCAAATCTCTCTCCATGAGGGATGAATCCTCGCAGGGAAGCCAGGAGGCGAGGGGCCCAAGCCAAGCCCAGGGCATTTCCCACTCTTTGCCCACCAGGCTGGATCTCCAGAGGGCTCAATTCCACCAGGGAACACTCGGGGAGGGGATTTTTCCTGGCTCAGAGGCTTTGGGGCCACGGCAATCCCACAGCCAGCTCCATCCTTGGCACAGGAGACCCAACTCGCCCAAATCTTGGCTCTGCCACCCCCACGATGGGCTCGGAGCCCACCCCGGAGCTCAGCAGCTCCATCCACAGCACCAAGCCGCGATCCCGCACCCTCCAGGCAGGATTTGGGTGGCACTGCCCCTTTGGGTGACTCCTGCTGGCAGCTGGGCACTGCCAGGCGTGGGAAAGGCTGGGTGGGTGTCCCGGGGGCGCTGGGGAGGCCGGGAATGCTCCCGGCGGGGGTCTGGAGAGCAGCCCCTATTTCTGGGCGCACAGGTAGCACGTTGGTGCTTGGTCACCGCCTGCCGTGCCAGCCCGGTTAGTCACAGCTCGTTAAAAATCAGAAAAGCTGGGAAAAAAATATCTCAGAGCCTCGGCTGAGGCCTCTGAGAGGCAGCAAAACGTGCTCAGGAATAGAAAACACGGGGTGAAATCCTGCAAGGATTCGCTGTCAGCCCGAGCGGCCACGGGACAGGGACGCTGCGGGGACATGTGACACATCCCCCTGGCCGCAGGGCACGGCGACACCGAGCCGGTCCCTCGCAGGGTGGTGGCACAGCCCGCCTCGAGACGCTGCGGGTGACACGAGGACAAGGCCGGCGCGCCGTGCCACCCCTCGGCCCGCCGAGCGCACCCTGCTGTCCCCTGCTGTCCCCTCCTGCCCCACCGGGCACATCGGGGGCGCAGCCGCGTCCCCCCCGCCCGCCGCCTCCCACCAGCGGCAGCCAGAGCTGGCCAGGCAGCGGGGTTTAGTCAAGCAAAAGGAGGGCAGCAGCAGCTGCCTGCAGCCCTGCGCCTCCTCCTCCTCCTTCTCCCTTCAGAGCGGGCACGGCACAGCCCACGCCATCTGTGCCCACCTGTGAGGGGCTGGGACCACCCCCAGGGCATCCCAGAGCCCACCTGTGAGGGGCTGGGGCATACCCCAGCCCACACCATCCATCAGCTGCTGGGCAGAGCCCACCTGTGTGGGACTGGGATCCTCAGGCCACCCAGAGCCCACCTGTGAGGGGCTGTCACTGTCCCCAGGCTGGGCCTTCTGTCCCTTCCTGGGGCAGGACCCATCTGCGAGGGGCTGGGGCCACCATCTATCCCTTCCCCGGGCAGTGTCCACCTGTGAGGGGCCGGGACATTGCCCAGGCCACTCCAGAGCCCCCTCTGAGGGTGTGGGACCACCCCAGGCCACTGTGAGGGTCTAGGACCACCCCCAGGCCACTCCAGAGCCCCCTGTGAGGGTCTGGGACCACCCCACCCACCCCATCCATCGCTCCCAGGGCACAGCTCATCCCTGGATCCTGCGGACCCCGCGCTTCCCCCATGCCCACGTCCCCCCGGTCCATACCCACGAGCAGCGCTGGCAGCCGGTAGTCCCCGGGCTCGCTGGCTCTGCCCGGCTCCCGCAGCCTGGCCGCGGCTCGGGGTGAGGCTCCAGGGGGCTGCTTTGCCCAGCGGGGCAGCATCGCGGGGGCAGCGGCAGGCGGCTCGGCTCGGAGCGCGGCTCGCCGATCTGCGCGACAAACACACGCAGCTCATCGCATCTGCTTAACCCGGGCCGGGCACGGGCTCCATGAGCATTTTTGGCATTTAAAGCCGCGCTCCGGGCCCGGCAGGGTCGGCTCCGAGCAGCCGGATCGGGCGGCGCTGGCTTGCCGGTGCGAATTAAACGCGGGGTGGGCTCGTTACCGAGCGAGGGGAGGGTGATGGCACCGACCTGATCGCGCGGCTCTGACCTCGCGGGCGTGCGGCGGCTGTCACCTCGCATCCAGCGCCGCCACCGTCACCTCAAACCCAGCGCCGCCACCGCCGGCTCACACCCAGCGCCGGGTCCTCCGCGCCGGGGAGCGGAGCCGCAGCGAGGCCGCGCTGCTGCCGAGCGCTCCCCGCTCCGGTCCCCGCGCTACCGAGGGGCTCCCAGGGCCGCCTCCACGGCCGGCGTTCCCCGCTCCCGCTGCTCCGCCAGCTCCCATCGCTTCCCCTCACATCCTGGCCCTGCCCTGGCAACTTTCCCCCTGCTTTTGTCCCTCCGCTCGCTCCGCTGGGCGCGGACGGTTCTCGCTCTGTTTTCCGCCGCTCCGGAGCTCCCTGCGGGTCCCCCCGGGATTTTTTTTCTCCCCCTCCTTCCCCTGGAAATGTCAGCGTGCCCCCTCAAACGCATCACATGGGCCGGGCAGTGCTAGCTGCCGGGCAGGGCCATCAGCGCCCGGATTGTCGCGCTGCTCTCCCCGTGTCCCCGCCGGTGACACTCGCGGGGCTCTGCCCGAGCTGCCACCACCGCCAGGAGCCGGCCCCGAGGGTCCCGCGAGCCAGGATGTCCCTGACGGCACCGAGCTGCCCACCCCTGGGCACAGACACCCTGAAATGTCCCCGCTGCCAGCCCGTGGCTGATGCCCCGGGGAGCTCGGGGAAGGAATTCCAGCATTTTTACGGGTTTGTCCCCAGCGGTTTTCTGGGTTTGTCCCCAGTGGTTTTCCGGGTTTGTCCCCAGGACACGGCGCTGGTCACTGCGGGCAGGGTCAGGCCACAACCTCCACGGACAGAACTGACCATTCGCAAAATTCCCAGGGTGAGGGCATGATCCCGAAGGCAGGAGGAGCAGTGAACACCTCAGGGACACAGCCTGCTCCTCCCGCTCCTCCCAAACCCATAAAACCATCCCTGTCCCCACATTTTGGGGGGGTTTCACTCTGTGTCACCCCCAGGGTTCCGGGGAGATGCTGCCCCAGCCAAAGGGACCCCAAACCCAACCTCAGCCCACCCTATAGGGCTGTGACCACCCCCCCCCCAGGGTTCTTTCAGTCCAAATGCTGATGCCACAGGATTAAAAGTCTTGGAATTTGGGATCAATAGCTGGAAAAGCCCTCCAAGCATTCCCCAGGGCTGATGTGTCTCCGTGTCCCCAGGTGCCACCTGCACGTGACCTTTAACCCCTTGCAGGGACGGTGACTCCACGCGTCCCTGGGCAGCTCAGGTGGCTCCAGGTGGGAAGAGCTGGGAATTCAAGAATGCTCACACCCCCCCTTGGATTTTCCCGATTTTTGACACGGGGGAAACTAAGGCACGGACGGGGCAGGCCCAGGAGCGCTCCCCATTCCCAGCTCAGGGCAAGAAGGGACAAACTCCAGAGCCCTGAGCTCCTCCTGGAGTCCCTCCAGGCTCCGCAGCAGCCGCAGCCGTGAGTCACAGCTGGCACAGGCGGCACTCACGACGCCAGGAACCTTCCCAAAAAATTCCTTCTCCTCGCAGCTGAGCGCTCCGGGCCGGTTCCCGCACCCCACACGCACCGCGGGGGATTTTTTCCCCCTTCTCTCCCTCACTTTAGGGCCGAGGGAATCATTCCCCTGTTAATATCCAATATCATCCATGTGAGGTTGATTCCTGCCTGGAGGAGAGGCTGGAATTGCTCACAAAAAAAAAAAAAAAAAAAAAAAAAAGGTTGGATGCACAAATGACGAGGAGAGGTGACCAAGGACACGTAGCAGAGACGGGGCCAGGGCCAGGGCCAGGGCCAGGACGTTTCTCAGGACCCGCAGCTCCAGGGAAGGCGCTCCCTGTCCCTGGAAACACTCGGAACAGCGGAGATTTTACCGGGAAAATCTGGCAGACAAACGCGACGAGGATTAATTGTCCTTCCCGCTGATCCCTGAAAACCCGGCTGGGAGGATGCGGTGACCTTTTAATTGTGATGGCGCTGCTGATGAGGGGTTAATGAGCTGCCACCTCGCTGTCACCCACTGTCCCCGCGGTCCTCCATTCCACAGGGATGGGAGCTGCCACGCTCCAATCAAAACAAGGTTACAAAACAAGACTGCGATTCATTTCCTCTTACTTACACATAGACAGAAATATAAAAATTGTAAAATATTGCATTATACAAATGCCACGGGATGGAGGAAGGAGCCAGGGGCAGCTCAAGCACCCAGGTTTATCCCGAGATAGATCCCAGCCAGCATCACCCGTGCCTGGCACTGCTGTGCCAGCACAGGGACAGTCCCCAGCAGGGTCCAGCTGTTCCCAGGGGAAGTGCCACCATTCCCTGCACCTTGAGACCCCCTGGGAAGGAGGGAAAGGCCTGGATTTAAATCCAAAATCCCATTTTCCCCCCACTTCGGGCTCTCCCAAGGCGGTGACTTCCCTGCGGCACAATCCTGAGCTGGCAGTGTGGTGACAAAGGTGTCGCCCACTGCTGGTGACACCGCTGGAGCAGCACCGTGACCAGGAGGCAATTCCCAGGAAAAAGCTGCTAAAAGCAGCTCCGACACGTCGGGGTGAGACATCCGCATTCACACCTGCGCTCCAGGACACGATTTCGCTCTCAGCAGCTCCTGGAGAGCCGCTGGATGCTCCATTCATTCCATTCCCACTCCGTTCCCGCTCCGTTCCCGCTCCGTTCCCGCTCCTTGCCCATCCCTCCGTGAATCCCGGAGCTCCTCACCATGCCCTAAGTTTTAGCTTTTATATTTTTCAGATTCTGTGCTGCTTTACTCAGTGGGACAGTCACAGACCAGAGCTGGGGTGGGAACAGTGGGACAGTCACGGATCAGGAATGCAGGCCCCCTCCCAGAGCTGGCACAGACAGCGGGGCTTTGTGCCCTCCCAGTCTATAGAGCAATATTCACACAGGCGGTGCCCTCACAGTGGCACAGAGGGGCCTTTGTGTCACCAGCACGGCCACCAGAGATGGGGACAAACGGAGCCCTGGAGGGGGAGGATCGGGGATGGCACAGAGGGACTGAGGGGTTACCCAGGAGGGAGGGACACTGGGAGGCCAACAAAGATCGGCCCGTGGCTGGATCAGCCTGTGCCCAGCATGGCTTAGGGCAGGCTGGGGGTGTCAGGTGGGATGGATGTGCCCATTCCCTTGGGCAGTGCCAGGTAGGGATGGATGTGCCCATTCCCTTGGGCAGTGCCAGTGGGGGTGGATGTGCCAGTGGGGGTGGATGTGCCCATTCCCTTGGGCAGTGCCAGGTTGGGATGGCTGTGCCCATTCCCTTGGGCAGTGCCAGTGGGGGTGGATGTGCCCATTCCCTTGGGCAGTGCCAGGTTGTGATGGCTGTGCCCATTCCCTTGGGCAATGCCAGGTAGGGATGGCTGTGCCCATTCCCTTGGGCAGTGCCAGTGGGGGTGGATGTGCCCATTCCCTTGGGCAGTGCCAGGTAGGGATGGCTGTGCCCATTCCCTCTGGGATGGCAGTGCCAGGTAGGGATGGATGTGTCCCTTTCATGGGTACCGGTTCCAAGTGAGGATGGATTTGCCCATTCCTTTGGGCGGTGCCATGTCAGAGCCTGGTCAGGAAGCACTTCCCCAAATCTCTAAATCCCCAAATCCCCAAATTCCCACTCCTCGCACCGCAACCCCAATCCCTGAGCTGTGCCCCCAGGCAGGGGTGGCAGCGCTGGAGGCCGCAGGAACAGCGACAGCAGCACAGGCAGGACATGCCAGACCCAAGCCCAACCCTCGGGAGGTCTCGAATGAGCAAAAACCCCTCTCCAGGCCGACAGAAAAACCTTTTCCACTCAGAAAGGAGGCTGCGAGTGCCAGTGAGGTATCGGATCGTGAGGAAACCGAGTTAAGCAGTGAAAAAAACCCTTAAAGACCTCTTGGCACCGCGCAGCTCCGAGCCTTTCACAGCTGAAGGGCCCGGAAATGCGGCTCCTGATCAAACCCAGCCAAGTGACGGCTGCAGAGTTCTCAAATCACACCAAAACTCCTCAAAGCCCGAGCAGAAGCAGCCGGAGGTGTGGCGGGGATGGCTCAGCCTGCTCGGATCCGCGGGCAACATCTGCCGAGCCTGGCATCGCCCTCGGCGCTGGCAGCGCCCGGCGCCGCTCCCAGGCGGGAGCTGCCAAGCGGTGCCAGGTGGAGCCGAGGGAATTTTGGCACCCGCAGGTCCCCTCCAGCCTCCCACGGGCCTCTCATCCCAAGCTGTTCCCGCGGCACCCTCTGGATCAGCCCGTGGATTTGTGGATTTGGGGTTTTGCTCCCCAGCTGGTGGCAGAACCCAGCCCCTCCTGGAGAAGCGAGAATTCGTTCCCCGGAGCCGAGCGGAGCCTGGCACGGCCTCCCGGGGCTGCAGCAACACCTCCGGGGCCCGGCTGGCGCCCTGCGCCCGGCGCCCACCGCCTGCACCCGGCGCCCTGGCACGGCCCCAAGCCCCGCTGCTCCAGAACCTCTTCCCCGTTTCCTTTGCTCACTTCGCTCGGAGCGGCCGCAGGATTGGGAGATGTGCCCGGCTCTGCCTTAAAATATCCCAAAATCCACCCGTGGGAGGATGAAGGGGAAGGGACAAGAGCCAGGAGCGGCTGCGGCAGCGCTGGGAGCAGGGTCCGGGCCAGGAGAGCCCAGATTTGGGGAGAGGGCAGAGGGAAAAGCCCCAGCAACAGGTCTGGGGGCACAAATCCTCTCCTCACGGAGCTTTGGGGTAGTTGGAAGGATCCCAGGAGGGTTTGGGATGGAGGGAACCCTAAGGTTCTCCTCCTGCCATGGTTGGGGACATCTCCCACCATCCCAGGCTGCTCCAGCCTGGCCTTGGACACTCCCAGGGATGAGGCAGCCGCAGATTTTCTCCCCTTTTCGTGCAGGAAGATCCCAAAATGCCACAGGAGAGGTGTCAAAGCTCCTGGCTGTGGCACTGCCAGGCTGTCCCTGCTCCCAGGGGACAATCTGCAGGATGGGATAAATCCAGGGGGTCACTCTGGGACCATCCCGCTCCAGGGATGCTGCTGGAGAGCCAAACTTCACCTGCCTTAAAAAATTCAATTTATTCCCTCTGGATTTAACCATTTCCAAAGCCCCAACACACCTGGAAAAGCCCTGGCATCGCTGGGGGTTTGGAAATGGTTAAATCCAGAGGAAATAAATTGAAGTTTTCAAGGCAGGTGAGGTTTGGCTCTCCAGCTCCATCCCCTGGGGACGCCCCAGCAGCTCTCACCTCACCTGGGGACCTCTGCTTTTCCTCCCAAGGCAGCCCCGGGATTTCAGTCGCGTCCGGAGCTGCTGCCGGTGCCAAAATCCGCCGTTAAATCAGCATTTCCCGACCTCTCCGTTTATATCCCCGCGCTCTTTACCCGTTTGGAAGCTGCAGGAGGGAGCGGTTTAAAGGCATCCGAGAGCAATTCTTAAATTAACGATTTGCAAATGGCTTAATTGAGGTCCTGGTCTGGCTCTTTGCAGCGGAGAGGTTCTGAATCATTGCTATTTGTTGGGTTTTATTGTGAATTTCAGACCCTGGGCTCCGATAAAAGCTTTAAAACCTCGCCTAGGGCTGGGAGTTGTGGCTTAAACTGGGCTGGGAGTTGTGGTTTAAACTGGACACGGGCAGATGGGGGTGAGGAAACGAGAACTGGGGGGAAAATAGGAGAGGGAAGAAGGAAATGAGGGAGTTGGGGGATGCTCACAGCACTCCTGGGGAATTTCTGTGGCTGTGTGTAAGGATTTTGCACTGATAAAAATAAAATTTGGGGTGTTTGGAGGGAGGGGAGGCTCAGTCCTGTGGTTTGGGATGAGGGATCCCTGCTGAGAGTGGGGATTTGGGGTTTGAGGGATGAAACAGGAGTTTGGACAGGGCTTGGAGCGGCTGGGATGGTGGGAGGCGGCCCTGTCCATGGCAGGGGTGGGAATGGGTGGGCTTGGGGGTCCCTTCCAGCCCAAACCCTTCTGGGACTGCAGAACTTTACAGAGCCAGGGGTCATAGATGGACAAATGGCCTCGGGAGGGGATTTTGGGTGGCGAGGGGCGGGGATGGCCTTCCCAGAGCAGCTGTGGGTGCTCCTGGATCCCTGGCAGTGTCCAAGGCCAGGCTGGACACTGCGGCTTGGAGCACCTGGGATGGTGGGAGGTGGCCGTGCCTGGTGGGATTGAAGGTCCTCCCATCCTAAACCATTCCCTGATCCCACAAAGACCCCAGAAAGATCCCAGAAAGAGCCCATAAAGATCTCATTCCCCACCAACACCGCAGATCCCGGGTACGGGGCCGAGCCCTTTGGTTTTGCACCTTTCCCAAAATTCATCTCCCGGCAGGGCAGGAGAGGTGGAGGCACCTGGAGGGGATCGAAGGGACAGGGAGGGGATGGAAGGGACTGGGAAATGCTGGAAGGAACTGGAAAGAGGCACCAGGAGAGGCTGGAGAGCATCGGGAAGGGATAGAAGAGACAGGGAAGGGCTGGAAGGAACCGGGAAGGGCTGGAAGGAACCGGAGGGGTTGGATGGAACCAGGAACAGCTGGAAGGCTCCGGGAAGGGCTGGAAAGCTCCAGGAAGGCTCCGGGAAGGGCTGGAAGGCTCTGGGAAGGCTGGAAGGCTCCGGGAGAGGATGGAAGGAACTGGGAACGGCTGGAAGGCTCCAGTAAGGGCTGGAAGCCCTCTCAGGCAGCCAAGGCCGCTCCTGTCTGCTCCAACTCCTCTGCCGGCGGGGGCTCTGATTGCGGCACATCAGACGGTAATTATAGGTGCAGTAATTATAGGTACAGCTCTGACGACGCTGCAGCCGTCAGGCGGCTCTGGCAGGAGCAGCCGCGGGGAGCCGGGGCCGCATCCTCTCCCCCCGCTCCTGGCTCTATTTTGGGGAGCTCTCGGCGCTGCCCCGGCCCCCGGACACCTGCTCATCCCCCAGGGCGAGCGCCGGCCCCGGCCCGCTCTCCCTGATGGAAAAGCAGCTCCAGGCCACGGATCCCAGGGAATTTCCACCGGGAATTATTTCCACCGGGGGATTTTTACCGGGGAATTGATTTTACTGCACCCCGAGCTTCTCCTGGGGCGGATCACCTTGGATGCACCCCGGAATTCCCAGGGGGAAGCGTCTGGAGCTTCTGCAGTGAGGGTGGCCAGGTGGCAACCGGGGCCAGGAGCCAGCGAGGGAACGGGGAGCTCAGACAGCTCCAGGGAGGAGGAGGAGGAGGGTGAGGAGGATGGGGAGAAGGAGGAGGAAGAGGAGAATGATGATAAGGAGGATGAGGATGGTGAGGATAAGGAGGAGGATGAGGAGAATGCACAGGATGAGGAGGATGAGAATGAGGAGGATGAGGAGAAGGAGGATGAGGACAGGGTGGATGAGGATGAGGAGGACGAGGAGGATGAAGATGCCACTGGTTGTGCCCCAATTTTACAAGGAGGGGAGGAAGAAGCCCGTGGGGGAGGAGCAATAATTGGATAATTGTAATTAAAAGGCAAACGGTGGCCGGGAACAGGGGAGGGCAGTGGGGACCAGGGGATGGGGACAATATTTTACTTTCTCCCAGTGGGATGGGGACAATCCCTTCCCCTGTCCCACAGGGTTGGGGACAGCCTGTCTCTATGGGATGGGGACACTTTCCCCTGTCCCACGGGTCCCTTCCCCTGTCCCCTGCTCTGGGACACCTGTGGCCACCACCCCTTCTCCCCATGAGCATTCCCACCATTCCCACACAGGATTCCCAGCTCATCCCACCCCAGCCGCCTCCTGTCACCTTCAGCAGGACTTTGGTGACAAAACCCGGGGACTTTTGGGGACAAAAGCCACCTCCACCCCCTCCCTGGCCGCTCCAGGGCTTTTCCGGGCTGGATGAAAGCGACGCCGGTTTCCTCCAGGTGTTCGCAACCCTCGGGAAGGGTCAGGAGGCGCTTTGGGGCCGGGAGACAAAACTCATTAATGTCCCCATTAGCGGTGGCCTCGCTGGCGCTGTCACCTCCGCCAGGACGCGGCGGCGCTTTCATCCCCCCAGACAGAGGCGGAAAAGCAGACGGGAGGCAGGGGAAATGTTCCAAAGGGTCGGGAAAATGTGTTTTTTTCCATAATTCTCGCTCCTGATCCCACATCAACGTCCTTCGGGATGTCACCCTGGCGCTCGTGACTCCGGAGGTGTCACCAAAGGTTTGTGGGCCCTGGTTCGGGGCTGGTGGGGAAAGATGGGTCGGGAGGGGCCTTCCTGGTTGGAAAAGATTCCCCAAATCCCACAGATCCTACAAATTCTCTGCCGTGGTTCCTTGTGCTGGGTTTGGCACCTCCAGGAGCTGCCTGAGCCATTCAACCACTGGATCCCTTAGGATTGCACTGAATCCCAAAAACTCATTGCCACTGAATCCCAAAGAATCACCACCGAGTCCCAAAAAAGTCACCACTGAATCCCAAAGAAGCATCACCATTGAATCCCAAGAGAAAATTGCAGTTGAACCCCCAAAAAGTCACCACTGAATCCCAAAGACCCATCATCACGCAATCCCCCCAAAAATCATGATTGAATCCCCCAAAACACTACAGCTGAATCCCAAACAAGCAGTACCCCTGAATTCCAAAATAAATCACTGTTGAATCTCAAAAAAAAGTAGCCACTGAATCCCAAAAAGTCATCACCATTGAATTCCAAAAATCCATCGCCACTGAATCCCAAAAACAATCCCAAAAATAATAAAAAAAGGCAGAGCACCAAGGATCCTTTTAGGATCACCAGGACCCCTCCAGGAACACCAGGAATCCCTTTAGCAACACCCAAAATCTCTCCAGGATCACCAGGGATCCTTCCAGGAGCACCAAGGATCCTCCAGGACCATAAAACTCCACAAATCCATCCTGTCCTCCACCAAAAGTTTGGGAAGCGACGCCTCGACCATGGATGTCAACCAAAATCCAGGCAGGAGCCTCCTAAAAACATCCCAAAATCTGGGCACGACATTCTAAAACATCCCAAAAATGAGTGGGACCCTTTAAAACATCCCAAAATTGGGGCTCTGGGTGCTGCCCTCACCCACCACGGGCCCGGCTCCTGGGAGAGGGGCAGGGAAAGAGTGAAAATCATGGAAGTGAGGGAAATCCAGGGAAAAGGGGAGGACGCTGTTGGCCCCCGGTACTGACCTGGAGACTTTAAACAAAGGGA
Organism: Ammospiza caudacuta; assembly: GCF_027887145.1. Lineage (NCBI taxonomy): Eukaryota > Metazoa > Chordata > Aves > Passeriformes > Passerellidae > Ammospiza > Ammospiza caudacuta. The sequence goes on from NC_080619.1 coordinate 7,403,968, forward strand.
ACACAGTCCTGGCTTCTTCCCGCCCGCAATTCCATGGAGCCCTGGGTAGGGACAGGAAAGGAGGAGATTCATGAATTTGGGAAATTCCAGCTGGGAATTTTTTATTATTGTTGGGTTTTTTTTTTTTTTTTTTTTTTTTCCCCCGGGAATTCAGATGGAGGGAAAGAAAGAAATTAATCAGAGCAAGCGAAACACAGAGAAAAAAATCCGAAATAAAAGAGTGGTGGGAAAGGGGTGACCAGGACAGGGCGAGAGGGGACACACACTCCAGAAAAATCCCTTTTTCTGCCAGGAATAGGGTGGGAAAGGGATCCACTACCTTTCCTACACCCCAAAACCCCCCAGAGGATGAAAAACCTGGCCAAGCCCTTTTATCCCCATTTCCCCTGGATTTTTGGGGCAGTTTCACCCCCAAAAAGAGATTTTGGAGGCTCCTGGCGATGGATCTGAAAACTGGGAAGGAATTTCACAGCCACTCTGTGAGTAAATCATCTCCGAGGCGTGAGAAAAGCAGGGAAACAAAAAACCAATAAAAACCATGGAATGTGAGTGGAAAATCCTTCGGAAATTCGCTTCATTCCTTTGTTTTGATAATTGAGGAGGGGATTAATTATTTATGCTGCGTTTTGCAACCTGCCAGGAAAACCTGCGGGAATCTCCTTCCTCTCCCTCATGACACCTGAGAGGTGAAAATTTGGGAATTTTAGGGGGAAAAGAGAAAGGGGGAGGCCAAAAGTGGCTCCTTTGGTTTTCCAGGGAGAACCGAGCTCTCCAATCCTGTCCTTGGGATTTTGGGGGGAAGGCCGGGGGTGCTCCCAGCTTGGGTTCCCAGCTGGAACCATGAATTCCCAACTGGGATCCTGAATTCCCAGCAGGAATAATGAATTCCTGACTGGAATAATTAATTTCCAGCTGGAATTCCAAAGCCTGGGAATTCCCAAGCTTTGATCTTGGCCTCACCTGCATGACCTCAGGGCTGGGACCTGCCCTGGGAACACCCAGGTTTGCCAAAGTTTGGATGGAAGAGAGATAAAAGCTGGGAAAATCTCCCAATTTTCACTCCCCTGAGTTATTTCTCCTGGGATGGGGCAGCCAAAAATTCCCTCAAATTCCAGGAATGTGACCCCATGGAGAACCCATCCTGCCCCAAGCTCCCCGTGAGCGCCAATTCCTGGGATTCTGCAGAGAATTTTACGGGATTTGGACGGGGGGGGGGGGGGGGGGGGGGGGGGAGGAGCCCAGAGCCCACCTGAGACCCTCGGGTGTGGGGACGGAGCTGTGTCACCTGCGGGGACGGGGATGGATTTGGGAGATGCCGGGGGAAGGAGCGGGGCCTGGCAGGGGGGGAGGAGGAAGAGGAGGAGAAGGCAGGGAAGGCTCCATGGCGCTGTCCTTGAGAGTCCTTTGGAGGCTCTCGCGGCTCGGGAAGGGCTGAAAATCCCCGAGCGCTCCTGGATTTGATGGCAGGGACCGCGGGGAGGGACGGGGAGAGGGAGGGACGGAGCAGGAGCGGAGGAAGGAGGGGACAGCGCCACACCCTGACAGGACCTGGGGACAGCGACACACCCCGACAGGACCGGTTTGCAGCGGGAATTCAGCTCCCACATTTCCCAGTTTGGGGCTGGGATTCAGCTCCCACATTTCCCAGTTTGGGGCTGGGATTCAGCTCCCACAGTTCCCAGTTTGGGGCTGGGATGCAGCTCCCACAGTTCCCAGTGTACAGCTGGGATGCAGCTCCCACAGTTTTCAGTTTGCAGCTCCCACAGTTCCCAGTTTACAGCAGGAATTCATGTCCCACATTTCCCAGTTTGGGGCTGGGATGCAGCTCCCACAGTTCTCAGCTTTTCGCTGTTCCCAGATCACTGAACTCCTCCTCTGCCTCCGCAATCAGAACATTTCAGCAGTGAGAGAACAACACAAACAACCCCAAACTCTTTTTGTCCCCCTCCTTTCCCTTCCCTTCCTTTTCCTCCCACCCTCTCCATCATCTGCTGGAGATGAATCTCAAAAAAAAAAAAAATCTTTAAAAAATTGAGAAAAAACCCAAACCCCATCATTTGCATGGATTCTGAAAGTGGAAAGGGAGCGGGGGGAGGGATAAAATAAAAATAAAATAAAACCAGCTGACAGCAAAGTTTCATTGTCCCCGAGCTGTGATCGGGGAGGGCTCAGCCTGAAGAGCCCTCGAGTCCCGCAGCACCTGCAGCTGGCACGGGGAGGGAGGGGAGGGAGGGGAGGGAGGGGTCTCAGAACGCTGAGAATCCTCCCGGGGATGGATTTGGGATGTCGCTAAAGCCTGGGGGCATGGGAGTGCGGGATCGGGGGGTCAGAGCCCCGATTTGGGGGTTTGGAACGGGACAATCCCACAGAGTCTGGGGAAGCAGCTTCAGCTCTTCACCCTGGGGAGCTCGAGTTTTGTGTAATCATGGAATACCATGGGATTATGGAATTTCATGGGGTCATGGAACGATTCACGCTGCAAGGACCTGGAGGATCCTCTCATCCCAGCCCTGTGGGATCCTCTCATCCCAACCCTGTGGGATCCTCTCATCCCAACCATTCAGGATCCTCTCATCCCAACTGTGGCCATTCCCTCTCCTCCTGTCCCTTGGGATCACAGCCCAGCCCCTCTGGCTGTCCCCTCCTGTCAGGGACCTCAGAAGGTCCCTCCTGATCCCTCTTTTCTCCAACACCAACATTCCTACTCCCTCAGCAGCTCCAAACTCTTTCCTGACTCTTGTGCAGATCCAGAAGGTCCCTCCTGATCCCCCTTTTCTCCAGCACCAACATTCCCAGCTCCCTCAGTGGCTCGAAACCTTTCCCTGTTCCTTGGGATCAGAGCCTGATATCCCCTCCTGTCCCCTTCTGTCAGGGACCTCAGAAGGTCCCTCCCGATCCCCCTTTCCTCCAAGATGAACATTCCCTCTCCCTCAGGAGCTCCTGCCCCTTCCCAGGATCACTCCCACATCCTGTCACAGGGACAGGGACATGGACGGCGCCACCCTGGCCCTGTCCCCTCCCCGCCAGCCCCTGCCATGGGGTGCTGCTGCCACGTGTCGCCGCTGTCCCCAGGGCGCACGGGATCGATGGCCACAATCGATGGCTCTAATTAAACCCTGCCCTTATGGCTCTGCCCCGCCGAGGTGGCCCCTGGGGACCGCGGGTGACACTCCGGAGCCAAGGGCACCCCGCTGCCATGGGAAGGGTGGGAATATGGGGATTTTGGGGAAATTTGGGGAATTTTGGGGGAATTTTGGAGAGGGGAAGGGAAGGGAAGGGAAGGGAAGGGAAGGGAAGGGAAGGGAAGGGAAGGGAAGGGAAGGGACAATGTGAGGGGACAGAGGTGTCACCCTCACCAGGGTGTCCAGCCAGATTGGATGGGGCCCCAAGTTCAACCCCAGCCCAGCAAGGACGTGCCTTTATTCCCTTTTTCCTAAAGGCAAAACCACATTTTGGGGGGAAATCCGCGGTTTTCCTGAATGAGGGAGCAGAGCTGAGCCTGTCACCGACACCCACACCCCACCAGTGCCCACAGCTCCCAGTAAGTGCCAGTCCCCAGCCAGGGCTGTCGCCACCCTCCCCTATCACAGGAGGGACACCAGCACCCCCAGAATGTGACCAGGACGTTCCATAAAAACCAACATTTCCAAAAAAAGAGGGTGGGCATCCCTCCCTGCCCATCCCACCCTGCTGGGAGGGGACAAAGCCCGCAGCTCCTTCTGCACAAAGCCACCAAAACCCGCTGTGACCGCCCTGCCACGGCCGGGGGCTCCTCAATGCCCTCCCGAGGGGGTTCCAGTCCCACCCAGCAGCTCCCAGTGGGGAGGGGGCTCCTGCCGGGGGCACCGAGCCCTTCCCAGGGGCGGCCGAGCGTTGCCGGGGGCAGCCTGGTGGGAGATAATTAACGCGTTGGAAATTAATTCCTCATTAAAACCCGGCAGCAGCCGTCGCTGGGGCTGGAACAGCCCCGGGGCTGCGCTGCCCTGAACGCCGGGTGGGTTTGGGGGGGACAGGAGGGGCCTTAAAGGCCCCCCCCTCCCATTTTGCCAGCGCTGGGAAATCCGTGGGGCATCCAGAGGGGCTGGGGAGCACCTGCACCCCGAAGATGGGGAAGCCGTGGGGGCACCTGCACCCCCAGGATGGGGGGCTGGGGAGTACCCGCACCCCCAGAACGCGGGCTTGGGGCTTTGGGGATCCCAGGGTCCGGCTTTGGGGTCCCCGGGAAGGGCTGAACGCTCCTCCCGGTGCGGGACCCCTCCCCTGAGCTGTGACCCCCGTGTCACCCCCGGGGGCGCCGGGAAGGGGCGCAGCTCCCGAGGGCCCCGCCGCCCGTTCCGGCCGCGCTCCCGGCTCCCAGCCCAACTTCCCGGGGAGTTGGGTGCCCGCCGGGGGGGTGCCAGGCTGGGTGGGCACGGCGGCATCGCCAGCCCCGGTGCCACGGCGAGAACAAAGAGAGCGGAGGGAGCGCGGAGCTGCCCGCGGCCAGCGCAGACAAAGGGACCCCCGCCTGTGTCGCTGTCACCTCGCGGGGCTGGCGCGGGGCAGGGCGGCACCCGGACCCCGCGGAGGCTCCGCCAGCTCAGGGCTGGCCACCTCCGGAGTTATTTTAAGTTTCCCTCCGCGCCTCCTCCCCCCACGCCCCAGCCCAGCCCGGGATGCGCCAGATTCATTTATTTATATATATATATTTTAATGATTTTTTTTTTCCCGTGCTGTGAGGATGCTGAAAATGTCGCCCCGGGGGCCACCCGGTGGCTCGCGCTGGCCTTTGTGTCTCAGCAGAGGCAGCGAGGAGGAAAAGCGAACGCAGCAGGTGAGGGAGAGCCCGCGGCTCCCTCCGCGCCCAGCTGGGAACAAATCCCGAGCCCGGCCTCTCCCAGCGCGGCTCGGCCACCAAAACATCCCGGTTAAACCCCGGCCAGGGCGGCTGGAGCGGCCATCGGCGCAAACCCGCCCCCTCCGAGCACCCCCAGAGCCCGCAGCCCTCCCCATCTCCGGTGGGGCAACATCGCCCCCAAAACGCGGCCCCACCGCCGGCACCGACCCCACACCCGCGGCCCTGCTGTCCCCAGAGGGGCGGGGGGGTCACCGCGTCCCGGCGCTTGCCACACGCCCCTCCGGAGCGCCACAGCCCCGCCACAGCTGGGCGGCCACCAAAACTCCGGCAGCATCTTGTGCCCCCCTCACCCCACCCCGGGCATCACCGAGAAAAGCAGGGCTGGGGAAGAGGGAGGAAAGGGAGGCAAAAAAACCACACAAATAAAAAAAAAATACCTGCTACTTAAGAATGGATGCACATAGTGAGAGTGACATGCCTTGAGAGGGTGTATTCCCCATTGCTGCTCGCCGAGGCTGCTGCTGCGCTTTTGGGTTTTTTGGGGCGGCTTTTCCTCTATTTTTATTTTTCCTCCTCTCCTTTCCTGCGGGGAGAAGGGGCTTCAGGCCAGGCCGGGCTCGGCAGGAGCGGCGGCGGCGGCGGGGAGTGGGCGCGGGGAGCGCGCCGGGAGCGCGCCCGGCTGCGCGTGGGAGAGCGCGCGGCCCCGCGAGGTACAAAAGGGAGCGAACAAACGAACGAACGAGCGGCACAAACACATTAGCTCATGATGGATCCGCGCGGGGAGGGGGGCACGGCTGCCCCCGGCCCCGCGCTGCCTCTTAAAGGCCTCTCTCTCCCTCTTAAAAGGTTTTTTTTTCCTGGTGTTGCTGTTTTGGTTTTTTTTTTCCCTTTCTCCGCTGATTTGCCGGCAGCACTGGCACGCGCGCGTCGCTGTCGCTGTCGCCGGGTGACAGCGGGACCCGCGGGAGCGCGCACGGGGAGGGAGGGAGGGAGGAGCCGTCCCCGGAGGTTTGGGGTCGTCAGGGGGGTGAGGGGGGGAAGGGGATGTTGTTGGTGGGGTGGGGACAGGGCTCGGGCATGTCCCCGGAGGTGGCACAGGCTGAGGGGTGGATTTTTGGGGGAAAAGAGGGCGGATTTGTGGTGCGAGCGCACCTGGGCAAGTGGGAGGGGCAGCGCGCGGGACAGGGACAGGGCTGGGCCGGCTGCCCGCGGGTCCTGGCAACGGTGGCACCGGGGACAGCGGGTGCCAGCCATGACAGCGGTGACCGAGAGCCGTGGGGACAACCTGAGGGAGGCTCGGGCTCTGCCTGGCGGCGCCCACCACCTTGGGGACACACCCAGTGTCACCCAGTGTCACCCACCACCGTGGGGACACAGCTCAGCCCTTGATGTCACCACGGTGAGGACACAGCCATGGGGGGCCCGGCCCTTGATGCCACCGCGGTGGGGACACAGTGACAGGGGCTCAGCCTGTGCCTGGCCGTGCCTTGGGGACACACCCAGTGCCACCCACCTAGTGGGGACCCAACCCTGGGGCTCAGAGGGCTCAGGGGGCTCAGGGGGTGTAGAGGGGGGCTCAGAAGGGCTCAGAGAGGAGTCGGGGGGGCCCGGGGGGGCGGAGCGGGGTCAGGGCAGGGTCAGGAGTCCCCCTCGGAGCCCCCCCGCCCCCATGGCTGCATTAACGGCAGAGCCGCCCCCAGGGCTCCATTATGGGATCGTGCAGGAACCGGGGCCTTTTCCGGCCCAGCTCGTCCCCGTGGAGCCACAGCCAGCGGGGGGGGGACACGGGGGACATGGGGGGAGGGGGTGGATCTGGCACGGGGACAGCACCCGCCACAACGTGTCCCCATGTCCCTGCCCTGGGATGGGCACGGGCGGCTCCTCCTGTGATCCTGGGTGACCCCACAGCCTCCCAGTGCTCCCCACCATCTCCCAGTGCCCCTGTCTTGGTGTGGAGATGAAGTTCCACCCCGCGCCTTAAAAACCCCTCATTAACCCCAAATCCTACTCTCCTGGAGGTGCCACCAGGGAATTTGGGGCTTCCTGGTGCCAGGGGCCATCCCCCATCTTATGAGGCCATCCCATGGACCCATCCTACATCCCACATCCCACACCCCATGGGTGCATCCCAAATCCCATGGACCCATCCCACGCCCCATGCCCCATCCCTGGGGCGGATCCCCCTCCCAGGCTTTGGGCTGTCCCAGGGCTGATCCCGGATCTCTCCCTGGGTCCAGTGGGATTCCGTCCCTGTGGAGGCAGCACTGTCCCAGAATCCCAAAACCAGGGGCACCAAACGCTGCCAAGGAGCAGATTTGGGGGTTTTTTTTGGGGTGCACACTGGTCAAGAAAGTGCCACTCCAACAACACTGGGACATTCCCAGTGCCACCAGTGCCACTGAAAGCCATCCACTGGGATTCCCGGGAATTCAGGGCTGCAGTCCTGTCCATCCCACCCCAAATCCACAACCAGGAGAGGATTTCTGCTCCCCAGGCTCAGCCCTCCTCTCCCTCCTCACCCTCCCTCTCCCGGGAGGAGTTTCCCAAGCCAATCCCGATCCTCTCCCGAGCTGTTCTCGCTGGGATTTTTGCCGCAGCTCCTCACGGATCCCTCCCACCGCCATCTGTCCCTCGGCAGCGGCTCCGTGTCCCCGCCAGGCCTGGCCCCGCGCCCCCGCTCCCGTTTTTACCGCTCCCAGTCACGCTCCGGCCCTCGCAGTCCATCCTGGAAATTCGCCTTTTCCAACCCCAAACCCACCTGGAATCTTGCAGGAATATTGGGAATATTTCCTTCCCAATCCCCTAAATCTGTGGGGTCACCCCCCAGGCCTGCTCCTCTGGGGTCCTGTCTGTGATGCTGGATCGAGAATGAGCCTTTTCCATCCTCATATTCCCAAAATTCCTCATGTTCCTCAGTCATATCTCCAAAATTCCTCCTATTCCTTGCTCGTATTCCCAAAATCCACCTGGAATCTTGGAGAAAATCCACTTGGAATCCTGGGAAAAGCCAGGACATTTCCCTCACAATCCCCTAAACTTGTGGTGTCACCACCCAACCCCGCTCCTGGGAATCTCTGGGGTGCTGTGGTGGTGACAGTGCCCCGGTGGTGGCAGTGCTCTGATAGTGGCAGTACCCTGGTGGTGGCAGTGCCCTGATGATGGCAACACCCTGATGGTGACAGTGCCCCGGTGGTGGCAGCACCCTGGTGGTGGCAGTGCTCTGCTAGTGACAGCGCTATGATGGTGACAGTGCCCTGCTGGTGGCAATGCCCTGCTGGTGACAGCACCCCCGTGGTGGCAGCGCTCCACAGTGTCCCCTCCCTGTCCCCTCCCTGTCCCCGCTGCTTCCCTGCGGGCATCAGGAAGAGGGAAAATCTCCATGGCAACCGGGGACAGCCGGCACAGGGACCGGAACCGGAGCCGCAGCTTTGGGTCCCCTGAGCTGGGCGCTGCCATCCCTCGGGGGGATGGCCTTGGTCTCGAATTCCCAAATTTCCTGGAAAATGGGGAATTTTTATGGATTTTAACCCCCCGAGGAGGAGGAGGATGGGATGGGAGTGGTCCCAGGTTTCCAGGTCACATTCCTGGGCTGGGATAAGGGGGAGGAATTATCCTTCAGCAGCCAAAATCCGGGTTTTTCATCCCAAAATGTGTGGAGCACTATGGAGGAAGAAGGAACTGTTGGAGCACTATGGAAGAAGAAGAGGATGGACAGGAAAGGGGTGGAAAAGGGGAACAGGAAAGGGGTGGAAAAGGGGTCGGGAGGGTCAAATGTCCCTTTCCACCCTGGATTTGTCACCTCTCTGTGCTCCCTGTTACACCTTGATCCCTAAATCCCCACAGAATTCCATTATTTCCCTCTGCTCCATGGGGTTTTGGCCACTCCAGGGGTGGCCCCCAGAGTCTGAGAATGAATGGGGACAGATCCTGACCATAAATGGAGACAGAGTTGGCCCTAAATGGGGACAGACCCTGGGTATTAATGGGGACAGAACTGGCCCTAAATGGGGACGAATCCTGTCCCTAAATGGGGACAAATCCTGGCCATTAATGGGGACAGAGCTGGGAAGGGACCCCAGCTGCTTCCCAAGGCTTTGGGATTCCTCCCGGCTGCCCTAAGAGGATTTTCCCGGGGGAAGGAGCAGCTTTGGGGGGGTGACCGAGATTTCCATGATCCCACATAAAATCCTGTGCTGACCCCAAACTGGGGCTGGCCACGATGGGCTCGATCCCTCCTTTCCTCTCCTTCCCAAGATTCTCTCAGGAACAGGCGGGAATTGTGGGATCATGGGATCATCCATGCAACAGATCCCCCCAAAACCCCTGAAATGGCCTCAGGATATTTTGGGAAAGGCCGAAAGTTTGGAAAATGCACCTGGATGGTGTCATGGGACACCCTTGTGACAGCAGGGACAGTGACAAGGACACGGCAGGGACATGGGAGTGGCTTAAATTCATTGGTCACCCCCCAGCCCCAAGGGTTTGGGGAGCAAAATTCCTGGGAAATTCCAGGGGCTTCTCCAGAGGCCTAGGAAGAAGAGTTTTATGGGAATAAAAGGGAATTTATAGGAATTGTATGGGAATAAAATTTCCCTGACGTGGAAATTGTTGGTGCACAACGAAGGAAGAAGAGGATGGGCAGGAAAGGGGATCAGGATGGTTAAATGTCCCTTTCCACACTGGATTTGTCTCATTTTTGTGCTCCGTGACACTTTGATCCCTAAATCCCCCCAGAATCCCACGATTTCCTGGGCACGGCTCCATGGGACAGGGACAGGGACGGGGACGGGGACGGGGATGAGGACGGGGACAGGGATGGGACAGGGACAGGGATGGGACAGTGGCAGGGACAGCTCCGGAATTGCGGGAGATGGGATCTGAATGGGGAAGAGAGAAGGGTTTGGGGGATTTTCCGTGCCCAGCCGAGGCGGGGATGTGCAGCTCGAGCCGCGTCGGGAGGAGGGAGCTGAGTCACGGCTCACACCTCGCTGCCGGAAAAAGGGGGAAAAGGGAAAAAAAAGGGAAAAAAGAGGAGGATGGAGCGCTCGGGCGGGGATGAAGCGTTCCTCACCGCGGCTGAGGGCCCGGGCTGGCACCGGGACACGGCGCTGAGGCCACCCCGAGTCACATCGGGAACAGCGACAGAGCGGGACCCGCCACAGCCGCGGCTCGGAGCCCTCCTGGCCCTAGGATCCCTCCTGGGCCCTGGATCCCTCCTGAATTTTTGGGGATTGGGGTTTTTTAAGGAACATTTGGGTCCAGCTGCAGCCGGGAGCGGAGGAGAGCTCGGGATGTGCTGAGGGTCCTTCCTGGTGCTGCCCAAAATTCCATCCTGGGAAGGAACCAGCTCCAGTCAGGATTTGGGAGGGCGCTGAGGACAAACAGAGGGCGCCGATCCCTCTGCCCGCGCTGAGTCACCAAGGCAAATTTCAAAAGGGTAAAAGGGGGATGAAAAACCGGGGAAAAAAGGATGGAAGCGGAGAGATGGAGGCGGGAAGGGCCGGCCCCAGCCCCAGGAGAGCGGCGGAGCCGCGGCATCGCCCGGCGTTGCCATGGAGACGCAATTGGGAGCTCCGGCGCTCTTTGCGATCCTCGCTCCCCCTCTCGGTCGAATTCCCGGGTCTTACTCCTGGTTTTATTCTCGGTTTTTATTCCTGGTTTTTATTCCCGGGTTTTATTCCTGGTTTTTATTCCGTGTTCGCAGCCCAAGGGGCCGATCCGAGTTTGGGGTCCGGGGTGGGGGCAGGGACAGGTTTGGGGTGATCGGGATCCCCCTCTGGATCGGCCACCCTGGAGGGGCAGTGTGGGGCCTGGATGAGGATTTTCCAGGATTCTCCAGGATTTTCCCCTCTGGATTCTGTGCCCGAGGGTCCCTCTGGGTCCAGCTCGCGGCTCGTTCCAAGGGGATCCAGCGGCACATTCTGGGATTGGGAATGGGGCGGGAGAGACCCCCGGGGTCACCCCCTTTCACTTCCGGGGTGAAAGGCTCCATGGAATCCCGAAATCCTGGAATTATTCCCTTGGAAAAGCCCCCCAAGACCCCCGAGCCCGACCCTTTCCTGGTCCCGCGTCCCCAAGCGCCACATCCTGAACCTTCCCAGGAATTCTCCCTCCCCCACTGCCCTCCCAGCGCCCTTCAGGGCAGGAATTATCCCTAAAATCCGACCTGAAGCTCCTCCAAGGAAAAATTCCCAAAGTTTTTTGGGAATTCCTGGAGCAGTCAGGCTGACATTGCCACCGTGTGGGGACAGGGCGGCAGCACCGGGGAGTACGAAAGTCCCAAATTCGGATTGTTTTAGGATAAAATAACCCCGGGATGATGCCTGGGATGGGATGGGATTTTATGGGTTTTTATGTCCCTTTCAACAAGAACAGATGGGCTTTCCCACAGGATTCTCATATTTTTCCCCCAAAAGAGCGACTTTTACACAGGATTCCCATATTTCCCCTAAAATGAGAGGCCTTTCCATAGGATTTCAGGTTTTTCCCCAAAAGGAAGAGAATTTCCACTGAATTCCCTGTTTTCCCCCCAAAAAGAGGGACATTTCCACAGCATTCCCATATTTTCCCCCTAAGGTGAGACACCTTTTCCCAGGATTCCCATCTTTCCCAGCTCAAAAGGAGGGGCCTTTCCATAGGATTTCCAGGTTTTTCCCCAAAAAGAGGGATCTTCCCACAGGATTCCCTTGTGTCACCCCAAAAGGAAAATGGGGAATTCAGGCAAGTCCAGGAATTTTGGGATGAATCTCTGCTCCCTGAGCATTCCCAGAAGCGTTCGTCACTGCTCCCTTTTTTTTTGTACCCAATCCATTGGTTTTTGGGATCAAAACCTTTCCAAGGCTACCCATCCCAAGGCAATCCGTGATCCTTTTAGGGCCGAGTCTCTCCAAATAGGATTTTCCCTTTTTTATCCCCAAACCCCCCATTTTGGACAACAAAACCCCTCCCCCCTCGCTTGCCCAAATTCCCGAAAACTCCAACTTTGCATTTCTGAGCGCTCCGGGGTGGGGCCGGGGTCGCTCTGGGGTCAGCGGGGTCACTGCGGGTCACCGAGCAGCTGCTCCACTCTCAATCCCCTGGAAAATCCCGGGAATTCGGGAGGATCCGTTCGCATCCCGAATAAACTCCTCAATCACCGGAAATACTTGGGAAAAGGTTAAAAAAAAAAAAAAAAGAAAAAAGGGGGGGGATTTTTCCCACCCTTTTAGGGTTTGGTAGCACCAAACTCACTGTGGTTTAAAAACGTCCCAAAGGGGTTTTAAATTTATCCCAAATCTTTCTGTTTTATCCCAACATTTTCTATTTTACCCCAAATATTTTTAGGGATATTTTTTTGCTTCCCACAAGGAAAGGGAGTGGACAAAACCATTCCCTGTAAGAGGAATAATTCAACTGGGATGGGACTAATTCATTTCTAATCCAGTTTCTGGGGGTTTTCCTGGCAAATCCGTGTATCCTCCAGGATTTCTTTCCCTTTTTTATCCCAAATCTCTCATTTCCCCCTCGAGGGTGGGAAGGGAATGCCAGCACCCCTGGATTTGGGGCAATTTCTATTAATTTCCTCTTTCCTGGGATCCAAATGGCTAAGGGGGGAATTTCCCAGGTGAGGATTGTCCCGGGAATATTTCAGGGGTTTTCTTGTGGCCTGGGAGGGTTGGGAATGTGTGAATACAGAATGTATTCACATTATGTATACATTCGCATAAATGTATATATAAATAAATGCATATAAAAATAAATAATGTGTAAAAGCATAAGCGTATACATAAAATAAATTACATATTAGATTTTAAAATAAATAAAAATCAATTACATACAAATATATAAACTTATATATAAATATATAAACAAATATACAAATACAGAAGTTCAGAAACACCCAGACGCACACACCAATAAATACTCAATTATATGCATAAATAAACACAAATACTTGGATATTCCAATATTCGGATATTCAAACATTTGGATATTCTGATATTCAGATATTCAAATATTTGAATATTTGGATATTCAGATATTTGAATATTCCAGTATTTTGATATTCCAATATTCTGATATTCAGACATTTGGATATTTGGATATTCAGATACTGCAATATTCAGATATTGGGATATTTGGGTATTCAGATATTCCAATATTTGAATATTCCCATATTCAGATATTGGGATATTCCAGTACAGACACTTCCAGGTTTTCTGGCCGAGCTCGTTCCCCAAAAAAGTCCACCCCAGGGATCCCTCAGTGGGATCCTGGAAGATCCTAATCCTTGTCTGTTCCCATCTCCAAAAAAACCCCTAAAAGAGTAAAAAACCCCAGCCAAGAGTGAGCCGTGCATTGATAACGGGAGGTGCAGGGGACACGGAAGAGTCCTGGGGCCGCAACGCCAGGAATTTGACATAAAATGAGTTTATTTGATATTAAAATAAGTTTATTTGGGATAAAAACGAGTTTATTTGGGATTAAAATGAGTTTATTCGGGAAGCACCTCCCGCCCGTACCCTGCCCACTGCAATATAAATAGAATACATGAATTAAAAATAAGTATATTTATAAATAGAAAGCATTTCCATGTCCCAAACCGCGTCCCTACAGATACACCCCGCGTGGAATCCCGAGCGGAATTTCACCCTTTTCCCAAAAAATCCCCTCCTGGCGCTCCCAGATTTCCTGGGAAATGACGTCTCCACTCATCCCCCAGCCCCCTTCCGCTCGGGGGGCTCCGGTTGCTCCCCCAGATTCCCCCTCGGGAGTTTGGGGAGAATTCCCTGCGATTTGGGGTTTTCCCGGCGCCCTTCGGGATCCCCTGGGAGGGGCAGAATTCCCGAATTTTCCTCCCCGCTCCGCTCCTCCCTCCCGGCCGAGCTCAGCCCAAAGGTAAAATGGCTCTGGCTCGGTGTGCGAAAGGGAATTTAACCCCAGGATTCCCAGAAAAGCTCCAGCGCCGCTGAAAATTTCGGGAATTTTTCATCTTGGTGGCCCCCACACCCCTTTTCCCGAACAAAGAAGGATTTGGGGGTTTTTGTTGAAAAATTCCTTTCAGGAAATTCTCTCCTGTGCGATACCAGGGGGGAAATGTGGGGGATTGGGGTGGAAAATTGGGATTTTTTTGGTGCAGGGGAGCACCCATGGGTGCTGGAAAAAGGGGGAGATCCATCCCACAGGGATCCCTCTGGGATCAGCGGGAAAAGCGATCAGGTGATCCCCGCTCGCGGATTGGAGTTGTTTTTTTGTTTTTTTTTTCTTTTTAATTTTCTTTTTTTACACTCTCGCTCAGGAATGCGCTTCCTCCTCCTCTTTTCCTCCTCCTCCTCCTTTCCTCCTCCTCCTCCTCCGGGATCGTTGCTAATTTGGGATCTCTCGTGCTCCAAAAAATCATTATCATCAAATTTCAGATTAAAATTAAAAAAAAAAAAAAAATCCAAACAACCCAAAAAAAGCCCAGAAGGAGAAGAACAAACCAAACTTTTCATGCAGGAGACAAAAAAGGGGCTGGGGAGGGAGCGGAGCCGCCGCTTCCCTGCCCCCAGGAAGGTTTCCCTGGGAACAGTTTCCCCAAAATTCGCCTCCTGAGCAGGAGCTCAGACCCGCTCCAGCGGCCTCAGGTTCAGAGGGACCCGCCACAATGGAGCCCAGCGCTTAAAATTGGATCTTTTTTATTATTTTTTCTCATTTTCACCCCTTTTGCAAAGAGGAATCTGCAGCCTGGGGTTGTTGCAGGGATTTTTGTTTGGGTTTCTTTTCTTTTCGGGATTTTTTGTTTTGGTTTTTTGTTTGTTTGTTTTTTTTTTTTTTTTTTTGAGAGGGGGGGGAAAGCACCGCGGGAGAGTTGCTAAACACCAAAGGAACCTTGGGATTTAAAGTTGGAAATAAAGTTTAGCAGCTCCGAGGTGTGAGAGAGAATTACCTGTTTTTTCCCTCTATTATTTCCCATTTTGAAAATTTATTTTCCCCTCCCTAATTTTATTTTTCTTTTTTTTTTTTTTTTTTTTTTCCTTTTTGGGGTATTTCTTTCCAAATTTTTATTTTCCTTTTTTTTTCCTTTTTTTTTTTCTTTTTTTTTTTTTCTCCTTTTTTTTTTTTTTTTTTTTTTTCCTTTTTACCTTTTTTCCTTTTAACAAAGAATTCGAACGGAAAAAAAGGACACGAAGTGAATAAAGACGATGTGGGAGTAAAATACAAAAAAGGGAAAAAAAAGAAGAATACAACTCTCTCCTAACTCTCTTTTTCTCCACCGCTGTTACTGTGGACGCCAGCTAATAAATACAATTAATTAGCAATTAATTAATAAGCTGCAGGATGAATTGTGGCCGAGGCGATGACTTCGAACAAGCCGCCTAGAAGGAACATTTTTCGTGCTTTATTAAAAATATTCCTCCACACACCCATCCCAGAGGAATCCACATTTGGGAAGGCGCAGCGACCTCTTCAACCAACCCAAAAAACCATCGAAAAATCCATTTAAACCGCGGAAACAAAGCGGAGGCGCCCGCGCTGCCGCCACCTCGGAACCTCGGTGATTTGGGGTTTTCATTTGGGGTTTTTCGAGGGGGGAACAGCGGTGCGGGGGGGTCCCCATTGTGTGCACGGGGTTTGGGAGGGGGCGCGGGGGAAATTTGGGGTTTGGGGACACCCGATGGAGCCGGGGACGGTCGCGGGGGTGCGCCCGGAGGGAACGCGGGACCCCCCCGCGCCCCCCGAGCTTTGTCCGCTCCAGCTCTCGGTTGATTTACACCGATCCCCCCCCGCCCCAAAAAAGGGGATTATTTGGGGGGCGGAGGTGGGTGCGGGGCTGGCCCGGGCGATGAGAGATGTTTGACTTCTTGATTTTTTTCTCTTTTTTTTCCTCGCCGGGGAGGGGGCAGACGAGGAGCCGAGCCCTGGAGCAGGAATTGGGTGGTCGGGAGTTGTTGCCAGTCCCCAGCCGGAGCATTTGAAAGCTAGATCGGATTTTTTGGGGGTTTTTTTGGGTTTTTTTCCCCTCTTTTCCCTGTTTTTTTTTCACCTCCCCCTCCCCCTCTGGCCCCTCTCTGGAGGGATGTGTGTGATCAGCGAGTGGAAACACAAATGTCCTGATTTTCCCTGCCCCTCTTTGAAAGGGACAAAGTAAAAAACAACAAAAAAAAAACAACCTCGCAAAAATGTTCCTGACCTGCGAGGGGACCTTGGGGATCGTTCCGGCCACCATGGACTACAACGTGCAAGCCCGGCCGGGCCATTTCCACGCTGGCTACCAACAGATCGAAGGCATCAACTTGGGCTACTTACAGATCAACGGCACCCAGATGTTCGCGCTGGCCCAGGTGCTCAGCGACCTGTTCAAGGACATCCCCAGGACCACCATCAGCAAGAAAATGGAAACCTTAAAGATCAAGAGCCGCCGCTGCGACCTGGCCGAGCTGCGGACCCTCAAGGCCATCAACTCGGTGCCCACGCGCGCCGTGAAGTGCTCGCTCATCTCCAAGGCTGACCTGGAGGCTCTCTGCACCTCCTGCAAGAGCCTCCGCCGGAGGAAGAGGAGGAGGAAGAGCAGGAGAAGGGAGCAGCTGCTGCTGCCGGGCCCCGGGGAGTTCTTCCCCTGCCCGCGGCCCCCGCCCTGCCGAGCCGGCGGCTGCTGCGGTGCCCCCGGCCGGGCCGTGCCGCCCCCTAGCCCGCAGCAGCTGCAGCCCGCCCGGGGGGGGCTCTTTGGGGGGGTCGTGGACGGCTCCCCCCGGGACCTGGCGCTGCTGGGCCCCGCGGCCGTGCACCCCTGCGCTCTCCCGGTGCCCGCGGGCCGGCACCGGCGGGGCCCGGGCTGGCCCCGGGGGCTGCTCCCGCACGGAGCGGGGCCCGCGGCCGCCAGGAAGGGCCGGTGCCGCGGCTTCCCCGCCTCCAAGCGCCAGGGAACGTCCGCCGGCTACTCCAGCGACTCGGACTCCAGCCTGGACCTCGCCGCGTCCAGCCCCGCCACCTCCAGCGACTCCTCGGAGGAGGAGGAGGAGGAAGAGGAGGAGGAGGAGGAAGGGGACAGCTCGTGCAGCAGCGAGGAGGGCAGCTCCTCGGAGTCGGAGAGCAGCTCGCTGTGCAGCGGGGACTCGGTGCAGAGCACGCGGTACCGGCAGGCGGCCCTGCCCCGCTTCCAGCCCCCCCGGGAGCCGCTCGGGGAGGAGCGGCCGGCGGAGCCCCCCCCGAGCAAAGCGCTGCGCCCCGACCCCGAGCTCCTCTTCCTCTCGCAGCACCTCTGGGCCCGCACCCTGCGAGCGTCAACTTTGGAAAGTTTGAGCGCGGCCGCAGGGCCGGGGACTCAGCCGGGGCTGTACGCGAGGCACGAGGCCTCCCCTGCCTCCTCCTCCTCCTCTTCCTCCTCCTCCTCGTCGCCTCCTCCCTCCCCGAAAAGCAGCAGCACCCGCACCCCCGGGGGGGCCCCGCCACAAAAGGAGCGCGGCTTTGGGGACGCCGGAGGGAAGGATTTGCACAAAGATGCCTCGAACAAAAGCTCCTCGTTAGAGCGGCCCGGCGGAGCCTCCCCGGGGCCGGCGCCTTCCCCCGAACCGGCCCCGGAGCTGCGGGCGAGCCCCGCTGCCCTCGGCGAGCCCCGGCCGGAGCAGTTCGACCGCTTGATCCGCCAGTCCAAGCTGTGGTGCTACGCCAAGGGATTCAACGTGGACGGGAAAAGTTTGCGGCACGGCCGGGGCAGCCCGGAGCCCTGGAGGGGAGCGGAGCTGCGCTTCCAGTCCCGCGGAGGAACCGAGAGCCCCGCGGCGCTGCGGGGCCGCCAGGACGGCAACGCCAAACGGCGGCGCCTGGCCAGGGTCAGCGAGAGGCAGCGCGGCCCCTCCAAAGCCAGGCCGCCAAAAACTCCCCGGAGGAATTCCAGGAAGGGAAACGCTCCCTGCAAAGCCAGCCCGCCTCGGAATTCCTTCAGCCTGATGGGCAACTTCCCCTGCACGCCCTCGCTGGTGGTGGGCGAGGACGGGGACCTGTGCCCGGCCTCGTCGCTGGGTGGCAAAAACTCCTGGGCGCTGTCCAAGACGCACCCGCTGTGGCGGTGGCACCTGGGGGGCAGCGCCATCCCCGTGCCCCCCAGCCTCAAATTCCGCGGCTGCGCCAGCCTGGAGGATCCCTGAGCAGCGCAGGAAAAACCCCAGGATTGCGGGAGGTGCCTGGGATGGGAGCGGGGTCAGCCCAGCCCCGCGTGGGGAAGGGGCTGCCCGGAGGAGCCGCGCGGGGATTCGGGGCTGATTTGGGGCGATTTGGAGCTGATTTTGGCTCGATTTGGGGCGTATTTGGGTCTGATTTGGGGCCTATTTGGAGCTGATTTGGGCCCGATTTGGAGCTGATATGGGGCTGGTTTGGGTGCGACTTGGGGCTCATTTGGGGCTGATTTTGGCCTGATTGCGGGACGATTTGGGTCCGATTTGGGGCTAATTTGGAGCTGATTGGGGTCGATTTGGGCCGCGTGAGCTGCGGGATGTTGGGTTTGGGAGGAGTTTTAGGGTGAGGTTAAAGCGCGCGATGGAACCCAAACAATTTCCCAAAAACTCCGCGCGCCGCTGGAAACGAGGGAGTGATTCCCAGGAAAGGGATTTAGGGATGAAACGGCTGCTGGGAGAACTGGGAATGAGCTGGGAAAACTGGGAAGGAGCTCCCGCCGCCCTCACCTCCCGACCCTACTACAAAAAAAAAAAAAAAAAAAAAAAAAGTCCCAAACCCCAGACCTCATTTCTCCTTTTTCCTCCATAAAAATTGGATTAAAACAATAAAAATTCCATGCAGGAAAGAGAAAATTCCCGTTCCTTTCAGGGCCGAGTAGATCCTGGGGAAAATTTGGAAAATCCGGAAAATCCCGGTTTTCCAGCGGGGTTTTTGTGGTGGAGGGGCAGGGAGGAAACGCCAACTTTAAAAAAAAATCGGGAATTTCGAGAGGTCAGGAGAAAGCGGGAGAGGTGGAGAGGGGGTAACTTGAAGCTGCTCCATGGAAATCTAAAGAATCTTTTTAAAAAGTGGTGGAAAATGGGAAAAATGCGAGGAATTTGTGTGATAATCATCCCTGGAAAAGGTTTGAATCCCGGGAAGAAAATCCGGGAAAATCGGGAATGAAAGGATTTGATCCTCGCTGGAATTTCCCTCCCTCCCCTGCTTGAACTTTTCCAAACCTTTGGAAATTCCCGATGGAATTTTCAGTCCATCAAGGCCCACAAATCTCTGCTTTGGAAACTTTAAAAACCCCCCAAAATCAAAGCTATTTTGGGGTTCTTTGTTTTGTTTTGTTTTTCTTGGGCTGTTTTTTTTTTTTTTTTTTTTTTTTCAGGAGGAAAAAAATTTCCCGGCTCTCTCCGGGGGTCCCGCTGGGAAAATTCTTACTTTTCTCTGCAAAATTTAGGCCCAAAACCAAAAAACAAAACAAAAAATTTTCAAAATTAAAAATCGCTGCGAGGGAAAAGGGAAGGATTGAAAGGAAAATCTCCACACGCGGCCTGCTGGATTTATTCCTATTTTTAATTTCATTTTTAAATTTCATCAGCGCCTTAAAATATAAGGAAAATAAGGGCGAAAGGGCCGGCGGGGGGAAAGGGATTTTAAAGGCCAGGAATATTTAGGATCTGCTGGGCGCCGTTTTCTCTGGAAGTGGCGAATTGGTGCTAAAAGGGGTGTTTGTTTAATTTGGGGTTTTAGTGGGTTTTTTGGGTTAAATAGGGTTTTTTTGGTTGTTTATTTCGCCCCGTCCCGCTGAGCAGAGTAGCGGGAAATTCCCTCGGCAAAATATTGGGATTTTGGAGCAGTTATTCCCCCCAAAAAATCCCCCAAACAACCTGAAAACGTGGCGAGAAAAGAAGATTTTATGGGAGGTTTTCCATGGAATTCCCATGGAATTCCGGGTGGGGTTAAAAATGTATTTTCTATTTAAAAAAAAAGGAATTTAAAATTATTTGAGGGTGGGGTTGGAAAGCAAATTCCGGGACGCACGCTGGGAATGAATATTTATATTTATATTTATAATCCTATAAAAATCATATAAATATATATTACAAATAATATAACTATATTAAGAATCCTATATGAGTATAAATATAAATATATAAATATAAATATTTAAATCCAGCAACCTTCACACCCCGCAGCTTCCCCCCAAAAAAACTCAGGAATATTTTTCCAAGGGATAAAATCACCTCGGGAATTGCGGGGGGAGTGGCCCAGATTTTTATCCCAGTAAATACGGCTAAAAATTCACTTTTTATATTAAAAATTCACATTTTGGGCAGAGATTTTGTTCATTTCTCTGTTCGTGTATGGGGTTCGGATGTAAATAATTGTGAATATTTCTGAATATTTGTAAATATTCTGTAAATCTCAATAAATTCTCTGTAAATGTTCTGTAAGTATTTGAGGGGCTGAGAAAAAAAATTCAAAATACCTCAAAGTTTTCATTAAAAAGGCCCCTGGAGCAGCAGAATTGCCCAAACAATAATCATTAAAATAAGAATTATCATCCTGATGTTAATTATGATAATTCTTGCTTTGGTTTTGAAGTGTTTAAGGGAATTTAAGCTACCAAAGAATAAAAAAAATAAACTTTCAATGAGATAGAGTGAGGGGGATGGAGTGGCAGTGGAAATAAACAGAATAAAAGAAGTATAAATTTAAAAATAAAAGAAAATACAATTTTTGGCCTGGAATCGTTTGGTTTGGGCTGAAAATCAGCAAATCTGGGGTGGTTTGGGGGTAAAATTTCACTTCCAGGAGAGCCAAAGGGAGGGGAATTTTCATTAAGTGGGAGAAAGGAGCAAAAAATTGGATTTTTTTGGTCATAAAATCCATTCTTGTGTTCATTTTTGGTTGGGGTTGGAGGAAAGCAAAACAAAGATGGGAAAAATAATGGAAAACCCCAACTTTTCTCCTCTGGAGTGGACATTCCCATTTCTTTGGGGTAAAAAATTCTCATTCCTTTGGAATAAAAATTCCCATTTCTTTGAGTTTAAAATTCCCATGTTTGAATTAAAAATTCCCATTGCTCTGGGTTAAAAATTCTTTTTTTTTTTTTTTTTTTTAATTAAAAATTTCCCTTTTTTTGAGGGAATTCCCAGCTCCAATCTGGGATGCAGGGAGGGATCGGGATGAGCTGGAGAATGATGATGGCAAAGGCAAGAGCTGCAGAATCCCATTGGGATGAGCTCCAGGCTGGGAATCCCAACGGGATGTGGTGAGGAGTGGGAATCCTGGATGAGCTGCGGGAATGATGATCCCAGAAGGATGAGGTGCAGGAATGATGATCCTCATGGGATGAGCTGCAGGATCCCACTGAGGTAAGCTCCAGGATGGGAATCCCATTGGGATGCAGTGGGGAATGGGAATCTGGGATGAGCTGTGGAATGATGATCCCAAAGGGATGAGCTGCAGGATGCCAGTGGGATCAGCTCTAGGATTGGGATCCCACTGGGATCAGCTCTAGGATTGGGATCCCAGTGGGATGAGCTCTAGGATGGGGATCCCAGTGGGATGAGCTCTAGGATGGGGATCCCAGTGGCATGAGCTCTAGGATGGGGATCCCACTGGGATCAGCTCTAGGATTGGGATCCCAGTGGGATGAGCTCTAGGATGGGGATCCCACTGGATGAGCTCTAGGATGGGGATCCCACTGGGATGAGCTGTTGGAAAAGCTCAGTCTCCTGGGGTTATTCCCAGTTCCGGGAGGTTCCTCCCTTGCCCTGCAGACCCCAGGGACCGGAGGACACCGAGGGACACCGTCCCAGTGCCCCGGGGGGCTGTGGGGACACCCGAGCTGCTGGCGCCCTCCGCAGGGCTCCCTCCCACCGCCTGCCCGGCCGCGATTTTGGGGAAAAAAAGGGCATTTTTAAGCTTCTCCCAGCAGAGGTCCCTGGCTGCCTGCCCAGAGGCGCTCCCCGGGTCTCGGGGGAATCCTCCGGCCCGAGGGGCTGGAATGGAATTCCCGGGGAATTTCTAATTCCCGATAAATTAGAATTTATCCTCAAAATTTATTCCCAAGAGAAAGAGGAATGTGGCCAGGAAACTGCTCCTGGGTTTTCTTCTGGGTCCAAGGCAAGGGGAGTTTCCTGGGATATCCCAAAGGTGTCAGGACACAGATTTTGGGATCTGCAGGTCCAATCTCAAACAAAATTTTTCCCAATATTTCAGGATTATTCCACTTCACTCATTCCCTGAAAGTGTAATCCCATAAATAAATATTCAAAATATTTCAGGATAATTTCTCTCTACTCCTTTCCTGCAGGTGCAGCCCCATAAATAAACATTCCCTGTCCCAGGATTCAGGGATTTGCCACTTCACATCCTTTATTTGGGAAGGAAATGAAAGAAATAAATTTATTTGTTTTAAAATTTGGCGAAGACACTGAGGTTACTGAAGTGACAGAACCCTCGCGGGGGAGAATGCCCCCACCCCAACACCATAAGCCAGCAGCAGAAAAGGAGAAAATGCCCCCAAAACCCCCAAATCCATCCTGGCAGAGCGGACCCTTCACAGATCCCTCTAAGCCGAGCTTTGGTGCTGCTAATCTCAGTTTCAGTTTCAGGTCCCGTCGCTATTTTGGTGTTGCCGCTGTCACCAAGGCAGGGCGGAGCGGAGGAAGGGGAGAGCAGGGGTTTGTCTAAATTAGGAAATCACCCCAAAAATCTGCAGAACAGGGCCACAGCTGCTCCACACCCTGCTCGGGACTGATGGTTTCAATTTATCCACTAATGAAATTAATGTGAAGCTTAATTAGAGCTGGTTTTAGCACCCGTGGGAAATCCTCAAACCCATCCCAAACCCCTTCACATCCATTTTGGGTAGTTTCATCAAAACTTCCCATTCCTGGGACATGCAAAGCCCCAAAATATATTTCAGCCTCGGGATAGATGTGAGTCAGGGCTGAACTGATTGGTGTCACTCATTAATTACTCGTTAATGACTCATTAGTTTGTTCTGATCCATGCTGGAGCAGTGCCAGTGACTTCTTCCACATATTTTTGGGGGGAAACCTCGAAGATGCCAGAATTTGGCTGCTTTTTGTCTGCCAAAGGCCTAGTCATGATTAATTAATTAATTAATCAGCTAATCACTCAGCAATTACTAATTTCCGGGTCACAGCCCCAGAATTCCTAATGAACAACTGAGGGGAGTGGAAAATTCCAACTCATCCAAAATCTGTCCCACCTTGTCCCCACCCTGTCCCCTCCTGCTGGGGCTTTGGGGGGGCTCCGAGTTAGGAATTTTCTGGATCTGAGGAACTGAAGGATCCTGGACGGTTTGGATAGGACAGGACCTGAAATTCCCTCCAGTGCCATCCCCGCCATGGCAGGGCCACCTCCCCATGTCCCAGGATGGCCTAAACCCTGTCACACCTGGCCTGGGACACTTCCAGGGATGGAGCAGCCACAGCTGCTTTTGAAATTCCCAGCCAGGAATTCCTGCCCAAAATTCCATCCACCCCTGCCCTGCGGGAGTGGAAGCCATTCCCTGTGTCCTGTCCCTCCATCCCTGTGTCCTGTCCCCTCTCCAGCTCTCCTGGAGCTCCTTGAGGCCCTGGAAAGGCTCCGGGGTGTCCTTGGAGCTTCTACTTGCCAGACTGGAGAATCCCAAATCTCCAACTTGTCCTGAGAGAGGAGGGATGGGATCCATGGATGGATGGATGGATGGATGGATGGATGGATGGATGATGGAGGGATGGATGGATGGATGGATGGATGGATGGATGGATGGATGGATGATGGAGGGATGGATGGCTGAGGATCCAGATGTGCCTCTTGGAGGTTCCCCTGTGTCCCTCCACTGCTCGGGGCTGCTCCTCTCTCCACCCTCCTCCCTGCTCCACTCCCCCCTCTCCCCGTTCCCCTCCCCGTTTCCTGCGCCCCCGCAGCCCCGGGCCGGATGCGGCTCCGAGCCCGAGGGGCTGCGGGCGCTTCCTGCCCGCCCCCGCCCCGGGCCCGCCCCGTGCACAGCGGGCACCGGGGACCGGGCAACGGGCACAGGACACCGGGCACAGGACACCAGAGACCTGGCAACGGGCACAGGGCACCGGGCACAGGGCACAGGGCACTGGGCACAGGACACCAGAGACCTGGCAACGGGCACAGGGCACCGGGCACAGGGCACAGGACACCAGAGACCTGGCAATGGGCACAGGGCACCGGGCACAGGGCACAGGGCACCGGGCACAGGACACCAGAGACCTGGCAATGGGCACAGAGCACCGGGCACAGGACACCAGAGACCTGGCAACGGGCACAGGACACCGGGCACAGGGCACAGGACACCAGAGACCTGGCAACGGGCACAGGGCTCCGGGCACCGGGCACAGGACACCGGGCACAGGGCACAGGACACCAGAGACCTGGCAACGGGCACAGGCACCGGGCACAGGACACAGGACACCAGAGACCTGGCAACGGGCACAGGGCACCAGGCACCGGGCACAGGGCACCAGAGACCTGGCAACGGGCACAGGGCAACGGGCACAGGACACAGGACACCAGAGACCTGGCAACGGGCACAGGGCACCGGGCACAGGACACCAGAGACCTGGCAATGGGCACAGGGCACAGGGCAGTGGGCAGTGGACACTGGGGACTGGACACCAGGCAGGAGGTGTTGGGCACCAGGTACTGGGTACTGGCCACAGCAAAGTGGTCACTGGGCACTGGGCACTGGGCAAGAGGCAGCAGACATTGGACACTGGAATTTAAATGGAATTTAAATAGAATTTATTGGAATTTAATTTCCATTAAATGGGAATTTAATCCTTTCAAAGTTCAAGTCCAAGGATCTCCACGGACAAGGGAAGGAAGGAAATCCCGAATCTGATACCGGGACAATCCCAAATCTTCAGGATACAAAGGCCAGAATTTCTTAAACACAAAAGATAAAAGGAAAAAGGGGGGAAATCCTTGGAAAAAAGGGAGTTCAGGCTGAGTGAATTCCTGCCCCTGCATGGATTTTCAGGGATTGGGATAAAGGGAAAATCGTGGGTGGAATGCTTGAGGGGTGCTCAAAAAATCAGAATTTTTGGGCTTGGGTTGAAAGAAATCGCAGGATGGGCCAGGCTGAGATTCCAGAGTTTTTTGGGATGAGGAAAAGGAGGCTCAGGATTATGTTGGAAATGTTAAAATTATAGAATATTCAGAGCAGGAAGGATGAATGGTGGGAAAACCCTATAACTCCTCAGGAATTGTGGCTGATTTGGGATTGGAGTGTTTGGGGGAGAATGTTGTGCCAGGAAATCCATCCCAAAACTCTCCAGGAGTATAAGGGGTGGGGGGATAAAAGAGCCCAGAAAAGAAATATTCCAAATATTTAGGATCTTTTCACTCATTTCCAGCATGTGTAATTCCCTAAATAAATATTCCCAATATTTCAGGATAATTTCTCTCTACTCCTTTCATACAGGTGCTATCCCCTAAATGAATATTCCGAATATTTCAAAATCCTTTCTCTTCACTCATTCCCTGCTCACACAATCCCATAAATAAATATTCCCGATATTCCAGGATAATTTCCATGCTTTCCCTCTGATTCCCACCGCCCCTCCTGCCTCTCACAAACCCCCAAGGGGGGAAGGAACATTTTTCTTGTTCCCAAGGTGCCAAGGGGTTAAATCCCTTTTCTAGAGGAGTCTCGGGCCAGGACAGCCGGTGGCGCTGGCGGAGCCGGGATCCGGGAATTTCGGGATAATGGGATTTACGGAGCGCTGCCGGCTCACCCCGGCGGAGCGCTCCATCGGGAACGCATCCTCAGCGTGATGCCAGCCGGGCACAGGAGGCTGGAGGGGGGAAAAACCCCTAAATCCTCATCCCAAAGCGCTGGGGAATGGTTCAAAAAAATCCCCAAAAAATCCAAAATATCACCCGCGCGCAAACCCGCCCGCCCGGCCGCGCCGAGATTCGTGAACCGCAAATTTTACCGGAGCGTGCGGGCGGCGCCGCCATGATTGTACCGGGGAGGGGGGGGGACGGGGACACGGGGACAAACTGGGGGGGACTGGGACAAACTGGGGGCGATGGGGACGAACCGGGGGGAACGGGGACAAGAGGGGGGACCGGGATAAACGGGAGAGACGGGAATAAACGGGGGGGACGGGAATAAACGGGAGGGGAACGAGCAGAAAGAGGGGGACAGGCAGAAAGGGAGGTGGGGACCTGCGTGGTGCGGGGCCAGATCCGCCACCCCCCGCTGTCCCCGCGCTGTCCCCCGGTCCCTTCATCAGCCCCTCGCCCCGCCCGCCCTTGCGGCTTCTCGCTGTCCCCGCTGTCCCCCCCGGCGGTCCCCCCGGGAGAGGCGGGGAGGGGGCAGCACGGAGGAGGAGGAGGAGGAGGAGGAGGAGGAGGAGGAGGAGGAGGAGGAGGAGGAGGAGGAGGAGCGCGCAGAGGGAGGCGGGGGGGCAGGAAACCCTCCTGGAAGTATGAAGGAGATGGTGGGAGGCTGCTGTGTGTGTTCCGACGAGCGCGGCTGGGCGGAGAACCCGCTCGTCTACTGCGACGGCCACGGCTGCAATGTGGCCGTGCACCAAGGTGAGCCCGGCACGGCCCCCCCGAGCCCCTCCCCGAGCCCCCCGAAACCCCCCGGGGACGGGGCGGGGTGAGGATGGGGGCGGCGGCGGCGGGGGGGGGCGCGCTTTGTTTTAGCGCTATTGTTCCAAATAACGGTGTCGCCGCCGAGGTGGCGCGGCCGCGGAGGGGGGACACGGCGGGGACACGGCCGGGGAGGAGTTGGGGCAGCAGCGGAGCCCCCCCCGGGGGTGGCGAGCGGGGGGATTTCTCCGCTGCCCCCCCGGTTTAGCGGGGAGGGGAAGGGGGGGAAGAGGCGCTGCCGCCCCCAGCCCGGCCCGGGCGTGCTGGGGGGGCGCGGGGAAAAACCGGAGGGGGCGGCGGGGCCCGGAGCTGCCTCCTGCGAGGGTAGGGAGGGAGGAAGGCAGCCTCCCTCCTCCTCCTCCTCCGCCTCCTCCGCCCGCTGCTCCCGGCGACACGGGCGATTTGCATTTTAAATGACTCCGAGCCGGCCCCCAGCGCTCGGTAGCGGGCCCGGAAAGTTTGTCCTCGGCTCGGTGAACAAAACAAATCCGGATTAAAATCGGTATTCGAGGCAGCGGAGGAGTGGCGATCCCTGCTCGGTTTGTTTGGAATGCGCCCAGGGTTCCGGGCTGCTCGGGCCGCGCTGTTTTCCCGGCTGATGTTATCCCGTTCTTGTCCCGGTTGTTGTTTTAGCCTGTCAATTTCCCAGTTGTCATTTTATCCCATCAATTTCCCAGTTGTTGTTTTTTTCCCATCAATATCCCGGTTGTTGTTTGCCCATCCCTGTCCCGGTTGTTGTTTTTAACCCATTCCCGTCCCGGTGCATCTCCAGCTCCTCCTGCTCGCTCTCGTCCATTCCCTGTGCTCGCTTCTGCTTCTGGGTGTCCGTGGGTCCGGCTCCGTCCGTGGGTCCAGCCCTGTCTGTGATCCTGTGTCCAGAACAGCTTCAGAGGGTCAGGAACAGTTTGAGAGAGGCAAGAGCTGTTCCAGAGTCTTAGGAAGAGTTTTGGATTTTCCGAACCAGATCCAGAGGGGCAGGAACAGGTTCAGATTTTCAAGAACAGTTCCGGAGCATCAGGAACAGTTTTGGATTCTCAAGAAGAGTTTTAGAAGCACAGGAGAAGTTCCAGAGGGTCAGGAACAGTTTTTAAGGATCAGGAGCAGTTTCAAATTTTCAAGAACTGTTCTAGAGCATTAGGAAGAGTTTGGGATTTTCAAAACTAGATCCAGAGGGTCAGGAAGAGTTCTGGATTTTCAAGAAGAGTTTCAGAAGTGCAGGAGCAGCTCCAGAGGGTCAGGAACAGTTTCAGATTTTCAAGAACAGCGCCAGAGCATCAGGAAGAGTTTCAGATTTTCAAGAAGAGTTCCAGAAGCACAGGAGGAATTTCAGGGGGTCAGGAACAGTTTTTAGGGGTCAGGAGCAGTTCCAGAGTGTTGGGTTGAGTTCCAAATATTCAATAACAGCTTTTAAGGGTCAGGAACAGTATCAGATTTTCAAAAACAGTTTCAGACCATCAAGAAGAGTTTCAGATTTTCAAGAGGAGTTTCAGAAGTGCAGGACCAGCTCCAGAGGGTCAGGAAAAGTCTCTGAGCCTGGTTTGAGTCTCAGTCTGTGCCTGTGGGAAGTTCAAGGAGTTTATTTGGGGTTTTTGGGGGCCCTGCAGGATGTGGTGATTCCCCTTTTGGAGCCCAGCCCAGCCCCTGTGGCTTTGGGGAAGTTTTTATTCCCCAAATAACTCAAACCCCAAAAAGGAACCCTGGGGACTCAGAGAAAAACAGGGAAGAAAACAGGAAATAAACAGCAAGAAAAAAGAGGAAAAAACAGGGATAAATGGTAAAAAACAGGGAAAGAGCAGGGGAAAATGGGGAAATCAGGGGAAAATGGGGTAAAACTGGGAAGAAAAGTGGGAAGTAAACAGGGAGAGTGAAATTCCCGGGAAGCCCCGGGTCCATCTTTAGCCCAGGCTGAGAGCCAAGAACGAGCTCAGCTGGAGCCAGTAGGGGCTGCCAGGGGAAAACAGGGAAAAACAAGGGGAAAATGCAGAATATGAGCTGAAAATAAAAATCATTAATGGCCTTAACTCCTTTGTAGAGCTCTTGTTTTCCATCAGATAGTTCTGTGAATATCCTGAATTTTTAATGAAAAGTTGTGTTCCAAAGAGGAGAAAATCCCCAAAACAAGGGGCAAAAAAAGGTCAAAAATGAGCAAAAAATACAATTTATAAATGCTCTTAATCCTTTTTAGGGGCCTACATTTACCACTCATGGTTTCCTCAATATTTTACATTTTTATTTTATTTTATTTTGTTTATTTTGTTTTTTTTTTCTCTCAAGATTTCCTTCTGCTGAGCTTGTTTTTCTCCCTGATTTTCCTCCTGTTTATTTCCAGCCTGCTCCAAACATTTTTAAACCCCCAAGAAATCAAAAATGAATGGATTTTAAATTGTTTAATTTGGGTTTTTTTGCCTTTTCCCCCAGCTTGTTATGGAATTGTCCAGGTTCCCACCGGCCCCTGGTTCTGCCGGAAATGCGAATCCCAGGAAAGAGCCGCCCGAGTGGTGAGTAGGGAAAAATAATGGATGGAGTTCTCCAAGATTTTTGGGTGTGGGGCCTTTTTAAAAATTCAAAAACCCCCAAAAAGAAATCACAGGAGAGATTTTCCTACACCAGATTTTGGGGCACCCCAAAAAACAACCCCACACCCTCTCAGCCTGGATTTGGGGTGACACCAAACTCAACTACGACCATACAACCAAAACTTCTCCTGAAAACTGGAGGGAAAAAACCTCATGAGAGGCGGAAGGAAGGAGCAGAGAGAGATAAAAACTCAATTTCTTTTTTACTCCGAGTTGCCGCTTTCGGTTTTACTCCTCAACCACAGCCCCTAAAACTGGCCCTAAAAAAGCCCCAAAAGCAAAACTTTGCCCTGGGCATTTAAGTCAAATTTTTAGGGCTTTTTTTGAGATGTTTGTTCCCCATGACCTCCTCAGTCCTCATTCCCACAGCCCTGTTCTGGCAGCAGCTCCTTTTTGGGGCAAAAATAGGGATTTTCTGGTCCTAAACTTGGAATTAAATGGATGAAATTTGAATTTTATTGATTAATTTTTATTCAATTTGAATTTTATAGATTTAATTTGAATTTTATAGATCAAATTTTATTTAATTTGAATTTTATTGATGAAATTTGCATTTTTGGGATTAAATTTCAGTTTTATTGATTAAATTTGGATTGAAATTCAAGTTTTATTGATGAAATTTCAATTTTATCCATGAAATTTGAATTTTATTGATGAAATTTCAATGTCATCAATTAAACCTAATTAAACCTGACGGAATATGAATTTTATAGCTGAAATCTGACAAATTTTATTTATTAAATTTAAATTTTATCAATTACAGCTGATGAAATTTGAATTTTATCAATGAAATCGGGCGAATTTTGGTGGTTTTTCTCCCTTCCAGAGGTGCGAGCTGTGTCCCCACAAGGATGGAGCCCTGAAGCGCACAGACAATGGGGGTGAGCCATGGAATTCCCACCTGGAAAATCCCAAAATCCACCCTCCCCCTTTTGCCCACTAAATTCCCTTTTTGGAGCCTCCACCAAAGGAGGTGTTTTTTTTCCTGCCTGAGCTTGGATTGGAATAAAAATGAGCCCAAAACTGTGGGATTTTGGGGTTGATCCCACAGGAATTTCCCAATCTGTGGGATCACGGTGGGATCCAGGCCCCATCCCAGAGGATTTTCCATGCGGGATTTTCCTGCAGGTTTTTGGGGATGGAATTTTTTGAGATGGAGGTTTTTATGGAGACAGAGGTTTTTTGGGACGGGGATTTTGGGATGGAGGTTTTTTAGGCACAGAAGCTTTTAAGGATTGAGATTTTTTGGGGGGGGGGGGGAAGAATTTTTGGGTTCCATGCCAAAATAGAGGCTATTTTGGCATGGAACTTTTTTTAGGATGGAGGATATTTTTTGCAACAGAGATGTTTTTGACGTGTAGTTTTTTTGGCATGGGGTTTTTGGGGACAGAAGATTTTTCTGGCATGGAATTTTTTTTTTGGGGGTGGTTCCTGGACTGAATTCCCATTTTCCCATCCTTTTCCAGGCTGGGCCCACGTGGTGTGTGCCCTGTACATCCCCGAGGTGCAGTTTGCCAACGTGCTCACCATGGAGCCCATCGTGCTCCAGTACGTCCCCCACGACCGCTTCAACAAGGTAAAATCTGGGATTTCGGGATTTTGGGATCATCCCGTCTCCCCATGGCTCCTTCCCGGATTATCCTGACCCCACAGCTGCTCAGATTCCATTAAAAATCAAGGAAATCCCTGGATTTGCTAAGAAATTTTTGGTCTTCCCCATCTATCTTCCCCAAATTGATGGAATTTGAGGAATTTCTTTGTGGAACGATGGGAACCAGTTGGATCCATAGAATTCGCTGTTGGATCCTCCGTATTTTTGGGAAGAAAATGGGAATTTCAGGAATTTCTTGGTGGGACGACTTGAGCCAGCTGAATCTATGGAATTCTGTGTTGGATCCTCCATATTTGGATGGGTTTTGGGGGAGAAAATGGGAATTTGAGGAACTTCATGGTGGAACAAATGGAACCAAAGGAATCCATGGAATTCCGTGTTGATTCCAATGGGGTGGTTGGGATTTTGGGGAAAAAGGAGAAGTTTTGTGTATACCACCTGGGAGTATCTTGGAATTTTCATAGAAATCCCTCAAAATTTCCTCGATGCCCCAGAAATTCCTTGACAGGAGTGGAAGGTAGGAAAGGCTGGAACTCACCAAGCTTCAAAACCCCTCCTGACCCAACACATTCCATGAGATTTGGGAATCCTTGGAGGCTTTTCCTCTTGGAAAATGTGGTTTTTTTTCCCGTTTTTTTCCCCCCTTCCCAGACCTGCTACATCTGCGAGGAACAAGGGCGGGAGAGCAAGGCGGCCTCGGGGGCCTGCATGGCCTGCAACCGGCACGGCTGCCGCCAGGCCTTCCACGTCACCTGGTGAGATCCCCGGGAGCTCCCTCTGGAATGTGCCCCCAGCTGCTCCTTCCCTGCCCTGGCTCGGGGGGCTCGTTCCCTCAGGGTCGTGGGGTTTGGGGTTGATCCCCCCCCATGGGGTTATTTAGGACTGGAATTGCCCCTTCTTCCTCCTCACCCAGGAGACTTTTCCAGGTTTTTCCAGGAAGTTCCCAAAGTTCAGGAAATTCCATTGGAACCTGTGGAATCTGATGGATTTTCCTTTTTTTTTTTTTTTTTCCCCTGCTGATTTTTCTTTTTTTTTTCCTCCATTTTCCTGCTGATTTTCTCGAGTTTCCCCTGTTTTCCTACCAATTTTCCCATTTTTCCCTGTTTTCCCTGTGATTTTCCTGGACTTTCCCTGTTTTTCCTGGGATCAGTGCACAGATGGCCGGGCTCCTGTGCGAGGAGGAGGTGCTGGAGGTCGACAATGTCAAATACTGCGGCTACTGCAAATACCACTTCAACAAAATGGTGAGATCCAGGAATTCCAGGGATTCTGGGACTTCCCAATTATTTAGAGAACTTTTATTTATTCAGGGAATTTCATTTGTTTGGGGAATTTCATTTCTTGAGGACATTTTTTATTTATTTTGGAAATTTTCATGTATTTCAGGAATTTTTATTTTATTTGGTGGGTTTGATTTATTTAGGGAATTTTATTTATTTAGGGAACTTTCATTTATTTAAAAAAAATTAATTTATTTTTCTTGCCCTTTTCTCTCTTCTCCTTTTCAATCTTTTTTCATCCTTTTTCATCTTCTTTCCCCTCTTCCTTCTTTTTTTCCCCTTTCCCTCTTTTCTTTCCCCTTTCCCCCTCTTTTTTCCCTTTTTTCTCTTTTTTCCCATTTTCCATCTTTCCTTTCCCCTTTTCCCTCTTTCTTCCCCTTCCCCCTTTTTTTCCCTTTTTCCTCATTTTCCCCCTTTTCCCTCTATTTTTTCCCCTTTCCCCTATTTCCTTTCCTCCTTTCCCTCTGTTTTTTTTTTTTTTCCTGTTTTCCCCCCCTTTTCCCCATTTTCCTCCTGTTTTCCCCCAGAAGACCTCGCGCCATTCCGGGAGCAGCTCCTTCCTCCCGGGCAGGAGGAGCCGCTCAGCATCCCCAGCCCAGGAAAAGCACCTGTCCCACCACGAGCGGCCAAAAAAGGTGAGAAAATCCCCAAAACTCTCAAAATCCCCCAAATTCACAGGATTTGTTTATGGGATCAGGTGCTGGAAAACTGCTGGAATGGGGATTTATTAAAATTTCTTTATGGGATCTGGCACTGCCCTTCCCCATGTTGGGAATTCTGGCATTCCAGAGGTTCCTGGTTTTTTTTTTCCAGAGCCGCAAGGACAAGGAGAGACCGAAGCAGAAGCACAAAAAGCGGCCGGAGTCCCCCAGTAGCCTTCCCCCAGCACCTGTGGCCGTGGCTGCTGAGAAGGTACTGGGGAAAATCCCCCAGGAAACTGGGAAAAGGGGCAGGAAAATACACCCAGAAAATCCAGCCAAAAAAAACAGGGAAAGGAGCAGGAAAATCCACCCAGAAAATAGGGAAGGCCAGGAAAATGCACCCAAAAACCCAGGGAAAGGGGACAGGAAAGTCCACCCAGAAAACTGGGAAAAGGGCAGGAAAATCCACCCAAAAAAAACGGGAAAAGGGGCAGGAAAATCCACCCCGAAAACTGGGAAAAGGGCATTCTCACCAGGCCATTCCCACCCCCAGGCCCCTCTCCCCTTCCCTTCCTGAGGAAAAATCAGGACGATTTCTCCTGCTGAGCCCATAAATCCAGGAGGGTTTAATTCCCGCATCTGGGGCTGGCAGGAGAAAATCCCAATTCTCTCTCCCCAGAATTCCCCCATTCTCATCCCCTCAAATTCCGGGCACATCTGGCGCCTGCAGCTGTCGAGGGATTAAATCCAGGGATGGACTTGGATCCCAGGATTCATCCCAAAGAGGGCTCAGTCAGGGTCAGGGATGTCAGGAAGGTCCCACATTTTGGGCTATCCCATAATTACAGGAATATTTTTAATTTTGGTT
This sequence comes from Ammospiza caudacuta, assembly GCF_027887145.1. NCBI lineage: Eukaryota > Metazoa > Chordata > Aves > Passeriformes > Passerellidae > Ammospiza > Ammospiza caudacuta. The sequence goes on from NC_080619.1 coordinate 7,437,343, forward strand.
GTAATGTTACCTAAAATGGGTGACTTTGGAGCCCTTGGGTCTGGATTTGAAGGGAATTGGGATTTGAGGGATCTGGGTTTGGGTTCATCCCTCTTTCCCCCCGGCTGAATTCCAATAATTCTCCCTCTCATCCCAAAATTCTGGATTTCCTGGCATCTGCCCAGGTTCTTCACCCTCCTGTCTCCCCTGGCTCCTGCAGCTCAGCTGGAATTTGGGAACATCTGGTGTTGCTCCAACCCCCGGGAATATTCCCAGCCAGAGCTTTGGGATGGCTGCAGGGATCCCAGGGAATCTCCTGTCCCATGCCAAGGATGAGGAAATTCCCCCAGGGAATCTCTGATCCCACCCCATTCCCAAGGAGATCCCCCAGGTGGGATGGGAGTGGTGGGAGCAGCACACCTGAGGCAGGAATCTGAAATCCCCAATGGAACTGGGAGGTTTCCAAAATCCAGAGGTTTTTGGAGCTGGAGACTCCGCTCCCTTCCCCCTTTAATCCCCTGCGGTTTCCTGGGATGAGCCCAATCCCTGGGATGGAATTCTCGGCGCCACTGAGCAGCAGGAGATGTCCCAAAGTCCCTTTTGTGCCTGGAGCGACCCGAGCTGAGTAGCCCTGGGTGGGCAGAGGGGCAATTCCCACTTCAGAGGGGGGAAATTGTGGAAATTGGGAAATTTGGGAAAAATGGGAAAATCAGGAAAATGGGGAAAAAAGGAGCCCCGGCTCCTTCCCCTGCAGCCAGCTCTGGTCCCTGGGGTCACCCCAGTGTCTGTCCCCTCCCAGGGCTCCAGCAGCCACCACGAGGCCACCAAGGAGAGCTCAGAGGTGGCCAGGGCAGAGGCCAAGGGCAGGAAATCCTCGAGCCACGGCAGCAGCCACAAGGGCAAGAAGACGGGAAGCGGGAAAAGCTCCGCAGGCTTTGGATCTGCCCCAGCTGGGGGAACCTTCCAGACGGCCGGTGAGGGGCAGGAGGAGGAGGAGGGAGAGGGAGAGGGAGGAAGAAGGAAGGAGGGGGATGGAGGAGGAGGAAGAGGAGAAGGAAGAGGGAGAGGAAGGAGAAGAAAGGAGAGAGGGGAGGGAGGAAGAGGGGAGGGATGAAGGACAAAGGGAGAAGGATGGAGGAGGAAAAGGAGAGGCATGAAGGAGGAAGAGGAGTGATGGAGAAGAGGGGAAGGATGAATATGGAGGAAAAGGAGAAGAAGGAGGGAGAGGGAAAGGTGGGAGAGGAGAGATGGGAGAGGAGAGGAAGGAAGAGGGGAGGGATGGAGAAAAGGAGAGGGATGGAGGAGGAAGAGAGTGATGAAGTACAGGAGGCAAGGGATGAAGGAGAAAAGCAGAGGAATGAGGGAGAAGGAGGAGAGCAATAAAGCACCAGGACCCCTCCCCAGCCCCTCGGGCTGACCCCACGTGTCCCCAGGCTCCTCCTGCGGCCCGCCCGGCTCCCAGGACTTCGCGCCCTTCCCCAAGCTGGAGCAGGAAGACGAGAAGTTCCGCAAGGCCACCAGCTCCAGCTCCTCCTCGCACTGCTCGCCGCTCTCTGAGGGCCCCAAGGCTGATATCTTCGAGCAGAAGGTCATCTTCTCCGGCTTCGGCTCCATCATGCGCTTCTCCACCTCGGCCGTGGGCCAGCCGCGAGCCCGCGACGCCTCGCCCGTGGACTACAAAGCCTCCAGCACCCTTGGTGGCCCCGCGAGTGGCACGGGTGGCACGGCTGGCGCCACCGGGAGCGGCCACAAGCGGATGCCGTCGCTGGGTGCCGAGGAGGGAGAGGTGCTCAAGGAGAAGAAGCACAAGGGCAGCAAGAAGAACAAGCACGGCCCCGGCAGGCCCAAGGCGGGCAAAGGCAAAGAGGTTTTGGGGGCCCAGCTGGCTGGGTCCACCTCCACCTCCTCTTCTCCCTTCTCCGGGGGATCCCTCATCAGCTCCAGTGTCGGGAATTCTTCCCGGAGCTTCAGCCACCCCGGGAGTCTGCCCAGCCTCAGCATGGAGTCGCCACTGCTGGGCTCAGGTGGGTCCCCCCTTGAGGGATTCAGGTGTGCTCAGATCCCTTTTCCCGCCTTTTCCAGAATTTTCCAGTGTGTTTAGCCATGTCCAGACCTGCCTGCACAGGGTTCTGTCTCCTGAATCCATAAAAATCCACATCCTCTTCCTTCACCCTGGAATCTCCCTTGGATCAGCTTCCCAAAAGTTGAGGAATCTCCTCTCCCTTGGGAGAGGCTGTATCAAAAGGAATCTCTCCCTGGGAGGAGGCAGGATCAGAAGGGATCTCTCCCTGGGCATTAGCGGGATAAATTGGAATCTGTGTCCCGCAGGGATCTACACGAGCAACAAGGACCCGATCCCGCTGGGCGCGGCGCTGCGGGCAGTGTGCAGCACGCCGCTGCCCTCAGGGCTGCTCCCGCACCAGGGTGGCGCCGCCCTGCCCCAGCTCAGCCGCTCGCCCTTCGCCAGCTCCATCCCCGCCTCCTCCTCCGCCGGATCCACCACGCAGGTGAGGCCCGGGACGGGACGGGGCTCGAGACTGGGGGCGCGCAGGAATGGTGACAGTCAGGACTGGGAATAGTCGGGATTGGGGACAATTGGGACGGGGAATAGTCAGGATTGGGAACAGTCGGGATTGGGGACAGTCGGGATTGGGGACAGTCGGGATTGGGGACAGTCGGGATTGGGGACAGTTGGGAATGGGAACACTCAGGATTGGTAAATTTGGGATTGGGAATAGTCAGGATTGGGGAGAGTCTGGACAGGGAATAATCGGGAATGGGGACAGTCAGGATTGGGGACAGTCAGGATTGGGGACAGTTGGGAATGGGAATACTCAGGACAGGGAACACTTGGGAATGGGAACAATTGGGACAGGGAACACTCAGGATTTGGAACACTTCCACTGGGAAGAGCAATTGGATCCACACCACTCCCAGGGCTCCTGGCTCCCAGCCAGCTCTGGGAATGTGCCAAGCTGCTCACCAGACTTCCAGGAGATATTTTTAACACGGGAGCTGGGAAGAGCTGCAATAACCAGGATATTTTCCTGCTTCCCGTGCAGGTGTTTTCCCTGGCGGGTTCCACCTTCAGCCTCCCTTCCTCGCACATTTTCGGGAGCCCGCTGACGTCCGGGCTGTCCCTGAACCCCCTCCTCAGCCAGCCGGAGAGCAGCCGGGCAGGTATGTGAACTCCCAGATATGTCCGGGTTGGCATTCCCGAGGGCTCTCCCACCAGGACAGGACAGGACAGGACAGGAGGCCGCCGCTGCATTTCCAGCTTTTCCAGCTGCTGTCCGTCGGGGTGACAGCCAGGGCTGCCATGGGGGGACAGGGATGGTGTCTTTGCCAACTGCACCTCGGGAGTGTCCCTGGAGAATGGGTGTCCCTGGATCATGGGTGCCCCCTGGAAAATGGGTGTCCCTGGAGAATGAATGTCCATGGATAACAAGTGTCCCTGGATCATGGGTGTCCCTGGATGATAATGGCTGTCCCAGGATAATTGGATGTCCCTGGATAATGAGTGGCCCTGGATGATCATGGGTGACCCTGGAGAATGGATATCCCTGGAGAATGAATATCTCTGGAAAATGGATGTCTCAGGAGAATGAATGTCCATGGACAATAGGTGGCCCTGGAGAATTGGGTGGCCCTGGATAATGAGTGTCCCTAGATAATGATGCATGTCCCAGGATAACTGGGTGGCCCAGGAGAATGGATATCCCTGGATAACTGGGTGTTCCAGGAGAATGAATATCCATGGATAACGAGTAACTCTGGAAAATGAATGTCCCTGGAGAATTGGGTATTCCTGGGGAATGCGTGCCCGTGGTTTGGGTTGGGTTAAAGATGGGCAGGGACACCTCCCATTACCCCAGGGTGCTCCAAGCTGGCCTGGGACACTCTCAGGGATGGATCAGCCACAGTTTCTCTGGGAATTCCATCCCAGCCCCTCCCCACCCTTCCCGGGAGGAATTCCTTCCTAAAACCCCATCTATCCCTGCCCTATTCCAGTATAAACCCATTCCCTATGTCCTATCCATCCCTCCCTTGTCCCAAACCCCTCTCCAGCTCTCCTGGAACCAATTCCAGCACTGGAAGCTACTCCAGGATCTTGCACTGGGAGATTCTGGCCACATCCAGGAATTATGGATATAATATGGATTATTCCTGCCTGGAAGAGTGTCTCAGTAGGACATTCCCAAAGAGCCAGGATCCCCTAGCCCTGTCTGGAGGAACTGCCCAGCCCCAGCTGGGTTTGCTCATTCCCAGCAGCAGCAGGAAATCCCTGCTCTGGGTATCCTGTTAGGAATCCCGGCATTCCCTGCAGGAGATTTCCCGGATTCCTGCACGTGGGAGTGTGTGGGAAAGGAGAGGAGGGGCAGGGAGGCAGCTGAGGCTGGAGCCACCACATCTGACAGGGCTCACGGAAAAGGGGAGTGAGCGTTCCAGGGATGGGAAGATAAATAAGGATTTATCCTGGATTACCCTTGGAATGGCAGATATCCTGCACATGTGCACAGCAGCCCCATCCCAGATTTCCTGGGGCACAGGGATGGCTCTGGAGGAAGGTTCTGGATGCCAAAGCTGAGCTGGGCACTGCTGAGGGCACAGCTCAGATCCTGGGGGCAGTTTTGTGATCCTCCCAAAAAGGGCATGGAGGGATTGGAGCGTGGCCAGGGAAGGGTTTGAAGTGCCAGGAGTGGCTGAGGGAGCTGGGAATGTTTATCCTGGAGAAAAGGAGGGTCAGGAGAGACCTTCTGGATCACCACAAGTCCCTGACAGGAGGAGACAGCCATGGAGGCTGGGGTCTGCTCCCAGGGAATGGGGACAGAAGGAGAGGGAATGGCCTCAGGCCGGGCCAGGGGAGGTTTAGGTTGGATATTGGGGAAATTTCCTCATGGGAAGGGTGGTCAGGCATTGGAACAAGTCCCTGTCCCTGGAAGTGTTCCAAACCGCGTGGATGTGGCACTTGGGAACAGGCTGAGTGGGAGTAGGGCTGGGCTGGGTTAATGATTGCCCTCCTGACCTTGGAGGGCTTTTCCAACCCGAACCATTCCATGATTCCCTTGGAGCTCCTTAGGGAGCACTTGGAAACCTCCAGGAACCCGGGCCGGCTCTGGGGGAAGGATCCTCAATCCCGGCTGACATTAAAGCTCTGCTCCAACCTGATTCTGTCACTCCCTGGAGACTGACAGCCGATCCCCTGGGATTACCGCATCCAGCCGGGGCCGGGGGCAGGGCCTGCCACGGGATTTGTCCCTCCTTCCCTCCCTGCGGCCCCGTCCCCCGGCGGCTCCGGCAAAACCGGCTCCAGGCTTTGCAGAGCTCCGCCTGGCCGGGCGCAGAGCGGCGCCGGGGCGACCTTGCCGGGGTGACCGCCCCGACCGTGCCGAGGTGCCAGGCGGTGCCAGTGGCTCCTCCCCGGGGGAGGTGCCGGCGGGGCCGCCCTGCGCAGCGCGGGGCCGGCGCTGCTCGGTGCGGTGCTGCCCGCGGCTGCTCGGTGAGGCTTGGTACCCTCGGTGCTGCTCGGTGCTGCTCGGTGCTGCGCGGTGCGGTTCGCTGCGGTTCGGTGCAGTTCGGTACTTCCCGGGACTGCTGGGTTCTGGTGCCGCTCGGCACCACCCGGTGCTCCCCAGCGGGCACTCACCGGGCACACACCGGGCACACACCGAGGACTCACCGGGCACCAGGCGCCGCTGACCCCGGGCCCTCTGTCCCTGTCCCCGCGCAGAGCCCGACCTGGAGGATTGCGGCTTCGGCTGCCGAGGGACGTCCCCGCAGGAGAGCCTGTCCTCCATGTGAGTGTACCTGGGGACAGCAGGGACACCATGGGGACAGCGGGGACAGGGCACAGCCTGGGGGGTCTGAAACAGGTCCTGCCCCGCTCCTTGGGGTGTGGGATGGGATGGGATGGGATGGGATGGGATGGGACGAGACGAGACGGGACGGGATGGGATGGGATGGATGGGATGGGAGGACCCGGAGGGCTGCGGCCACTCGGCGCCAGGCAGAGGAGCCATGGGAGCAGGGAATGGAACAGGAATGGAGAGGGAATTCACTAGGAATGGAGCCGGGAGTGGAGCAGGGTCCCCCTGACGCCCCCGGCCCCCCCAGGTCCCCCATCAGCAGCCTGCCGACCCTCTTCGACCAGACCGTGTCGTGCAGCAGCAGCGGGCAGCTGGACAATGTCCCGCAGGCCACCCCCAACATCGAGCAGCTCCTGGAGAAGCAAGGCAACGGCGAGGCCGGGGTGAACAGTGAGTGTGGCCGGGGGGCGGCGGGGCAGCTCGCGGGGCTCTCGGGGTGGGAGCCGCTGGGATTTTGGGGTTGTGCCCGCGGGCAGCGGAGCCGGGCGTCGACAAAGCCCCAGTGTGTGCCAGGGGGAAGAGGGGGTGCAGCGCTGTGGGGCCGGTCCCTCCCGCTCTGGAGTTTGATTGGGAATCCTGTGATCCCCTTTCCTCTTTCCTCCCTTCCCTCTCCTCCATTTGTTCCTGCCCTCCCTCCATCCCCCGCAGTTGTGGAGATGCTGAAGGCACTGCACTCGCTGCAGAAGGAGAACCAGCGGCTGCAGGAGCAGATCATGACGCTGACGGCCAAGAAGGAGCGGCTGCAGCTGCTCAATGTCCAGCTGTCCGTCCCCTTCCCCGTAGTCACCAGCAGCAATGGCCCGGGCAGCCAGTCCCAGTACATCCTGCCTACCAATGGTGAGGGCACCAGGGCTGAGGGCACGGGAGCTGAGGGCACCCAGGGACGTGTCCCTGTGCCCCGGGGCTGGCCGAAGGGTCACAGGGGGCAGGATCTGTCCCACGGCCACCTCAGGGTCCAGCCCTGACTCTGCTGCCTCGCCCCTCTCCCCTCCCAGTCTGTGGCGGTGACTCCCTGAGCATCAGCAAGAGCCCCCCGTGCAAGAATAGCTTCGGCATCGAGAACTCGCTCTCCACGTCCTCCGAGGTACAGCGGCCCCTGCGGGCACCGGCGGCCGGGCAGGGCCTCGGGCAGGGGCAGCGCAGCAGCCCCAGGGCTCGGTAGCCAGCTGGTAAATCCTGCTAGCCCAGGCTCAGAGATCAGGTTCTCCATGCAGCGGATAGAGTAGCTGAGAGCTGGAGCGCCAGGTGAGAGCGCTTCCAGGTGATCCTGGACATCCAGCAGGGCTCTGGGACCCCTCTGAGTTCTGGGACCCCTCGTACTCGAGCCACCCGAGCTCCCCCCTTCCCACCCCGAGCTGCCCCGGGGCAGCTGCCCCAGCCCGATGCTCTGTGTCCGTTTCTCCCCCAGGACCCTCACTCGGGCTGTCCCAGCAGGAGCAGCTCCTCCCTGTCCTTCCACAGCACCCCCCCGCCCCTGCCCATGCTGCAGCCCAGCCCCGCCTCGCTGCCCCTGCCCGGGGCGCAGCAGGTGAACGGCCTGGCCAGGGCGGCGGGCGGGGGGCTGGCTGGAGTCTCGGGGGGCAGCCACGGCCTCTCGGCGGTGCCCATGGTGGACGGCCTGCTGGGCAGCCTGGCCGGAGCCCAGCAGATGCCGCTCAACGGGATCCTGGGGAGCCTGAACGGAGCGCAGCCCGCCCCGCCTCCGAGCGCGGCCCCGGCCCTGCAGCTCTCCACCAGCCTGAGCAGGTGAGGACGGGTGGCGCTGCCCTCTGCAGCCCAGCTCAGCTCCGGGGAGGGAGGGAGGGAGGGAGGGAGGGAGGGAGGGAGGGAGCGGTTCTGGCCGCGCTGGCCGCTCTGGAGAGCTGTCCCCAAGCCTGGCTTGGGGAGCCTGGCTTAATGCCCAGTGTTCACCAGCCATTGTGTCCATAGGGAGAGGACCAGCGGGAATTTTAGCAGCCACTAAATTGGACCCCTGGTCCTTCACAAGCTGCAGAATTATCCATATATCCCTGGTGAATTTACCTGCACGTGTTCCAGCAGAGAGCTGGAGAGCTCAGCCAAGGCGTTTCCCAGCTCTTGCCAAATGTTGCTTCCCACAAATACGATCCTCCCTCACTACTGCACCTGGGATGCTACTGGGCATGGAAGGAAATCTTTTCAGCTGCTGCGTCTCTCTGTGTTCCTGCAGCGTGACCAGCCTGAGCCCCCTGACGGAGCAGCAGCGGCACGTCCTGCAGCAGCATGAGCAGCAGCTGCAGCAGCTGCAGCAGCTCCTGACTTCCCAGCCACTTAACCCGGTAAGGGACGGAGGGGAGGGGAGGCTGGTGGTGCTGGGAAAAAACTCAGAACAGAGAGGAAAATCTGAAATTAAAACTGGAGGTTCTCTCCTGTCCTTGAATCCTCTGAGCCTTTTGAGTCTGAACCCACTATGGGCTGGGTGAGGGAATTCAGAGCTGGTTTGGGAATTTAGGATGAGGAAGCATCCCAAATCCTGAGGATCAAAGCTCCGGGCTGGGGGTGTGGCAGCTCCCAGGGAGGGGAGGTGGGATTTGGGCTCTTTTTATACCAAAGGACAGAAGTTTAATCTGAGTTTGCCACATCCTGAGGGGGTGAGAAGGTGGGAGCTCCGGGAAATCGAGAAGGGGAAACCGGGAGAGCCGTTTTCCCCTGGAGATGCATCCCAGGATGCAAATCCTGCTGGATCCCAGGCTGGCCCCGGGCTCCCAGGTGTCCTGGGCCAACAGGAGAGGCAGAACATGCCAAGGACCCTGCTGGGGGTTAGAGAGAGATAAAACCTGAATTGTTTCAATCCCAGGCAGCTCAGCCGTGTGTGAACACATCCACACAGAGAGCTGGAGGTGCCCAGGGGGCTCCACAGCTGGCTCAGGGTTTTGGGGTTACTGAAAGGCCCCCAAAAGGTGGCTGCTCTGGGGTTCTTGGCTCCCTGCCTGCACCCCCTGTCCCGGGAATGGAGATGGAGAGGTGGCAACAGGTCCCTGAGGTGGCAAACCCCAGCCCCTGGCCTTGCAGAGACCTCGGCGCTGTCCCCACCCTGCCTGGGGTGACACGGGAGTGCCACCAGTGCTATCACCGGGGCTGGGCTGTGCCTGTTCCACCCAGGAGCCCAGCCCACTGCTCTGGATGCATTTCTGGGTCAGGCTATTTTTATATCCCAGGAGAAGCCAATTTCCGAGGGCAGCTGATGTCACCGTGTCACCCACGGGGACAGGACAATGGCAGCTCCAGCTGCCACGAGGGTCGATCGTTGCCATAGTGATTCCTGTGGTTTTCCCGGATTTCAGGGAGGTTTTCTTGGATTTCAGGGCATCCCTTGGGATGCAAGTGAGCTCTGAGCCTGCTTCCCCTGGGTCCCGCTCACTTGGAATTCAGGAAGGAATTCAGAGCCAGTTTGGGATTTCGGGACGGTGAATTCCACAGATTTGAAATTGCTGCATTGATGGGTTGGAATTGTAGAGGATTTGTGTCAGAGCACTCTGTCTCCACTGTGTCCTCTCTGTCCCTGCTGTGTCCCCGCTCTGTCCCCACTCTGTCCCCGTGCTATCCCCACTCTATCCCTGCTCTGAGCCGTGTCCCGGCTGTTCCCGCAGGAGCAGCAGGCGCTGGTGTTCCAGATGATGCAGCAGATCCAGCAGAAGCGGGAGCTGCAGCGGCTGCAGATGTCGGGCTCGTCCCAGCTGTCCCTGCTGGCCGCCACCTCGGCCCCGCTGCACCCCAGCCCCAGCGCGCTGCTGACCTCGGCCGCGCCCAGCGGGAGCTCCCTGCTGGCCTCGCTGTCCCCGCAGCAGCTGAACCCCGGTGGGGCCCTGCTGGCCCCCCAGGCCACCCCCCCGCTGGGCTCGGGGCCAGCCATGGCCCCCAACCCTTTCCTGAGCCTGCAGCCCGACGGCAGCGCCCCGAAAGGAACGGTGGGTAGGGGGCTGGCACGGGCTGGGGCTGGGGACAGGCTGGGAGAGGGTGGGGACAGTGTGGGGATAGTCTGGGGACAGCCCTGGGGACAGCATGGGAACAGCTGGGGAAGGATACAGTTCCTTCTTCCTCCAGTCCCTGACCCTCAACCCCTGTCCCTCAGTCCCTGTCCCCCAATCCCTGTCCCCTTGCCCTGATTCCTGTCCCTGCAATTCCTTCCTCCCCCAGTCCCCGTCCCGCCAGTCCATGTCCCCTCTGATCCAGCCGTGTCCCCGTTTGTCCCACAGCCCCTGGGTGACAAGGGCGCTCCCCTGGCGCAGGACAAGGGCTAGGACCCCCCCGGCCCCGAGCCCGCAGCCAATCCTCTCCCGGGGACCGCGGCTTCCCCGCGGCACCAGCAGAGCCCGGAGCTCCAGGAATGGCCCAGGAGGAGCCTCGGGAGCCACAGTGGCTGTCACTGCCCCAGTGCCACCAGGAGTGAAGGTGGGGTCACCTGTCCCCTACTCCATGTGCTGGAGGGGACTCCAGTGGATCCTGCCAGGAGCGTGGGGAGCGCCCACGGTACCAGAGACCCCCCAGAGCCTTGGGGAAGGACGTGGTGGCACCTGGAGGTGCCCAAGAATGGGACTCTCAATGTGGCCCTGCCAGGGAAGGATGTGGTGACACCTGGAGGTGTCCAAGGATGTGCACTGCTGGAGAAGGGACATGGTGGCACCCGGCAATGTCCCAAGAGCCAACACTGGATGTTGCATTGCTGGGCAAGGATGTGATGTCACCTGGTGGTGTCCAAGGTTGTGGCCCTGGATGTGGCACTGCCAAGGGAGGACGTGGTGGCCATGCCCAGGTGGGGACATCCAGATGAATTGCCAATCTGAGGTTTCCCTGCTTTTCCCACTGGGCTTTGCTCCAGCTGGAAGACAATCCAGCCTGGAAGGACAGATGGATGAGGATGGACAGAGGTGGGAAGGAGGTGGCACCACCTGGGAGGATGTTGTCACCTGTGCCAGCTGCTGGAGGGGCGGGGCTGTCCTTCCCTCCTGGAATTCCCGAAGGCCAACATCTCAGCTGGGGCCACAGCTGGAATTGTCCGAGGTCAGGAGCTCCTGGACCTGGGAGAGGATTTCTGGACCAGAGTTTGGAGATGAAAATCTTTGTGGGGAGGAGAATCCCAAATGCAGTCCCTGCGTTTTCCCACCCACCACAAATCATTCCCACAAAACCACGTTCTTCCACTGGTCCTGGGAAGAGGGATCTCCAAGGAATGGGACAGTGACCACAGTCCTGAGCCTGGGATGGCAGAAGTTCCATTGTTCTCCACCTTTTGACCTTGATTCCATCTCCAGTCTGGAATATCCACCGGGGATCAGCTTCCTCTGAGCTGGGAGGGATGGATGGATGGATGGATGGATGGATGGATGGATGGGTGGAAGGAAGGAAGGAAGGAAGGAAGGAAGGAAGGAAGGAAGGAAGGAAGGAAGGAAGGAAGGAAGGAAGGAAGGAAGGAAGGAAGGAAGGAAGGAAGGACAGTCAGAGCAGCTCTGGGAAGGGGAACACCAACACCAAATGCACCAATGCCCAATGCCCCTCCTTCCCTCATCCCTAGTAAATCCAGGGCTCCTAGGAATGCTCCAGCTGATGGAAACTCCTTTGGGAGAACCCCAAATCCCAAATTTTTGGACCTTCATGCATGTTTAGCACATCCCCACTGCCCTTCCTGCTTTGCACTATTCCTGTTATCAGCAGTGGGGCTGCACTGATGGTGCTGGCAAAGCTCGCCCCAGGAGAAATCCTCCACTGAATTTCCTTTTTTAAAGTTTATTTTATTTGTTTTTTTTTTCTCTAAGATTCACACCACAAGGGTTGTCTTAAAAAAGAAAAAAAGAAAAAAAGAAAAAAAAAAAAAAAAAAAAAAAAACCAGAGAAAAAAATAATACCAAACCCTTTCTGCTCCCAGCTTGGAGCTCTGAACAGGACAGAGCTGCTGGCTGCTCAGAAATAGAAATATATATTAAATATATAATGGGATTTATCTATCCAGAGGTTATAACAAGCTTTAGAAGCTGTTGGGGAGCCCCATCCTTTGGGATCCCCGTCCCCAAACCTGCTCCGGCACAATTCCCTTCTTGCACTTTGAAATTCCTTTGGATTTTTCTCTTTTTCCCCCCACCCTGAGCTGGGTCATTCCCCTTTCCTTGGCACCCCTGGAGGTGCCACCCAAAATCCTCCTGGCATGGGGACACCCCTGGCACAGGGACACCCCTGGCACGGGGACCCCAGGTCTCCTCCACCTCCCTCCTGAGGAGCCTCGGGCTTGGCAGTGATGGTGAAAGCAAATTTAGTCACAAACTGGGCTAAAACGTGGAATTTTGGGGCTGTCCCCCAGCCTGTTTTGGTGTGGGGTAGCTGTGCCTGCCATTCAGCAGATCCTCGGGATTTGGGGACAGCCAAATACCAGCTTTGGGCCAGCAGGAGGATGGGCAGGGGGCTCTGCCAGCTGGGTGTAGCCAGGAGTTGGGGTTTATTTTATTTTATTTTTTGCTTTTTATCACAAATCCCAAATCCCCGCATTGCTCTGGGATCCCAAATCCCTGGAGTGCTGCCCGCAGCCTCCAGCCCCATCTGCAGCCCCAGAAACCCCAAAGTTGTGCCCATATGTTCCAGTTCTTGCAAAATCCACCCTCGGGAGATTAGAGATCCCTGTGAGGAGCAGGGAAGGAGGGCTGGGAAGGGAATTGTTCCCCCAGGACACCCAAAATCCGAGTTGGGATCACCCCCGATTTTGGGTCGGTGCCCAAATCCGTGGACAAGCCCAAGGCACCAAAGGGGTCAGTGAGAGGCACTTAGGGCACGTTTCCACAGAGGCTGGAAATGCTGGAATTGGCTCCTGCGGGAATGCTGGGGAGCCCAGGCTTTGGAAGAGGAAGGAAAGCTGGGAATTTGGGGTTTTTTAGGCAGGATCACAACCAGGGGAGCTGGATCCCTCTGGCTCCCCAGGAATTCTGGGATTCGGGGATCAGAGACAGAAAGCACTTACACCTCTCCCTGTGCCCAACCTTCCAAAGGCTCCCAAACCCCGGGAATTGTCACCTCCAGCCACCCCAAATGTCCCTTGGGCAGAGTGAGAAGGGGGAGCTGGGAAATTCCAGGTGAATCCCTGTGGAAAAAAAAAAAAAAAAACAAAAAACGGGATAACAGGGGGAAGGGAAAGGAAAAAAGGAAAAGCTAAAGATGATCTGTGTTTCAGTTGCACTGGGGTACGTTTCTTTACCCGTTTTGATGCTCTCATTTAGGATTGTTGCATGTGTCCTTTTGTGTTTTTTCTTTATTTTATTCATTTTTAGGTTGTTTGGTGGTTTTTTAATATTAAATGAAAGAGAAAAATGTGTATATTTTTGTGAATTTAAGGTAATGTAGCTAAGATATATTTTTTTCACTCTGCTTGACTGGTCTTTATTATAATAAATAATATTAATATTAATATTAATTGCGAGTTGGTTTTTAATAAGGATAAAGGGGGCAAATTTAAATGGGAATGGGATTTCCCTGCCTGGTGCTGGGAATGTGTGAAGGAATCCCAAGCCAGGGATGGTACCCAGGTAGAAATGAGTGCAAAAAGGAGGAGTTTTCCCAAAGAAACCCCAATGATTGCCCCCATTAAATCCCAAATCCTCCTGCTGTGCTGGTGAGCAGCTCCTGAATCCTCCTCTTTTCCAAGGATTTATTCCTTGGAAGCCCCAAATCCACAGGCTTGTCCAGCCCCTGCTTTGGCCTCTTTCTTGCCCAAAATCGGGTCTGGAGCCATGGGATAAGCCACTCCCATGTCAGGATTCCGGGAATTCCCACTGGAAAAGCCACTCTCAGACCCAAAATCGGGTCTGGAGCCATGGGATAAGCCACTCCCATGTCAGGATTCCGGGAATTCCCACTGGAAAAGCCACTCTCAGACAGAATTCTGGGAATTCCCATTAAAAAAAGCCCTCCCAGCCAGGATTCCGGGAATTCCCACTGGAAAAGCCACTCTCAGACAGAATTCTGGGAATTCCCAGGGCCGAGGCTGAAGGCCCGAGGGGCTCCAGGGAGGAAACTGAGGCACAGAGAGGGAGGGATGTGCTCCTGAGCCAGGTGTTCTGCCTGGGAAAGGGAGCCGCACCGGGATCAGGACAGATTGGGATATGGGGCAGTGGGAGTGGGCACCGGGAATGGGAACTGGGACCCTGCACTGGGATTGAGATCTGGACGGGGACTGGGGCCCTGGGAGTGGGTAACAGGATTGGGCACGGGGGGACCGGGCACCGGGACCGTGCAGAGGGATCAGGAATCGGGATCAGCACTTGGATGGAGCAGCGGGACCGGAACCGGTGGTGGGAACGGGCACCGTGACTGAGAGCGGGAACCGGGACCGGCACTGGGCCCGGGCACTGAGATGGAGCAGCGGGACCGGGACCGGCACCGGCGGCGGGTGACGGGGGGAGCGGCAGTACCGAGCCCCGGGACCACTCGCCCGCAGAGGCAGCGGTACCAAGCCTGGCTCGGAACGGCCCCGCACGGGGCAGCCGCGCTCCCGCCGAGCCCGCTCGGCTCTTCCGGTGGCGCCGGGAGGAGGAGGAGCCGCACGGGGAAGGTCACCGGGAGCGACACCGGGACCGGCGCCGGGACCATGCTGCGGCCCAGAGCGGCCGCGCTCCTTTCGCTGATGAGGGCGGCAGGGAGCGGCCGCCGGTACCGGGACCCCTCGGGGGGGGCGCGGGTCCCGTCGCTCTGCTCCGCGCCCCCCCCGCAGCCGGTGATCGCCGCCAAGGAGCCGTTCCCGGTGGAGCTGCAGGCGGGGAAAACCTACGGTTGGTGCGCCTGCGGGCACAGCAAGCGCCAGGTCGGGCGGGGAGACTCGGGAGAACCGGGGGGGCCGGGAGAACCGCGGGGGGGGAGGGGGGTGGAAGAACTGGGGAGGTCCAGGAGAACCGGGGGGTCTAGGAGAACCGGGGTGGGGGGGACAGGAGAACTGGGATTCCGGGAGGTTCCAGGGCGTTCCCGGGTCGGGGACTTCGCGGTGGCTCCCGGGGGGCTCCGGGGGATCTGGGATTGTGAACCCCCGGGGGGCTCTGGCGGGTCCAGGGATGAGATGGGATGGGATGGGATGGGATGGGATGGGATGGGATGGGATGGGATGGGATGGGATGGGATGGGATGGGATGGGATGGGATGGGATGGATGGGATGGGATGGTCACAGTGGCCCCGCGGGAGCATCCGCCCACCCCCAAACCCCTCCTTGACGCCGTTCCCGTTTGTCCGCAGCCCTTCTGTGACGGTTCCCACAAGAAGGAGGCCCCGGGGCTGTCCTCGCTGCGCTTCACCCCCACCCAAACCGGCCCCGCGCTGCTCTGCGGCTGCAAACGCACCCGGAGCCCCCCGTACTGCGACGGCTCCCACCGGGAGGACGCGGTGCAGGCGGCGCCGCTGCCCCCCCGCTCCTGAGCGGGGCTCGGCAGCACCGGCAGCACCGGGATCCCCATCCCGACCTCGTCATGGCCGCACGGGGGGGAGGAGAGGCTCCAAACCCCAATGAAATCCTGATTCTGGAACGCCGGGAGCCGCCCCGGACCCCAAATCAGCCCCTGGACAGTGGGATTGGAGGGAGGGGCCTAGAGCTGTGAGAGCCCTGGGGTGGGGCACCTGTGGGGTTTGGGATGCAGAGGCCAATGGGATTTGGGCACGAGGAGCCTGTGGGGTTTGAGATGAAGGGACCTGCAGGACGCAGGGTTTGGCAGGAGGCTCTGTGGGATTTGGGCTCTGTGGGATCTGTGGGATTTGGAATGGAGACACCAATGGGATTTGGCAGGAAGCTCTGTGGGATCTTTCAGGAGGCTCTGGGCAGCTGCCCCTGTGGTGTTTGTTCATTTCCAAAGCCGGTTTGCAAAGGTTGAACTGAAGAGAAGCCCTGGAGAACGGGATTATTCCCAGGAATTGGGATCGTTTCCAGAGATTGGGATCATCAACAGGACAATAAACGTGACCCGAACACACCGAGCAGTCTGGGGTGTACTGAGAGGGAAACCGGACACCAAAACGCCCCCTAACCCAAACCCAAATCATGGCCCTGCCCAGCCCGGGCAGTGTCCCCGGGCCGGGCAGTGGAATGGCTGAATTCCACACGGGAATTGTTTAATTTCACAGAGGAACTGATGAATTCCATGGAAGAATTGTTGAATTCCACAGAGGAATTGTTGGATTCCCTGCAGGAATTGTTGAACTAGACACAGGAATTGTTGAATTTCGCAGAGAAATTGATTAATTCCATGCAGGAATTGCTTCATTCCCTGCAGGAATTTCCTCCCTTCCCATGCTCGTCCCTCTCTGGAGCCTCCTGGCCAAAAGCGCTGAAACCTGATTTTTATTTTTCTTTTCTTTTATTACAAACGCACCGTGAGGGCAGGAGGAGAGGCTGAGAAGGGCGATACACAAAAAAAAAAAAAAAAAAAAAAACCAAAAAACCAAAAACAAACAAAAAACCCAACAAAACAAAACAAAATAAAAAAAAAAAAGAAAATTGATATCATGGGAAACAGGGAGCAGCTCCATCCCAACCTTTGGGTGCCCCCAAATTTTCCTGGAGCCATCAGGACTTTGGGAAGAGAAAATAATCCAGGGGATTTGTGCTGCCACCACCAAGCTGGAGGAAAATATCCCCAAAACCCCCGAATTTACTGTGCAGAAGGGCAGAGCCCACAGGGAAAGCAAAGAAATCCCCCCAAAAATACCCAGGATGAGATCTGGGAACAGCTGGAGCTGCTGGAGCTGAGTGCTCCAAGGTGGGGTGTGAAAGCCCATGAAAAAAACAAAAAAACCCCAAAAGTGGGAAATAAAACCCTGCAGCAGAGTCCAGAGAGGCTGGGGGGTGGTTGGGGTTTTTGGGGTTTTGGGTTTTTGGGCCTTTTGGGGTTTTGGGTTCTGTGCTTGGCCCTCACCTGTGCAGCCATGGCACTGGTGGAGAGGGAGGAGGAGGAGAGGGAAAAACCTCTGGGAAAAGTGGGAATGTGGGAATGGAGGAACATGGGAATGTGGGAATTTAGGAATTTGGAAATGTGGGAATTTGGGAGTGTGGCAGCTCCCAGCTCCTGGGGTGGGATGAGGGAGGGGCCTGCAGCTTCCCCAAGTCAAAGCCAAACCTAAAAGCCCCACAAAAAAACCCACAAAACCAAACAAAAAAACCAAACAAAACCAACCCAAAGCACATTTAAAAATATCTGCCGCCATTTCTGCATCTTCTCTACGTTTTTAAATTAGAAAATAATTCTGTAGAACTCTGCTGTGTCCCTATGTACACACCCACATTTATAGAGGTCTGCAGAGGGTTTCAGGAATCCCTGGAGGGGTTTTAGGAATCCCAGGAGGATTTTTAGGAATCCCTGGGGGTTCTTAGCAGTCCCGGGAGGGTCTGCAGGAGTTCCAGGAAGATTTTTAGTAGTTCCAGGAGGATTTTTAGCAGCCCCTGCAGGGTTTTTCAGAGTCCCTGGAGGGGTTGTGGGAGTCCCTGGAGGATTTTCCAGAGTCCAGGAGGGTTTTCAGAGTCTCAGGAAGATTTTCCAGAGTCCCAGGAGGATTTTCAGAATCCCAGGATGATTTTCCAGAGTTCCAGGAGGGTTTCCAGCAGTGCCTGGAGGTTTTTAGCTCAGGGCCGAGCCCGCGCTGCCGTTCAGGGCGGTTTTGCGGCCGCGGGCGGGTGGCACCGGGTGGCAGCTGGGTGGCAGCTGGTGACAGTTCGAGGCGGAGCCGTTCAGGGCAGGCCCAGGGGGGCCGTGCCCGGGGCTGGGCAGGGCAGGGGGCGATGCCAGCCCGGGGGGCGACACCAGCCCCGGGCTCTGCGCTTTGTCACTGCCCGACTCGCACTCGGAGGCGCCGCTAGTGTTGGTGCCCTCGGATGGCAGCGCCGGGCACAGCTTGAGCCGCTTGCAGGAGGGCTGGACGCGGTACTTGAGTGCCAGGGGACCACTCTGGGGACACGGGGTACAACTGGCAGTGCGCGGGGACACCGTGGAGACACTGGCACTGCCACCCCCCATTCCCTGGGGACACCGTGGGGACACCAGCACTGCCACCGCCGATGCCCTGGGAACGCTTGCATTGCCACCATTTCCCCCCCCCCCTCTGGGATTTGTTATGGGAAAAGCTCCCCCGGGACCAATTTTCCCACTTTTCCTCTAGGACAGATTTTTCCAGGACAGGTTCCCTGTTTTATCCCCCCAAATCAGATTTTCCCAGTTTTCCCAGTCTAGATATTCCCAGTTTCCCCAGTACAGGTTTTCCCAGTATTCCCAGTACAGCTTTTCCTGGTTTTTCCAGTTTCCCCGTTTACTCACCCTCCTCCAGGGGTAGATGTAGGCAATGTCCATCAGGGTGTAATATTCCTTCAGGGGCTCATCCTCATACAGCACCTCCACCTGGAGAGAGGAAAGGATGGATCCAAACCCCAGGAAAAACTCCAAGAAAGGATGAATCCAGACCCTGGGAAAGGAGGGATCCAAACCCCCAGAAATTAGGGATCCAAACCCAGGGAAAGGAAAGACCCAGACTCAGGGAAAGGATGGATCTGGCCATGGGAAAAAGAAGGCTCCAGCCCCAGGGAAGGGACAGCCCAGCAGGAATATTTGGGACAAGCAGGAATCAGCAGTGGAGGCAACGCTGAGGAGACAAAACGGCCCCTCTGAGCTGAGCCAAGCATGGCAGAATCCACGCAATACCCCCCGAGCATTCCCAAGCACTCCAAAGCATTCCCAAGCACTCCAAAGCATTCCCAAGCATTCCTGAGCATTCCCGACCATTCCCAAACATTCAGAAGCACTCTCAAACATTCCTGATCATTTCTGAACGTTCCTGACCATTCCCGACCATTCTGGAACATTCCGGAACGTTCCTGACCATTTGCGACCATTCCCAAACACACATTCCAGAACGTTCCTGAGTGTTCCTGAACATTCCTGACTGTTCCGGAAGGTTCCGGAGTGCTGCTCACCCGGTACTTGCTGGGCACGTCCATCTTGTTGCGCAGGAACTTGGCCAGGTGCAGCACGGTCATGGCCGCGGGGCAGCGCAGGAACCGCAGCCCAGGGCTGGGCGGGCACGGCGGTGCCTGGGGAGGGACGGCTCTGGGGGACCGGGTCTGGGGGACCCGGCCTAGGGGGACCCGGGTTTGGGGTGTCCTGGGTTTGGGGGGATCCGGGTTCGGCGTGTCCCAGGGCTCAGTGAGCATGGCGGGGCCTGAGGAGCACCGGGTTTAGGGTGTCCCAGGTTTCGGATGACCCAGGTTTGGAGAGTCCAGGATTTGGGGAGTTCTGGGTTTGGGGTGTTCTGGGTTTGGGGTGACCCGGGTTGGGGATGTCCCAGGTTTGGGGAGTCCTGGGGATTGGGGGGTCCAAGGTTTGGGGTGTCCACAATTCGGGGAATGCTGGGTTTGGGGTGACCCAGGTTTGGGAAGTCCCAGTTTGGAGTGTCTAGAGTTTGTGGTGTCCCAGGTTTGGAAAGTCCTGGGGCTTGGGGAGACCTGGGTTTGGAGTATGTGGGGTTTGGGGTGTCCTGGGTTTGGGCTGTCACCCTGTGCCCCGCAGGACCCCTCCTAGGCAGCTGGGCACAAATGGCTCTGTGCCACCACAGTGCCACCGAGGTGCCACCTCTTGCTCACCTTGTCCTTGTCCAGGTCCCCGTTCTCCACGGCGCCTTTCTGCTCCTCCCTGGAGCGGGACACAGGACAGGGATTGGGGAAAGGGGGATCAGGGATGGCACTGCTGTGATCTGGATCACACTGGGATCAGGGATGGCACTGCTGGGGACAGGGAGCCGTAGGCGGTTCCAGGGCTCCAGGCAGCACCCAGAGCCCCGGGTGGTACCGGAGCTGGCCATACCTGCAGTCCCGGTGGAACTCAATGGACAGACTGACGATCTCATCCTCGGGCCCCACGCCCTGGTCCCGCTCAGCCACCTCGCCATGCTCCTCCTGTGAGCCCAGGGGAACTGCGGGACAGGGACACAGGCTGGGACATGGGGACATGGACACTGACACCTACAGTGTGACACTGACACTGACAGTGTGACATTGACACAGATACTGTGACACTGACACTGTGAGATTGACATTCACACTTGACATTGTGACCCTGTGACATGTGACACTGACACTGAGACATGTGACACTCACCCTCGGCCACCGGGTACGCAGCGTAGAAATCACGCCTCCTCTTCATCTCATCTGTGGTGACAGGGACAGGGACAGGGATGGGGACAGGAACAGGAACAGGGATGGGGACAGGGACATGAGTGGGGACAGCTGTCCCTGGGGAGGGTGACAGCAAGGGGGCACAGGGGACACCCCAGAATGGCTAGGAAATTCCTGTGGGAGCTCCAGCAGGAGCCATCCCATAAACCCTGGAGTGGCACCCAATCCTGAGGGGTTTTGGGTCCCCACACCCCAAATCCTGAATTTTTTCCCATTCCTAAGGCACTCGGAGCAGATCCAGAGCTCCTGCTCCCAGACTGTCCCAAAGTTTGGGATGGGTGCCATGTCCATGTGTCCTGCTGTCCCTGTGGGAATGGGAAATCCCTGGGAAGATCCCGGGAATTCAGGGGAATGGGAGTGAGTTACAAAGACCCCAAATTCCAAAATTCTCCCCATCCTTGGCTGTACCTTTGAAAAGCCCCGGGACAAGCTTGTACACGATGTCCTGGAGGGTTTTGTCCGACCTGGACAGGGGGAAGCAGGAAAAGTGGAAGAAATCAGTGGGATTCAGGAGCAGTTTTTGCACCTCTGGGCACAAACTCCCCCCAGCTCCCCTCTGGGTTTCCCATCCCAAACCCTAAATCCTCAATTCCCCATTCAAAATCCCCCAAACCCCAAATCCCCACTTTCTCACCCCAAAGCCTCAAATCTCCAAGTTTTCCCCACTTTTTCCCATTTTTCCCACATTTTTCCCCACGTTGGGACCATGTGGAGGTGCCACCACATCCCAGGACTCGGGGACAGTGGTGGCTCCATCCCCGCAGGAGGAGATAGAGACTCTAGAGGAGCCATGGGAGTGTAAATATTATAGCAAGCCAGAGAAAATGGGGGAAAAAGGGAAAAAAGGATGGATGGATGCATGGATGCATGGATGGATGGATGGATGGATGGATGGATGGATGGATGGACGGATGGACGGATGGACCAGTGGGGTCCAGGATCTCAGGAATGGACACAGGGCACCCATCCCACCATCTTTCTGCTGCCACACAGATGTCCCCAAGTGCTGCTCTCTCTGTGGTGGCGTCTCTCCCTGTCTCTACTCCCCTCCCACCTGG
Organism: Ammospiza caudacuta; assembly: GCF_027887145.1. NCBI lineage: Eukaryota > Metazoa > Chordata > Aves > Passeriformes > Passerellidae > Ammospiza > Ammospiza caudacuta. Next base: position 7,458,439 of record NC_080619.1, read on the forward strand.
GACACAAATGGGACTGGGATGGAGGTGTCACAGGGATGGGGACACCAGTGGGACCAGGATGGAACTGCTCCTGGGCTGGCAGCAGAGCCCCAGGGTCCCCCTGCTCCAAGTGCTTGGGGCTGTCCTCTGGAACAGGAACAAGGAGTGAGTGGCCCTGTGAGCCCTCTGAGTCCCCCGAGCCCCCTGAGCCTCCTGAGCCCCCCAAGGCCCCCCAAAGGAGCCCCCCGAGCTCCCCCAGAGGAGCCCTTCGGGCTCACCGGATGCTGAGCAGGGGCCGGGTTTTGTGCACCTGCACGTCGCACATGGGGCAGTACTTGTTGGTCTCCAGGTAACGAACGATGCAGGTTTTACAGACTGTGGGGACAGAGGGAGCCTCTGTGAGTGGGGGGACAAGGGGACAGAGCCCCTGGGACCCCCACACCAGCGTGGGGACAAGATCCCTGCCCAGTGCAGCCCCCTGCAGCTCCACAGGGCCTGGCACAGGGTGGGCACTGTGAGAGGGGCTTTGGGACGCCCAGAGGGTCCTTGGGGACACGCGGGACACTCACAGGAGTGCAGGCACTCCACGATGGTGGTGGCGTCGATGAAGTAGCCGCCGCAGAGGGCGCACATCAGGTGCGGGTTCAGCTCCGTGATCTTTATCCGGGTGGTCCTGTGCATCTTGGAGCAGCCTCAGGGCGGATCCTCCCTGCGGGAAACCCCCGCGGTCCCCTCGGGTGGGACCTGCAGGGACCGCTGGAGGGGACGCGGTGGGGACTGTCACTTGTCACTCCCAGTCCTGCAGCCAGGCTCCAGGAGCCGCCCAGCCCCCTCTGCCTCACCCCTGGGTGCCCCCAAGTAGGTCCCCAACACGCTGGGACATCTCCGAGCAGCGACAAATCCTCCCTGTTAGCAAATCCCCACCTGTGGCTGTGCACACACACACCCAAAAAAGTGCATTTTGGGTTGTTTCCATGGAAAAGGCATTTCCAGCCAAAATTCCATGGGTTTTCCTACAGAAAATCCCCAAGCCCCGTGTCTGGCACCTCCCCCGGGCAGGGACGCCCAGCGGGGCCCGGTGGGCACGGCGGACGCGGGTGACACCGGGAGCCGCCGGCGCTTTGCCGGTTCCAGCGGGAGCCGCCGGAGCGCGGGATAGCCGTAGTTTCGTTGTTTCCATGGTAACCCCGACACTTGGAGAGCAGTCGGGATATTGTCACTGCCGCCCGAGGCCAGGCGACAGGCGGCGAGGAGCCCCGGGGTCGTGGAGATGAGCGGGACACGGCGGCGGCAGGGCCGTAGCACCGGCGGTGGCACCGCACGGCTGCGGGGACACGCGTGTGACACACGGAGACACAGAGAGGGACACACAGTGACACACATGTGACACACAGGGACACGCATGTGACACACTGGGATACACAGTGACACACGTGTGAACCCAGGGACATGTGTGTGACACACAGGGACACACGTGTGACACACAGGGACACGTATGGGCTACAGTACACATGCATAAGGACACCAGCACCAGGGATGGAGACACTGCTGGGATGTTTCAGGAGCAGGATGTCACTGGGACTGGGATTGGGGTGCCACAGGGACAGGGACACCATTGGCACTGGGATGGAGGTGTTGCAGGAGTGGGCACATCACAGGGACACCTTTGGCACTGGGATGGAGGTGCCACGGGGATGGGGACACCACTGAGACCGGGATGGGGACATCACCGTGCTGGAGGGACAGCAGCCAAGGGGGGCCCAGGAGCCCCGGAGGCGTTGGGGAGCCCCAGAACCCCCTCCCAGCCCAGCCCCCCTCCTCCGGGTGCTGCTCCCAGCCCCAGGGGATGGAGGGGGGCGCTGCCAGCCCCTCCCCGTGTCGGGGGTCCCGCGGTGCCCTGTCTCAGTACCCCCCGCACGGGACCGGGCAGCCTCGCCAGGCAGCGGGAAGCCACGGCTGTATTTTGGGGGGATTTCGCCGCTTTCGGCGCTCGCAGCCGCCAATGGCGGACCCGGGGCTCGGCGGGAGGGGGGAGCCCGAGCCTCCGGCGCGAACCGGTTCTAATAACCCGGACGATAACGGCCGCGCTTTCCCATGCCAGGGAGAGGGGGAACAAAGCCCCAGAGCCCCCGGAACCCCGGCCCCGCCGCAGCGCCCAGGGCCGTCGCGTTCCGCCGGTGGCTCCCGCATCCCCGGCCGCGACTTTCGGGCTCTTTTGTCTCCGTGGGCGGTGGCCCGGCGCGGTGTCCCCCCCTCCTCGAAGCCCCCGGGCCGGGCACGGGCGAGGAAGGGCGTTTCAAAGTCACCGCCAACTCGGGCCCCCACCCGCGGGACCCCCGAGGGCGGCGAGCGCGGGGCTGAAGAAATGCCCTGGGACGGCTCCCCCGGCACGGCCCAGGCCTCGCACGGCGCCCACGGGACCCGGAGCGCCGGGAAGGCGAGGGGACAGCCCCGGGAACACGAGGGGACAGCCCCGGAGGGCGGCCCTGCCACCCCCGGCAGCACCCGCCGGGACCCCCCTCCAGTCCCGGCGTGCGGGACGCGGCACCGGAGCTGCGGGGATGGGGAGGGAGCCCCGCTGGACACGAGTGACCACAGAGCATGTGGGGACAAGGACACGCTACACGGCACCGGGAGCGGCGGCGGGACGGGACCGCGGGGCGTGACACCCGGAGGACACGGACACGGGGGGGACACGGACACCGAGGGGGACAGGAACACCGGGGGGGGGACACGAACACCCGGAAGACACGGACACCAGGGATGGCACTGACACACGGGGGACACGAACACGGGGTGGCCTCGGCCACGCGTGCCCCGCGCTGTGCCCGGGGCATGCCCGGCCGCGCCCCCGGCAGCTCCCGCCGCCTCCGGGGCCGCACGGCCGTGGTGGGGCCGGGGGTGGGGCGGCCCCGGTAGCCCCGGGGCGTCCCCTTTGTACTCGGGGCCGGCTGTCAGCGCGGCCCGGCCCCTCCGCCCTCCCCGGAGGGGTCCCGCCGCGCCCCCCCGGCCCCGCAGCGGCCTCGGCGCGCCGGGCGCGGTGCGGAGGCGGCGCGGGCCCCCCTCGGGGCTCTCGGGGCTCCTCAGCCGCCGCCGGTGCGGCCGGGGGGGTCCCGGGGCACAAAGCGGGAGCGGCGGCGGCCATCGCCATCTTTGGGGCTGGCGGGGCGGGGGGGCCGCGGAGGGGCCCGGGCCGGGCGGGGGGCACTGGGGCCGGTCCCTACCTGGTGGCGGCGGCAGCGGCGGCCCCGCGGCCGCCCCTCCGCTCCCGCGGCTCGGCTCGGCAAGGCTCGGGCGGCGCTGCGGCCGCGGCCCTTTTTTATTTTTTCCCCTCCACTCTCCCTCTCCTTTTTTTTTTTTTTTTTTTTTTCCTTCTTTTTATCCCCCCCCCTCCTTCCTCCTCCTTTTTTTTTTTTTTTTTAATTTTTTCCTCTTTTTTTAAATTTTTTTTTTTATTTTTTCCCACCTCCAGCCGCCTCCAGGCCCCGCCCGCCTCACGTGACCTCATTCCTTTGGGGGACTGCGGAGGAGGGAGCGAGGGGCCGAGACTGGGGAGACCCCCCAGGAACCCCCCAGCCCCAGTCATCGCAGAGACCCCCGGGGGGGAAAAGAGCAAGCCCCAGAAACCTCTGGAACGGCCCCAAAATGCGGTCTCCGGTGGAAGCTCCGGGCGCGGTGTCCCCCTCACCGGGAACGCCGTTTTGGCCCCAAATTGTGACCCGGGACGAGCGGGATCCTCTGCGGGACCCTCGGGGGAAGGAAAGGGAAGAGGAGTAAAAAGAAAGAAAGAAAAAAAAAATAAAAGGAATTTCAAGAGGGAAAATGGAAAACTGGAGGAAGGGGACAGAAAAGAAGGGGGGAAAAAGGGAAAAAATAGGGGGGAAATGAAAGAAAGAAAAGGAAAAGGGAAATTGAGAGGGGGGAAAGGGAGGAAATAAAAGAAAGGGAAGAAAAATAGAGGGAAATTAGAGAAAGGGAAAAAGTGGAAAAGAAGGAGGGGAAAAGAAGAAAAACAGGGAAATTAGAAAAAAGGGAGAAGTGGACAAGAAGGGGGGAAAGGAAGATGAAAAAACCAAGGAAAATAAAAAATAGGGAAGAAAGGGAAAACGGGAAAATCGGGGGAAAAGGAATGGAAAAAAAGTAAGGTAAGAAAAAAATTGAGGGAAATTAGAGAAACATGGAAAACGATAAGGAGAAGGAAGGGAAGAAAACTGGGAAAATGAGAGGAAAAAAAAGGAAAAGGAAGAAAAAAGAACAAGACAAAAGGAAAGGAAAAAGGAAGAACAGGAAGGAGGGAGAGAAAAAAAGGCAGGAAAAGAGAAGAGAAAAAAAAATAAATTGAAAAGCCGGGAAGGAAATAAAGGAGGGGAAAGGGGCAGGAGGAGGAACGGGAGGCGCTGAGCGAGCGCGGCTCTCACATGCCCGGGATCACCGGCGGCTCCCGCACACCCGGGAGTACCGGCAGCTCCCCTCCCCGCCCGCTGCCGGCGCTCGCAGCCCGGCCCCGTCCTGGTGGCCCCGTGCCCGGGTGTTCCCGGTGAGCCGCTCTCCGTGCCGCTGTCTCGGTCCCGGGATCGCGGGGTCGGTGCCTGCTGGAGCTGTTACCGGTGCCGGTCTCAGTGCTCGGTTGCCCCGGTCCCGGTGTCCCAGTGCCGGTGTCGAGTGTCCCTGTGCTTGGGGCCGGTGTCTGGTGTCCTGTTCCCGCTGTCCGTTGCCGGTGCCTGTTCCCCATTCCCGTTCTTCCTTTCCCTGTATCCTGTCCCCTTATCCCGTTCTCGGTGTCCCGATTCCATTATCGGTGTCCCGTTTCCATTCCCAGTGTCCCATTCCCAATGTTCCGTTCCCTTTCCCGGTATTCCCGGTGTCCCGTTCCCGGTATTCCCGGTATTTCGTTCCCGTTCCCGGTGTCCCGTTCCTTGTGTCCCGATATTCTCGCTGTTCAATTCCCGTCACTGGTATCCCGTTTCCATTCTCGGTGTCCCGTTCCTGGTGTCCCGTTCCCGGTGTCCCGTTCCTTTCCCGCTGTCGCGGTCTCGTTCCCGGTGTCCCGTTCCCATTCCCAGTGTCCGGGTCCCGGTATTCCGGGTATCCCGTCCCCGTTCCCGGTATCCCGTTTCCATTCCCGGTGTCCCGTTCCCGGTATTCCGTTCCCGGTATTTCGTTTCCGTTCCCGATGTTTTGTTCCAGTTCCTACACTGACAGCAGTGCGCGCAAGGGCTCTCCAGCGCCGTCTCTGTGGCGCAATCGGTTAGCGCGTTCGGCTGTTAACCGAAAGGTTGGTGGTTCGAGCCCACCCAGGGACGCAGTTGCGTGTTTTTGCCCCCGCCGCTCCTTTTCCCGGGAGGAGCGGAACCGGACACGGAGAACGTTCTCTTGCCAGGGATCCGCTCCCGGTGCTCCCTCCGATCTGCAGAAGCAGCTCCCGGTGTCCCCAGACCATCCCCGCTGTGCTTCCACGAGGACGTTTTGGGACATTAAGATCGCACCTGGTTTTCTGTTTCCATCCAAATCCCGTATTTTGCCTCAAAATTAAACTGAAGGGGGTCCCAAGGGTGCCAGATCGAGCTTCCTCTCTCTGAAAACTCCAGTAAGTTCCATTTCTCTGCCCTGAGACGATGGAATTCCCGAACTGCCGGAATTCCTGTTAAACCCCTGGCACGAGGCCATGCTGGGATCGATCCCGAGGATTCTCCCCTGGCTCTGCCCGGGGCTGCTCCCTCCGGGCGGAGCGCGGGCTCCGGCTCCCGCCAGGTACTTTTTGTGACGGAAAACCCCTCAAAAATGAACTTTAAAACTAGGATTTAAAAATGAGATTTAAAACTGCAGCGGGCACGGGCCGGGCTCCGCCTGCACATCGAGGCCGGGATGTGCCGTGACCCCAGAGTGACCCCAACCCCCCCTCCCCGTGCCGGCGCTTCCCGAGGAGATTTTTTGGGAGAATCCCCTTTGGATCGGCGAGCTCGGGGCTGTGTCCCCACCCTTGGAGATACGGCTATGGCCCGCATCCAGCTGTGCCCCGATTGATCCAGCTGTTCCCCAATCCAGCTGTGCATCCATTGATCCATTTGCTCCCCATTGCTCCAGCTGTTCCCTCACTGATCCAGATGTGCCCTCATTTATTCAGTCCTGCCCCGATCCAGCTGTTTCCCCATTTTTCCGGCTGTTCCCATTTACCAGCTGTTTCCCCATTTTCCAGCCGTTCCCGTTTATCCAGACATTCCCATTTTTTTCCAGTTTTCCCCATTTTTCCAGCTGTTTCCCCATTTTCCAGCTGTTTCCCCCTTTTTCCAGATGTTACCCCTCCCGCACTCCCGTCATGCCTCGCGCGCTCACTGTGACTCGTCACTTTCCCGCCCCTCCCACCCCCCCTGCCTCAGCCAATCACCTGAGCGCCCCAGCCTCTCCCGCCAATCCCCAGCAGCCTCCGGCTCCAGGCGGCGGCGGCGGCCAATGGCGAGCGTGGAAGGCGAAATCGCTGGGGGCGGCCACCAATGGAAAGCGTTGGGGTGAGAGCGGCAGTGGTAGTGACCAATGGGAAGCGGGGAGGGCGGGAGCGGCGGCGGCGCGGCGCGGCCGGAGCGGGGCCTGGGCAGAGACCGGGCCGGGAGCGGAGCGGGGGCGGTGCGGGGACACGGCGGTGACACAGCAGTGACAGAGCGGTAACAGAACGGTGACCGAACAGCCGCCGCCATGGTGAGACTCGGGACGGCAGCTCCGGGGCCCAGCACAGCGCGGGACGAGGCCGCTCCGTGAGGGGAGGCCCCTGGGCAGCGGGGCAGGGAGCGGCTGGGGCTGAACCTCAGCTCGGGGTGGCGGTACCGGAGGTGCCCCGAGGGCCGCTCAGTGAGGGGAGGACCGTGGGGAGCGGGGGAGGGAGCGGTCGGGGCTGAACCCCAGCCCCGGCGGGCGGTACCGGAGGTACCCCGGGGGTCCGTCCAGTGTTCCTGAGCCGTCGCTCCGTGAGGGGAGGCCCGTGGGGAGCCGGACAGGGAGCGGCGGGGGCTGAACCCCAGCTCGGGGTGGCGATACCGGGACACCCCGGAGGCCGCTCCGGTGCCTTGAGCCGCCGCTCTGTGCAGTCGATTATGTCGTACAACGGCGGGGCCGTGATGGCCATGCGGGGCCGGGGCTGCGTGGCCATCGCCGCGGACCGGCGCTTCGGCGTGCAGGCGCAGACCGTAACCACCGACTTCCAGAAGATTTTCCCCATGGGCCAGAGACTCTACATCGGCCTGGCCGGGCTGGCCACGGACGTGCAGACCGTGTAAGTGAGGGCCCGGCAGGGCTGGGGATTTGGGTTAATGGGAAATAATGGGAATTAACGGTGCCGGTGCTGCTGTGCCTGGTTCTGCTGCTGGGAGAGGTTTGAAAATAAAGCAGCGTGATTGGGATCACGTCGCTGCTGGAGTTGGGATTTCACTGCTAGACTTGGGATTTTGCGGCTGGAGTTGGGATTTCACTGCAAAAATTCAACTTGCACCGCAGAAACGAAACTTTTACTGCTAAAACAGAACTTTCACTGCTAAAATTCAACTTTAACTGCTAAAATTCACCTTTCACTGCTGAAATTCAATTTTAACTCCTAAAGTTGAACTCTCACTGCTAAAATTCCACTTTCACCCCTGAAATTCAGCTTTTCCTCTCACAGTTCCAGCTCAGCTCCAGCAGCAGCTGTGTGTGCAGCCTTTGGTGCTGGTGTCTGTTAGCAGCAGAAGCAGCCAGGCCTGGCTGAGGGGAAGCAGCAGGACCCTGCTTTGCTTTAAGCCCAGCTCTGATCTCTTGCAGGGCCCAGAGGCTGAAGTTTAGGCTGAACCTCTACGAGCTGAAGGAGGGGAGGCAGATCAAGCCCCAGACCTTCATGAGCATGGTGTCCAACCTGCTCTACGAGAGGAGGTAAAACTGCAAAGCTGCAATATCTGTGTGGTGCCAAGGAGGGCTGAGGGTGCTGGGGTGGCCAGAGGAGCCTGGATCATTTCCTGCTGTCACCACCCCCTCCCTGAGCAGGTTTTTGTTCTCTTGGGGTGACATTTCCTCCCCAAATTCAAACAGAATCAGTTGTCAAAGCAGAATGAACTCCTGCTGCTTCAGGGTGGTCTGCTGTGCCAAAACCATTGCAGGCCTCTCCCTGAAAGGAGCTGTGGGATGGTTTCTGTGCCAGGAAAACATTTCTGAGGACGTGGGACTGCACCAGGGCTTGGACTGGGGACAGCTCTGGGGACTGGAGGGAATGTCTGGGTTGGAAATTCAGGGAAGAGAGGGTGAGCTCTGGGAATGGTGATCCCAAAGCTCCAGAGTCAGAGCTCCAGGAGTGTTTGGACACTGCTGCTGGGCACAGGCTGGGATTTTGGGGATTGTCCTGTGCTGGGATGATCCCTGTGGTCCCAGAAGAGCAGGGTGATCCTTGTGGTTCCTCCTGGGCTGTCCCTGTCCCCAGGGCTGTCCTGAGCCCAGCTGTGTCCCCAGGTTTGGTCCCTACTACACGGAGCCGGTGATCGCGGGGCTGGACCCGCTCAGCCACGAGCCCTTCATCTGCTCCCTGGACCTCATCGGCTGCCCCATGGTCACTGATGACTTCGTGGTCAGTGGCACCTGCTCCGAGCAGATGTATGGGATGTGCGAGTCCCTGTGGGAACCCGACATGGTCAGTGGGGTTGGGGTTACCTGGGATAGCCTGGGGTCAGCTGGGATAGCCTGCGGTCACCTAGGGTCCCCTACCTGGCATCTCCTGGGATCACCTGGGATAGCTTGCAGTCACCTGGGGTCTCCTGGGGTCTGTGGATTCAGGAGTTCTCCCTCCTGTGCTCACTGGAGACGCTTCATTCCAGCTGTGCCTTGTGCAGCCTGAGAGAGGAAGCTTGCAGGGTTTTGGGGGGCTTGGGTGAAATTTCTGGGGGGATGTGCAGCCCAGGTGAAGCCCTGTACTCCCTGTGTGCCCCAGGAGCCCGAGCACCTCTTCGAGACCATCTCGCAGGCCATGCTCAACGCCGTGGACAGAGACGCCATCTCTGGGATGGGCGTGGTGGTGCACGTCATGTGAGTGCTGGGGCTCCTGGGGGCTGGGCACTGCCTTCCCTTCCTTCCCTCAGGGATCCCCAAATCCAGGGCCTGGGCACTGTCATTCCTTCCCTCAGGGATCCCCCAAATCCTGCCCCTCCTCAGCTAGGCTCTGTTCCTTCCTAGGGTTTGATTTTGCTGGAGCAGTTCCTTGCTGGAGCCAAGAAATTACTCCTGGAGTTTGAGTCCCTCTGCTCAATTCCCTGGCTGCATTCCCATGGGATTGAGGAACTCTGCCCCTCATGAATACAGCATTAACTCTCACCTCTGTCACCAGCTGCCTTTGGAAAATCCCATTTTGCCCCTGCAGCAACCCAACCCTGGAAGCTCCCCACAATGAAGGGTTTATTTATTGTTGTCACAATCACCTGAGCTCCTGCCTGTGAACGTGGGACTTCTCAAGGCAGGACAAGCTCTAGGAAGGGTTTAAACCTGAGTTTAGCAGTAAATAATCTCATCTTTTTCTCTTTCCAGAGAGAAAGACAAGATCACCACCAGGACCCTGAAAGCTCGCATGGATTAGCCCAGCCCAGCTGCTCTGTGCCACTTGGGACTTTTTAAAATAAAACTCTGCCCTCAACTTCCCTTTTGGTTCCTTTGAGCAGGGTCAGGCTATCACCCTGGCTGCCAGGATACAGAGGTGGCTCCAGGAGTGTCACCCTTCATCCAGTCCATCCCTTCAGCACCTCCCAAATTGGGATGGAAATACAAATTATCCCAAGCAAGCAGAGGGAAAACCTAACCCTGTCCAGTGACAGGGACACCTTGACAGTCCCAGGGTGCTCCAGCCTGGCCTGGGATACTTCCAGGGATGGATCAGCCACAGCTGCTCTGGGAATTCCATCCCAGCCCCTCCCAGGGGGGGAATTCCTTCCCAAAATCCCATTCAAACCCTGCCCCTCTCCCAGTTTTCCCCCATCCTGCCTCCCCCCAGGCCTCCCCATGCTGGAGGAGCAGCTGAGGGTGACCCCTCAAAGAGCACAGCAGGGAGGACCCAGATGTACACAAAGTTTTAATTTCTTTTTTTTTTCTCTGGTTGGAGACTCATCTTGTAACATGCATGCATTTCAAAACAGTAACAGTGTCTCAAACTGCTCCTAGCAAACAGACAAGCACAGAGGACTTCAAATTCCTATTTAAAAAACAGCAGTGAAAAAACCTAAAATGTTCTTTTTTTTTTTTTTTACTTTTAAATATTTTTTTTTTAGTTTTTTTAGGTTTTTATTTTGTTTAGTTTTTAGATTAAACTTAATTTATTCACATTTTTTTCCTTTCAATTCAGTTTCACTGATTAGCCCTGCCCACCCTCGTGACCTGTGTGTGGAATCTGCTCTCTCCACTCCCATTCAGCTGCTTAGGCAGCCCCAGAGCAGCAGAAATTTTGAGTGGTTTCCACTAAAAATGATGTGTCCAGAGCTCTGCCATCCCAGTTATCCATGGGATCCATACCACAGAGCCAGGACCAAGGGGCGGGGGCTGAGGGGGACACTGGGAGTGGCTCTGCAGGAAGGGGACATTTGGGAATTTGCAGGAAGGGGACATTTGGGAATTTGGGGCTGTGGCCATGCTGGGGACACTCCCCTGGTTTTGGGGGAAAATTCTTCAGCTGGGGGTGAAATTCCAGGTGCAGCTGGAAGGGAGGCCTGGGAAAGGACTGCATAGTAGTCATGGATTGGGAATATCCACCACCACAACCTCCTCACCTCCCTGAGCCTGCCCTGGCTGGGAAAGAAGGGATTTCCTCCCAAAATACCAGTAACAAAACCAAATAAACAAAAAACCATCCAAACAAACAAAAAACTCAAAAAAACCCAAAAAAAAAACCAACAAAAGGAAATAAGACTCAGAGTGGTTCCGATTTCCTTGCTGATTGTGCTGATCCAGATTCCAAGCTGGGACTGTGGGAGTATGGCCTCCTCCTGCTGCCCCATGGGCTGAACTCTGTCCCCAGTGGGGTGAATTCCATGCCTGTGGGATAAATTCCATCCCAGCAGGATGAATTCCACCTCCATAGGATGAATTCTGTCCCCACAGGATCAATTCCATCCCCACAGAAGGAATTCCATCCCTACATGGTGAATTCCATCCCCACATGGTGAATTTGGTCCCCATGGGATGATTTCTGTCGCCAGTGGGGTAAATTTTATCCCCACAGGATGAACTCCATCCCCATGGGGTAAATTCCCAATTAATTCCATGATTGTGGCTCAGGATGGAGCCTGGGCCAGGCAGGGATGAGGAGGGACCAAGGGAAGGCTCCCACAGCTCCTGGGGCTGTTCCCCAAATCCCAGCCCTGGGGAGCCCCTGGAACCCCCAGTTCCCAGTCCAGTTCCCAGCCCAGCAGCTCTGCAGTGCATTTATTGCACTCCTGGAGCACAGCTGGCTCTGCCTCCCCTCTCCCACTCTGATTTCAGGGCTGTCCCAGCAGGGAAGATGGGAATTCCCAACTCAAAGCATATTTCGGGGGTTTTAAATCCCTTAGGAATGTGGATCCTGCAGCTCCTCCTGCCTCAGGCACTGCAGAGGGGGAGATGCTGCTCACTGATTATTTGGAGTTCCACTCGACCAAATTTTGCTTTATTTTGTCCAAAAAAACCCTGAATTCTGCTGCAAATCCTGTCAGTTAAATGTGTTCTGCAGGGTTCATGCTAAGGACAGGGACATCTACATTCAGCAAAAACTAGAATTAAATCCACACCAAAAACAGACAACAAACTAGCACAAGCAGTTGTAAAACCAGAACTGAAAGTGCTGGATTTTCCTTTTTTTTTTTGTTTTTTAAATACTTGAGTTAAAAAAGTGACCTAAAAAGATTTAAAAGAAAAAGAAAAACCCAACAAAACAAAACAAAGCAAAGCAAAGCAAAAAAAACCCCGAAACAAACAGAAAGAAAAAGTCCCTTTTAAAAACAAATCAAAATATTTGCAGCTTCACTTCTTGTTCTGGTAGTAAAAAATACTGTCTAGAAACAAAATTTAGCATTTTTAAGGTAATGCTACTTCTGCACATGTAAACAATATACAAAAATGCTTCTGTTAAACGAAGTTACATACCTGGGTAATACATCATTAGGTGAGAAAATTGCATTTAATCACTTTAATACACAATATGGCAACTGGACAGAAGGGGCAGAATCTTTGTGGGACACCCCCAGATTCACCTGGAACAGCCAAATTTAATCCCAGCAGGAGTTTGAAGTAAGAAATTATTTCCCGCTCTCAATTTTTCTCAGAACTCTGTAAGAATTTCTGCAGGAATTCCCTGGTTTTTGACTGGATTCCTTATTCATTATTCTGGAATTCACTAAAGGAGATTTTTTTGCCATCTTCACTCCCCTTTCTCTGGGTTTGCTCTGTTGTGGTGTTCACCCACCTCCTGCTCTCTTCCTCTCCCCTTTTTCTCCTCTTTATTTATTTACGTTTGGTTTTTTTTTTTTTTTTAATAGATGATTTCAAGATAAAACAACTTCCAAGCTACTCTCCCCAAAAGGAGAAGGGCAAACTTACCAGGTCAAAGTTGCAGATTCAATGCAGTTTTTTTTTTTTTTTTAACTGTCAGGAATAAAAAGTGATTGGTGTTTAATTCCTAATTAGCAGTAAACTTAAGTGCTTATTAAGAGAGAAGCAACCAACATAATGCCCACAAAATGAAGCTGATGATGCCCTCCAAGTCCTCCCTTTTTTTTTTTTCTTTTAAAGTATTTTTTAGCTGCATTTGGGTCGTGGCTTTTCCAGCTCCACAGCTTAAAACCCCTCCAGCCTCCCACACCAAAGGGGCAGCAGAAATTTGTGCCACGCCAAAGGGAAGGACCAAAAATCCTCAAATCCCATCAGGACTCCTAATTTTTCATTTCTCCAAAATTCTATTTACAGTGCACCCTCAGGGGCTTCAATTTCAGCCCCTCCCAAGGTGAGACCTGTGGGGGGATTCACATCAGGGGGGGAAATGGGGAGGGGGTGATGAGGAAATAGAAACCAAAAAATTCCCCCAAACCCCACATTCAGAATCCAGCCAGAGGCAGGGTTAATTTAGGGGAATTACCAGGGTGTGATGAGCACCAGTTATGTCTCAAAAAGGACCAAAATTCCACACAGCAAGAACTGTTACAGCACAGGACAGACACTCCCAACAGCTTATTCCCCAAACAAAGGCGTGTGTGAAAAACAGTTCCAAGGCAGATTAAGCAACATGTTTCAACTGCAAAGAGGTTTGTTCAAGACTCTAAATCCTGCTTAAAAAGAGAAAGAAAATTAAAATTAAAAATCCAAACAACAAATCCCAAAACAAAGAACCAAAAGTTTTGTTGTGCAGCAGAGCTAACGAAACCCACAGCGAGGCTGCCGAGCTTGGCTGTGAAAAGGTTAAAGGAGACAAAACAGGACGATTTCAGTCACTCCAATCAGTCCCAAAATCCTTCAGGGGGGGGCTGGAAAAGAAATCTGGTGTGAGAGTTCAACCATTTCCACTCCTGGAGGGTCACTCAGGGGGTTGGGAGCAGGATGAGCCCAGCCTCCAGCACTCCCCCCTGGCAGCCAGGCCAATTCCTTCTGTGCAAGTCACATTTTTTAAAAATAAAACACAAAAAAACCAACCCAGCAACCTCTGTCAGGACACAGATTCAAGTACCTGTTGCAGGTGAGGTGGGGAAGGAAGACTGAATAATTAGTTAGCTAATTAACACTGGCAGGATTGTGATGGTGACCTCAGAGCCATTCCTGGCTGAGGAAGTGGCCCAAAATCTTAGCCTGGATCTACAGGTACAAAAATGCCTTTTTTAAAATTTTTTTTTTTCCTCTTCTTTTAAGAAAATCTTCAGAGCTGGCCAATTAAAATCACCCCAGGTCCGAGCACATAATGAGCTGAGGTTGGTCAATGCCTCTCTCAGTTCTCTGCTTGTTTTTGAGTTATACCTTTTTTTTTTCAGACATCATCTTTGGTAGATGTTCATTTCCCTCACCTTTCTTGTAAATCAAGTGCAGTTACAAAAAAGTGGTTTGTTTTTTTTTTTTCCTTTTCTTTTTCGTTACTTAAATTAACCAAAAAAATAGAAAGTGTCCCAGTCTGAATTTACCTAAAGTTCAGCGACTCCTCCTTTTTATCAGTTATATTTTCCATCCTTGAAATGGTGAGCTATTTTCCTTCCAATTCCTACCGAGAGGGAAATAAAGGTTTTTTTTTTTTTTCTTTTTCTGGCCAAGCCAGTCCAATAAAACAACAACAACAACAACACAAAAAACAAGGAGTGGTTTGTGAGTTAGGCACTGCTGAATGTGACCCCTTGGGGACAGTGCCACACGTGTCCCAGCCCCTCAGCAGAGAAGAAAAAACGTCACTGGGCAGAAAGAGCAGTGCTGGAACAATGCACTTGGCTTGTTTGGAAAAGCCCTCAAATCTGAGATCTGGGCACTTCTGGAACGCCAAACCCAGAGGTGCAGCGGGCGCAGCGAGGATGAGGATGGGTTTTGTCACACGGTGCCACACGTGCCCCACAGGTGTGCCCCGGTGCTGCTGCAGTGTCTGTGCTGTCTCAGGCTGCAGGAGCAGCCCCCAGGCCTGCCTGCAGCCCTGCAGCAGGATGTGCCCCTATGTCAGGATGCTGGAGATGAACTCGTTGAAGCGCTTTGAGTACTGCTCCGGATTCACCGTGGAGATCTCTGCCCCGGCCTGCAGAGAGACAGCGGGTCAGAGGGTAGCGGGGGGTCAAGGAGGGGTCAAGAAAGGGTCAGAGGGGCAGGGAGGGGGCAGCCGCACAGCCCCTCTGTTGGGGAGGACCCACGGCTAAGGGAAAACCTAAGGTCTGGAGAGATCTCCAAGGAAAATTACTTCGGCTCCAGCTGCATGTCCAGTCAGGGCACTGTGAACCTTCATGGCTCACAGGTTTAGGAGCATGAGAGCTCCCAGAGTTGAGTCAGGGAGGGTGAGGAAAGATTTCAGGAAAAAGGTTTTTCAGACAGAGGGGGTCTGAGCACTGGAACAGCTCCCCAGGGAATGGTCTGGCCTCAGGGCTGCCAGGGTGGGATTTGGAGTCTGTGATGGGTCCCCTCCACGCCAGCACATTCCAGCATTCCACACAAACTCCCCAGGGTGCTGGCTGGGCTGGACTCCTTCTTAAAGATAATTCCAACCTCAGCAACGCCCTGATTCCATGTCCTGCTAGGCTGGGCTTTCCCAAGCCCTGCTGGGAGCCCAGGGGGACTGCCAGGACACAGAGGTGACCCAGGGGTGTCACCCTTCATGCAGTCCATCCCTCCAGCACCTCTCAAATTGGGATGAAAATACAAATTACCCCAATCAAGCAGAGGGAAAACCTAACCCTGAGGTGATATGGAGGGAAGTGTTAACCCCGGGGCTGGAGAATTCCCACCCTGGCAGGAAGATCAGTGCTGGGGACACCTTCCACCCCAGGAGATGCTACAGAGCAGAAGCCCCAGATCCAAGAGCCCCCCTGGGTCAGGCTCACCCCATGTTTCACTGTCTTGGCAGCGTGTGCAGCTTTCTTCTTGGTGTCGTAGGGTGTGAGGATGTCGATGATGGCCATGAAATAAACCTCCTTCCTGGGGGCACCTGGGGGCACGGCAGGGGCTCAGTCCCCTGGGAACAGCCAACTGCACCCCCCCCCCTCCAAAAAAAACCCCTGGGCACACCCAGCTTCATCCCCCTCCTCCAAAAACACCCCCTTCCAGCCAACACAAGGGACTGTCCAGCAAAGCAGGGACAGTCCTCCTGTCTCCTGGACTCCACCTCAAAGGTCTTTTCCAACCTCAGCAATGAGCTGATTCCTTGTCCTGCTAGGCTGGGCTTTTCCCAAGGCCAGCTGGAAAGCTCAGCGTGGCTGCCAGGACACAGGAATGGCCTCAGGGGTGTCACCCTGGCTGCCAGTACTGAACCACCTCACTTAGCCTGGGACACCTCCCCTTTCCCTGCCCTCCATCCTTCCTCCACAGTTCACTCACATCCCCTCTACCCTCCACAGCTCCATCACATCTTCCTTGCCCTCCCCAGCTCCCCACACTCACTGTCGTGGCTCTTCATGGCATACACATCCACGGAGGGGTCGAACTCCCCGGGCCCGAAGAACCGGGGGTAGTTGAGGAGGTTGCCGGGGCTGTCGGGGGGGGTCCCATAGGAGGAGATGGGGTTCCCCCCCAGCCCATCATTCTCACACTCCTCATCCTCTGCCCGCTCCTCCACCTCCATCTCCTCCTGTTCGGCCCGGTCCACATCGTGGATGCCCACCAGCAGGCTGTAATCCATGATCTTCAGCTGGGCTAAAAACTGGGAGAGAGGCAGCAGTGAGAGCTGGCACCCACACGGGGTGGGGGAGGCTCAGCCCTACCCTGCAGTGCCTCCCTAGGGCTGGCATTGAGAGCTAAACTCTCCTGAGACACCAGAGGAGTCTGCACAGGCCCCCTGCCCTCAGCAGGACAAGGCTGGTGCAGGAGGAGTGACTCTGCAGCCCTGAACCAGCAGTGAGGATACACGTGGCAGCAGCTCTCTGGCCACAGGGAGCAGCAGACAACTTTCCCAGGCCTTTCTGGGGAAAGGCTGTGAGAAGATTAGAGAAAAGAATGGTAAATAATTCTTATCTTCACTTGTTCCACTTGTTGTTGTGTACTGTTGGCTGGGGGTCTGTACAAATCACAAATGGGGTGGAACATCTCTCAAGCTGTTGTATTTTCCAGCATCAGTCTCATTACATGGTTATGACAATGGGAAGATGCCAGCAGCTCACATTTTTGGTAGTAGATGAAGAACTCAATGTAACAACTTACTTTAAAAGTTTTTTGACCAATCACACAAAGCAAAAGCACATTGACAGTAGTTCTATCCAACCACTATAAGCACACATACCTTTGGTTAAATAATGCCTGCTTATTTTGAATACAATACCTGCTTGTAAGCCTTCAAACACAATGCACAGAGCTCCATTATTAAACTTAGAACTTCCTAACATCTTGCTAGATAGACTTTTCTGTAGCTCAGGGAGTGAGGGGATGCAGTGAGGGGAGACAGAGCAGAGCTGTCCCCCAGGAAATTACCTCCACATCCCGCTTCAGCTTCTCAAGGAAGTTCTTTTTACTGTCTTCTCCAACATGCAGCTTCTGACCCTCATTCAAGAAGTCGTTGTCCTTGAAGGTCGGGAGGTCCTTGGCCTGCAACAAAAAGCCTGAGGTGAAATTCCCCAGCCCGCTGCCAGGGGAGGGCTGGCACATAGGTGTGGCTGCAAAAGCCCTTGCTCAGTCTGGGCTTTTAGGGTGCCCCAAGTCCACTGAGGATGGAAAGGGCATCAGGCAGAGCACAGGAAGTGTCAGGGAATCTGTGGGCTCAGCTGGTCCTACAGGGAAGCTCAAGGGAGACGTGGAGCAAATCAGCTTCAAAAACTGCATAGCTGGGCCAGGGATGCTCCAAGCAGCTCCCAGAATTGAAATGAAATTCATGAAATAAATTCATTTTCTTGGTTTCTGACTGCAGGGGGAAAGGGGTGAAGGCTTGGGGGAAAAAAAAAACCAAACAAATCTTCTCTTCCTAAAGATCTGAGGAAAGCATTCAAGCCATGGTTTTTTGAAGGATCTGCCTGCAGCAGGCCCTGAGGATTCTGGGCATGTGGGAGAACTTAGAGCCCCTTAGTGCCTCAGGGTTTCAATTCTTTAGTGACACAGGAGGGTAGCGCGGCTCTGTGAGCTCACATGAACCACCCAACTGCATGGGCCAAGGAGTTATCAGGGGATTTAGGGCAAATGGGAGTTCCTTGGCTGCTGGCTGGCATCTTTTAGGGCAGGCTGGAGCAGACTCCAACCCTGAAAATCCTACGTGCAGAACATGGACCAGCACGGGGCACTGCTGGGATTTCCACAGGGATTACAAGGCAGCAGCATAGAAGTCCTGCAGGGGAAGGAAGCTTAGCCCTAAATTCCCCCACTCAAGCCAGTTTTAGGAATGTGCCAAGGATCTAATTTATAAATCTTCTGGTGGAAGATCTACCCCTGACCTGCCTGGGGTTGGTAGCTAGGGTGCTGTGAGGAAACCCTTCCTCAGGGACAGCACTGCCCTCAGGTGGGGTTTGGTTCTGCTGGGACTGTCCCCCAGCCCTGGTAGTGCCACCAGAACACAGTAGGGCAGGCAGAGCCAGCTCCCTCCCAGCCTGAAAGGGGGGACAGAGACAGGGGGAACTCAGGGCCTGAGGAACCTCCCGTGCTCAATACCCCAGGAAAAGGAAATGGAAAAAGGAACTCAGTTGGATCTGTCTGCTTCCAAGCACCAGGAGAAAGGAAAGGCTGGCCAGGGATGCCTCCATACCTTCTCTTTATCACTTGCTTCCCTGGATACTGTTGAGCCCTAATAAAGAAAAAAAAAAAAAAAAAAAAAAAAAAAAAAAAAAAAAAAAAAAAAAAGAAAATATCATTACTGCACTCTGGGTCACACTCCCAATGGACCAACATTGAACCACCATGCACAGCCCCCTTAGACCTGATCCCCTGAGCAGTCCCCAAAGCCCAGAACCCTGACAAGGGGGTTCCAAGTCCAGCCCCCAGAGTTCTGATACCTCAGGTTTCAGTTTTTATATTTTTCAGATTTTGTTATGCTTTAGTGTGTGGGTCTGTGCTCCATATTATGGGATGGTAAGCTCTCTTCACAGAGCAGGGAGACAAAAGAATTTCTTCTCCATTCTGTAACTCTGCCTGGCCTCTGCTGTAGGTCAGGCTGGATAAGGCCTCACCCCAGCCCCCCAGGGCCTCACCTTCAGGTCGTACTTCCTGTGCACAGTCAGCCTGTGGCTGAAGACGTTTCTGGTGACCACCATGTAGGTCTCCACGCCGTCCACGGTGAGCCGGTACATGCCCAGGAACTGGGGCAGCAGTGTGTTCCCATGGCACTCCACAATGAACTGGGGGACAGCAGGGAAGGACAGAGCTCTGTCACACAAAGCCCAGCTCTGACAGGACACAAACTCGCTGAGGTGCTGCAGCCAAGGCACCCACAGGAAAGGAAAGGAGGATTGGAACAGCTCCTGGGGTCTCCAGGAAAGGAGTGAGGATGTGAGAATCCCATTCCCTGAGCAAGCTGGTCCAGGGAGTGCCAGCCTGCCCATGGCAGGGAGCTGGGACATCTCTAAGGCATTTCTCAATCCTGGGATTCTGTAACTCTGTGTATGGAGCTGGGAGATCTCCAAGGCTCCTTCCAGTCCTGGGATCCTGTGACCCTGTGTGTGTCCAGCCTGCTGTGACAGGCAGGTGTGCACTGGCACTGCCCAGCTTCACTTCTCGTGGTTACCTCGCTGTGCCTGGAACTCCGGGCCTGTTAAACACCCCCTGCTCGGAACCCCTGCAGAGCAGATAGGCTGGAAACCAGCACCTGGACCAGGACATTTCCAGCTGTCCCACTGTGACCCCACTTCCCTCCAGCCCCTCTGGAAGGTCTGCGGCAACAAATGAGGAGCCTGTTTGCAGCTCTGATCTACCAGGGATCCATAATTTATTGACACAAGGGCCAGGATGAGCTGGGAAGGGGCTCAGCACCACAAACAGCTGCTGGGTTGTCCCTCAGACATTCGTCCCTCAGATTTTTGTCCCTCAGACCCTAAAGACCATTTTTCCCACAAAACCTGCGTTCAAGCTCTGCCAGCTGTGAATCCAAGCTTCGGACCCCCAGCAGATCCCCAGGTGCGCACGGGGGTCTCCAGACTCACCGTACCTGGTGGTACTTCTTGAGGATGTTGTGCATCTCTGCCACGTCCTCGCTGGACACGGCCTTGATGACGAACCTCCTGTCGTAGGTGGTGAGGAAGCGCGCGCCACAGCGGCCCTGGCTGTCGCTGTTCACTGGAGCGCTGCGTGTCACCGAGTTCTGGGGGACAGACATGGTGTGGGGATGGTGCCAGGAGCTGTCACCTCCCTCAGCAGCAGGGTCAGCCCCACAGGAACCCCTGAGCAGCTCTGGGAAGCAGGGCCAGCCCCACAGGACCAGCTCAACCACCCACTCTGGCTGTGAACTCCAGATTTGGTGCTGCTGAGGGTAAAATCCAATTGTTTAAAAGTCTGGACGTATTTTTAGGGCTTCCAGATGGCCCTCTGATTTGCTGGCAGGTTTTACTCCAACACCTGGGGTGTGTTTTTGGAAGGTGTTTTTTACAGAAGGTTTTTTACAGGTGTAGGATACATAGGCCAAAAGCTCTCAGCATTTCCTCTCAGGGATTTAAGAACAGTCAGGATATTCCTAAGGCTTAAGGAAAACCAGACCAAAACAAACTGAAATTTCCCTCAAAAAGCAGCTTAGTCTGGCCAAAACCTCAGTGTCTGGGGATTCTTCACAGGTCATCCTGCACCAAAAGCCACCCTCAGGCTCTGCTATTCTTACTCCTGGACCTACAAGATGAGTATAAATAGCTTGGTTGTTCTTCTGACAACCAGCAGCATCTGCCTTTAGATCCCTGTCTCCACCCATAGCAACCAGACAGTGCAGCAGGGCTGGAAAATCCCAGGAAAACAGCAGAGCAGGGATCAATTCCCTGAGCCACAACACCAGCTCTTTGTTCTAATGCCTCTCCCCAGGTAGCAGGGCCTGCTGTGAGCTTCTCCCTCAGCCCCAGTCACTGCTGCTCACACCTCAAGCTGTCACCTGTCCCCTGTCTGTCCTCTCCACCTGCCCACAAGTCATTTTATCAACCAGCAACCTCTCACCAGCATTTCCTGTTGGGGAGGGCTATGAAACACAGCAGCACCAACACTGGTCCTTAAGTTTTCCAGCATTTCTGCCCTGGACATTGTGTTTCAGGCTGGATTATTTAGTTTTTTTAGGTGGCAGTGGCACTGCTGGGTCCCCCTCGCTCAGCTCTGGCAGCAGAGAGAGCCTGCAGCAGAGCCTGCTCTGAGAGAGAGACTTACCATGCCATGCTGCAAGTGAGCCTAGAGGTTTCCTTTCAGAATGAAGCATTTAAAGCTTGTAAAACTTTAATGAAGCAGGGGAAAAACTCTGCTGCTGCCAACAGCTTTAGAGAGCATCAGGAAAATAAAGGCAAACAGAAAAATCCCCTTTGCTGCTTGCTGACATTTGCAAAGGGGTCTGTGCCAGGCAGTTTAATCAGCCCTCACGTCAAAACCACAGAGGTTTTCTTCTGGAGCTGGGAAGCAGAAATCGTGACCACACAGAGCATTACCAAACTCACAGCCCTCAGCTCCCTTCCTGTCACTCCCACTTTTCCCACGGTTGGGGTGTTAAGTTCAGCCTCCTGGCTCTGTTCCCACTCAAGCCATCACACTTTACCCACCTGAATTTAACTCAATTAACATTTTCTGTTCCAGCTGAACAGAAAACACTTTTAAAAAAGCCAAAGCAGCCCAGAGATGGGGGAAGCAATTCCTCAGAACAAGAGGGGGAGTGTAAATGATGAACTACAGAGAGTGTGGGTCACACCTGGGGAGGGTGTCATCACAAAGGGCTGTGACACGGGCACAGGGGGAGGCAGTGTGGGACCAGCCCCGCTCCAGCTGCTCTCTCCACCGGGCAGGGAGCATGTGGAGGGAACAGGGAGGCTGCAGCACTCCCCCACGTGCCTCTGCAGTCAGAGTGTTCCAGGGGATGCCCCTGGCACTGTTCCCGCTCTGTCACCACTTGCTGGGGACACTCCAGCTCCCTGACACCCAGCCTGCTCAGGGCTACGTGGCCACCACTGCCCCCCTGGCCCTGCTCTGGGTGATCTCCCAGCCCTGAGCTGCCTCTGCTCAGCTCCTTGTGCTCAGGGCTCAGAGCTGGCTGAGGAAGGGTGGCCCTGCTGCAGCAAGCCAGAGTTGTGACATCCCCAGAGTCCTCAGAGCTGAGCCCAGCAGTGTTAACAGCAGACTCCTCCCCAAGAAAATCAGCCCCTCTAGCATTAGGGGATGGATCCCAAAGCACGAGCCACCTTGATACACCCAATTCAACAACACACACTTGATTGAGAGCAGCAGATTCATCTGAATCTGTACAAACACTACAGACTCATTTTCCTTGCAGATATTCCAGGCTGGATCATTGTTATTCTCCACCTCCTGCCGGTCCACAGCCACCTGTGCCCCCATTTCATGCCTTGGGAGCAGGGATCACCATCTCCTCCTACTGCCCTGTGCTTGGCACAGCAAGATGCACTGCACTGCTGTGGTTCTGGTGGAACCACTCAAACACCAATTATAAACCCAGAAAAGCTGCTGGCAGCAACATATGCAGCATGGTTTCTCTGCCAGGATGGCTGCTCTGTCCTAGAAGAGAAGATAGGGTACCTGGTAGTCCTGGTCATCGATCCCAAATCTCTCCCGGAGGTTCCGGAACACCAGGGGACAATACTCCTTGAATTTGAAGCGGCTGGGCAGGTTCTCCCTAGGGCAGGGCAGAGATGTCAGCAGTGCCACCCAATGCCATGCTGGCTCCCCCTCCCTGCCAGCCCCCCAGGACACCCCAGCCTTGCCCTCGGCAGGGCAGCTCCTTGCTTTGGATGTCCACAAAACCCATCTCTCACAGGGAACTCTGCAAGATCCTGGCTAACAGGGAGCGTGGAGCTCGTGTGGCTGCCAGGGCAACCCTGCCACAGGCAACTCTGAGGGAGCCATCCTGCTTGTGCCCTCCTCGGTGGCTTTGGCACACTGGCACACAGCTGTCCCTGTACATGCTGTCACCACTGTCACAGAGCTGTCCCCGCACACACTGTCCCGGCACACTAGGCAGAGCTGCAGGAGCAGAGGGGCTGGGCTCTGGCTTCAGCTCCCACCACAGCACCAGAAGGGTCAAGGCCCCAGAGAGCAGCTCAGCCGCAGCACCCAGGAGAGGGGGGATCAGCTCCAGCCTGGCTCTGCTGCCCCCAGGCACAGGACAGGGGACAATGACAGCATTCCCTGTCACTGAGGGAGCTGCATCTGCTCCTCCCACAGCCCTGAACCTGCACAGGGAGAGAAGCAGAGTTTGGTCCTGCTTGGACACAGTGGGAGAATTTGGCAGCTCCTTCTCAATGAGAAACCCAGGCAGTGACAGGTGGGGAGCTCAGATCTTCTCTGGAGGAGAAGGGAGACAGCAGATCCTGCATGTTGGACGTGCCAGGAGAGACAAACTTCCCAATCACCTCCCACTCTGCAAAGCTGATCCCTGTGAAGCTTGGGGAAAACGAAGGATTAATCAGGGAACACTGCAGCCCTGCAGAGCAGGGATGGAGAGAGAACACAGCTCTGAGCACCAGCCACAACCACGACTTCAAAAAAGCTTCCAAAAATGGATTTTTTGGGAAAAGGCGACAGGGGCAACTCCAGAGAGACTCCATGAGCACAGCACATCTACAGAGCTGCCTCCTGTGAACAGTTTAATCCCTCAAAGGATGCAAACCAACCACCACAGAGTATCTCAGTGACAGACTGACCACACCATGGCCTGTCCAGGGTCTGGGCAGGGTACAGGGCATGGATCCTCCTGGCCGTAGAGCTGGGAACAACCCAGAAGGCCTCCCCGAGGCCAGTTTGCCTCACAGCACAGAGCTCTGACCACAGAGAGGCTGGGAAGCTCCTACTTACTTGTTGAATAGATGATTGTCCACCTTAATCTTACTGTAGGCTTTAAAGTCATCGGGCATTAGCATGACGGGGACGGGAACATTGCTGAGCTCATTGATCTGCAAGAGAGAGGAAAGGGAGACTCAAACCCAGGTCCCACTGCCCTGGGGACCTGCAGGGATGTCCAACACCTCAGGGGATGAGTTTGGGGCACCGTGACCCATCAGACAGAAACAGCTGGGGAACACTGTGGTGACAGGCCACAGCAGCACCTTGTTCCACAACATGGTCAATCCTCCTGAGACAACCTTTCCCCCTCCACTGACCATCCAAGACACAGCTGAGAACCCAGACAAACCCATAGGCTAAGAACCAGCATATTTCATGTTTTAACCACCTCACTGAGAAAATGTTCCAATTTTAATTATTCCTGCTACAAACCAGGATGACCAAAGCCTTTGCTGCAGCCCAGCACAGCTCCCCGTGGATGCTGTTTCCATGCTGGCTGTCTCCTGTTGCTCCCATCCCACCTTCTCTGGAGGGATGAGTCACTCACTAGATTGTTTTTGCTCCTTAGTCATGTGGGGCAGCCACAGGAACACGGGGTAGCAGAAGAATGAATGCTCAGCTACTATTGTACAGGCGGGCTCATACTGCAGCACCCAGTAGTGCCAGCATTAATAATAATAATAATAATAACAACATAATAATAATAAAGATCCACCTCTGGACTGTGTCTGGCTGCCCTGCTCCAGTCACTGAGAAGACTATGCCAGAATCCAGAAGTTTCTGAGCTGCCTTTTCTGAAGATGGCCTAGTGCCACCTCCCCCAGGGACTCCCCACAGCCCCATCTCATTGAACTCCTGTTAACAGCCTGGATTCAGGAAACAATTCCATTCCAGCTCTGTTCCCACGACTGCTGTGCCAAGCAGGTAGTGCAGGAGAGGGAGGCGGACAACGCTGGTACCAGCGGGGGTTGGCTCCAAGTCAGCTCTGGGGGCTGTTCCCAGCACCAAAACCTCCAGCAGGTCAAGTGACTCCCAGCACACTGGGAAAGCTGCTGGAAAACTTCCCTGCTGGCTGGGAGCAGGGGCCAGGCTCAGGAAAAGGATCCAGCTCTGGGATTCCCTGCGTGCAGCAGGACACACAACACTGCCCAAAGTGCTGCCACATCCCTGCTGGGCTCCGCAGGGTTCAGCCCTGGGGACGTGCCATGAGCCAATTCCATGCAGCCCATATTTATCCCACCCTTTCTCCATCGTTACCACGAAAATCCAGACCAGATTTAACACACGTCAGACTGGGAAGAAAGACACATCCCAGTGACAGGAGGGAAGGTGGCTATTTTCAGAGCCAGCCATCCCACGCAACAGACAGAAGCGGGAAGCGAAGCGTTCGCGGCTCCTGGAGGGAGCGGAGCTGCAGCTCTGCAGAGCCCTGCTCTGCAAAGCCCTGCTCTGTAGCACACAGCTGATGCCTTAAGGTTTAGCTTTTATATTTTTCAGATCCTGTGCTAGATTGGGGTATGATTCTGAACTCCATACAGAGTGTAAGTTCTCATCACAGTTTGAGCAGATAAAACAATCCTTCCAGGCCTGAGAACCAAAGCCACCATCACAGCCTCAGGCCTGAAAAGTATGAACAGGAATTAATGGGAGAGGGGGAGAGCAAACTGGGGGACTGTGACTTCATTACCTGAAGCTGTAATTGGACAATTAACCCCTGATATCCCGAAAAACTCCTGACTGTCATCCATCTCAGGTGTAGCCTCTGCACTGCCCAAGGTGTATCTGTAAAAGCCTTTAATAAATACCTACTTTATTCTCCAACTCTGTCTAGCCTCTGTTCTAGGTATCCAGCCCAAGGCATCACAGCGCTGCCACAAACCCTGTGGGATGCATGGAAAAGGCTGCACAGACGAACGAATGAATAAATAACGGCAATATCCCCCACCGGCAGCATCCCCGAGCAGGGAGAGCCCGACGCCTCCCCGGGTTTGGCTCAATCCTGCACGGAGCCAACCCCTGAGCCAGAGGGGAGGGAAAAGGGAACAGACTCCAGGTGAGGAAGGGATCTCCCAGCTCGCAGCCACTGCAGGGAGCTGCATCAGAGTCCCACGCAGAGATTTCCCCTCGGGGAGAGGAGAAAACAGCTCATTCTGCACTGAGACAGAGGCGCTGCCTCCAGCCACTAATTATTGCTGTCTGCCAGGAGGGGAAGCCTGACAGCTCCTGCCACACGCCTGCTCCCATCCCAGCCTGCTCCCAGCCCTCTTCCCGCCGTGGGGAAGGCACAAACAAGCCATTATCAGCTCCTTGCCGAGCGGAGGAAGGATGCTGACGGCTGAGAGGGAACAGCGATTCGGAGGCTGCCTCCTCGCTGGCAGCAATTCCGACACAAATGTCCTGAGGCCTCGCTGGGTGCCCTCGTTTCTGCAACGGCACAAACCTCAAAGCGAGTGTGGGACCTGTTGCGAGGCTCCTGAGTGGCAGAAATGGTGCACCAGGATAGCTCTGAACCGTTTCAGAAGCGCTATCACTCCTCACAAGATAAAAGAGCCCAAAAAATCCTTCCTGTGGAAGTCTTTCCCCCTTTCCAGCAGAGCTGGCTGGATGCTTTGGGATCCGGCTTTGGAGGAGACAGGGAAAAGGAAGGGGGGTGTGCTGGGCACCAAGATGTGGATGAAGGGCTGGACTGCTCATTTTTAGACCCAGCACTCCCCACCTACCCTCCCCCATGTTAGCTCTGGGCCAGTGGTCACTGGGCCTCTGCTCCTGGCACCAGTCTGGAAGAAAACACAGATTTATTCAGTTTAGTTTTGTTGTTCCATCAGCTTTTTTAAATTTCAATTTTTTGTCGTTTCAGCACTGTGTGCTCCCACAGCAACACCCATGCCTGACACTTTCCCAAGAGAGAGGAACAAAAAGCCCCCACACACCTCGGGAAAGGGATATCCCAACCCCTCCCTTCTCACAGCACAAGCCTCAGCATCCAGCCCCCTTCCCAAGGATTATCCAGCCAAATCCTGAAACACCAGGGGCCCTTCCCAAAGGAAAGCCTGGCCAGCAGCACCTATCACCTCTCCAGAGGGATCCTCTCCTCAGGCTCATCCTGGGGGAATCTGAGCAGCCTCCTGGAGGGAGCAACGTGACAAACACCAGGCACATGTTTGCTCTCTCACCTTCTCCCTGGAGAGAGGCGTGGAGCAGCAAATTATATATAGCAGAGTGTGTGTGAGTGTGTGTCCCGGGGTATTTATGCTCCAGGAGGCAAGGTCACAGCAAGGTGCATGGCAGGGAGGTGCTCAGCTCCTGGGGAGCACATTCCCAGGGATCTGTGCCCAAAAAGAGGAGGAACTCTGCCTGGAGCAGGATCTCTGGGGCTGTGGGTACCAGGGAGATGCTGGGTGTGGTTCTGGAGGAGACAGGGACAGAGGGCAGAGATGCAGCAGCACCACAAACATATATGGACCCTGACAGGCTGTATTGGGCATCACAGACACTGCAAGGCGCAGGAGCAGCAGGCTGTGCCACACCTCTACCACATCACAGGTCCCCAAAGTGTGGACAGAATCTGATCTGTGGTCCTGATCTGCTCTTAAACCCACTTCACTTTGTGGCCCAGCAGCACCACTCAGGATTCTAGGCTGAAGATTTCTCTTCACCACCAAAGCCTATTCCTTTCCCAATAAAAGCCACATCAATATTCTGTGTCATTCAGGGACAGCTGTTGGGAGGAATGGGCCAGGAATAATTTTGTTTCAAAACCTGACTGTAGCCTCAAAGTGGCAATTAGCATTAGTAAATTGATGGGAAAATGCGATTTGTTTACTAACAAGATGCAGCTGATGGAGTGTGTGAGCCCACTCTCAGGGATTCTCAGCAACAGGAATTTGCTCAGGAAAATAAAGATACTTTGTTCCCCTCAAAGCTTTCCTATTAGGCATCTCGGTAAGTATTAGTTAAACTTTATTATGCACTGTGGAAGGAGGTGAAAGACACATGGGAAAATCACTTTAGCATGGAGACAAACCCACAGCTGTGGCAAAACTTCACTGCTGCTTAGCACAGAGCAAAAAAAACCTGTTTTCCATGAATTAGAGCATGATTAATCAGTATCCATGCTAACAACC
The DNA here is from genome assembly GCF_027887145.1 of Ammospiza caudacuta. NCBI lineage: Eukaryota > Metazoa > Chordata > Aves > Passeriformes > Passerellidae > Ammospiza > Ammospiza caudacuta. The sequence goes on from NC_080619.1 coordinate 7,486,113, forward strand.
CCCTGTGCAAAGTGAGGGAAGAGTGAATCTTGCAGTCAATAATTCCTCTGGGGACACCAGGATGCTTTAAGATGGAAAAAAAAAAAGCATCCCCTGGTGAGAGCAAACCCATGTATTCCTGAAAAAAAAGTACTCGGAAAGCTGCTGGAAAGGATTCCTGGCTGCATAACAGGGACCAGGCAGTGCCACTCTCCTGTCCCCAGTCCTGTCAGCCTCAGGGTCACTGTTCTCCCTGTTGTGGGAGCATGTTATCCATGCTCCCAGTTCTCTCACAGGTGAGCAGAGCTGATGCATCCCTCGGTCCAAAAAAGCTGAGAAATGGGAAAATTCAACAACCAACCCATGGTCATGGCAGTCAGCAGAAATGAGCCCTGTTCTCCTCACTGAACAACCCAGGAAAATCCTCCTTTGTCCCCCAAAAAGGAAAAGGGCTCCTGCAATGGGGATTTGAACAGGAAAGGGCTCCTGAATGAGCAGTTGGCAGCCAGGCCCTCGGTCATTCCAGGGGCTGGCACAGCCCTGGCCATATGCTGCTCTTTCCAGAGGTCAATTAGAGCTAGGCTGGGAAGGGAGAGATCCAGGCTGTTCCCACCATGCCAGGAGCAATTTCTGGGATCTGAGTGTTTGATATGTGGCAGATGCTGCTCTGGCAGCATGGAAGGCAAGGCTGCAAAGCAGGGAGCGCCATGCTCCACTCCCAGCACTGCTGTTTCCCTGGAATACTAACGAGCTCTGCTCCTGCTGGCAGTGCTCCTGAGGGCTTGGGAGATGGCTGCTGCTCCAGCCAGGAACTAGAGCCTCTGGAGCTGCCTCGAGCAAGATCCATGCAGCCAACAGATCTCCCCATTCCCACAAGAACGGGACGTTTGTGCCTTTCCCCTGCCAGAGCCACTGGAATCTTTTCCAGGTTAGGAACTGGCAGCCCTACAGACACAGATCCCAAATACCTCTTTGGGATCCCAGAGCCTTCCATCCCTACAGACACAGATCCTCAATCTCCTCCCTGGGATCCCAGAGCCTTTCATCAGCAGCACCTTACAACTGTTTCCATGGTTCCCAGAGCATCACACAACACTCTGTTCATCTCTCTGGCTGGGAGGTGGCTGCTGCCTTCCAGAACCGTCCCAACTTTCCCATCCTGTGCACATGGATCCATCCAGGGCATGGAAAACACACCTGGAGCACCACACACAGACCCTACCCCCAGGAGCTGCAGCTCCTCTCCCAGTGCCGTGACAGCAGCAGGAGAAGCTTCCCCAGGAACCATCCCCACATCTGCTGGATTAAGGGTCTAACAGAAAACTCAGAAATCGAGGCTGAGCCATGGTGGCTCCACTTTTACACAAGTTCTCCCCTCCCCTCCGTGGTTTTCTGGTCCAAAATTCAAATTGTTTGCATCATACTACCCCTGTCTGGCCCTGCTCACAGCAGCCCCACCCCAATCCAAATCCCACCCCTGGCTGGGACCACCAGGACCCAGTTACTGAAACGCTCCAAAGTGGTATTCCAGAAGGCAGCTCCTGCTCTCGGGGTACTCCTGGATCCTCTCCAGAGCCAGCCCTGCCTGTGCTCAGCAGCCTCTTTAAGGCTGTTCCAGACTGGGAGAAGGGCCCATGGGGATTTCTGCAGCACATTGCACAAAACGGTTGTTTGTTTGATTTCTCCGTGAAAAAGTTCACCCCATATCCAAACAATTCTGACAGGATCCTCCTGGCACAGCCCCGGGCTTGTGCTGAGAACTGTTTTCCCCTCCTCCCACTGCAAGGATCCCAGGGCAGAACTCCACGGACACAGCCTACAGTCTCCTCACTCACCCACCCCTCCTTGTCCAAAGCAGCCAAATATTAAACAAATTCAAGGATTTCCAACAAAGCTTAAAGGTATTCCAAACCCCTTAGGTGGAGGCACCTAATTCCAATTCCCACCTAAGCAAGGCACTGGAATCATCTCCCATCCACAGCTGCCACCAAACTCTCACCCCAATGTGGCAGAGAGGTGGAGGGATTTACTGGGAAATCTTAAACGCCTTCCCAAAAGTCAGGAGGTCACAGCCGAACTTTTCTCACCCCCCTTCCCAGCCCCTCAGCTCCTTCCTGGCAGCAATTTCTTCCTAATACACATCCGATATAATCTCATTACCAGCTTAGTGTCAGCTTGCCTTCCTCCCTTTGCCCAAATATCTCACAGCCAAATGCTCCCAAAGTTACTCAGTCCTTATCCGGGGCCTCAAATTCCTGCCAGGCTCCTACTGCCCAGACAGCTACAACAAAGAAAAACACACCCCCAGCCCCCCCCAAAAGGCCAATTACCAGCAAGTAAACCGTCACAATGAGGCCACAAATTAAACTCGGAAAAATCCCACAATTTCCATTTCTTCGGGGCTGCTAATGGCACCACTGATCAAAGGCCGATTAAAGTCATTATCCTGCTTCCTGGGCAAGGCTGGGAGCACTCGGAACATCCTTTGCCTCAAAGCCAGCACGGTGCTGAACCACATTTGCAAGCTTTCACTCCAGCCAGGCAGGCCAGGAGGATTTTTTTTTTTTTTTAAATTCTTGATGTGTTATTTGTTTTGGGGAAAAAAAATGAGCCTGAATCCTTTCACTCTCTAGGAAACATTCACTAATCCACTGGAGAAATAGGTGTGTCTGAGCCCTAAAAGTGGATTAATTGAGGAAGGGATGAGGCTTCTGGCTTCTTTGGCCAAGAACGGCACCCAGCAGCCACATCCGAAGATCAATCCTCGTGCCTGCCATCATAAATCCGGGAGAAGTTTCCAGAGAAAAGACAGGGATGGTCTTAGGAATTCCCAAAGGAGGTGGATCAGAACTGAGCCATCACAGACATTCCCAAGGGATCCTCTCACAACTCGGTCCCAAAGGAACTGAGGCCAAGAGGACACGCATGGCCCGAGTCCTGCAATCAAAGGGGACAAACCCGGGCCAAACCCCTCATTTTGGGGGATGGAGATGGGAGACACATTGTCCAATGTCCTCTGGGCTGTGACACAGGGGAATCCCTCACTGGGACAGCCATAGGGACAGTCCTGGTGGACACCCGGGGGTTGGAGCAGGGGGACAGGGCTGTGGGTGCCAAATTCGCGTCCACCCCAGTGCCAGAGGGGAGACTGTGCCACAGCAATATCACACAAAAAGGTATCAGTCCCCCTGCCCAGTCCGGGAAAATGGGTGTGGAAAAGGTGTCGGGGTGGGGACACAGGGACGTGCCTGGCAGGGACACCCCGACCTGGGGATCCCCAAACCGCCTGGAGACACAGAACCAGCAAAAAGGGACCACAGAGCCCAAGGAGGGCTGGATCAGGGCTGGGATGCAAAGGGAAGGCAGCGGGGTTGAGAGGGAAAAGGCCCAGAACCGAGGGGGAGCGGGGAAGGGTCGGATCTGAGGGAGTCGAGCATTGCTAAGGGGGATGAGGGGGCGAGGCCCCGCTCCCGGGGTGCTCTGAGGGGCGGGGGTTTGGGGTGGGCTGGGGGGCCGCGCCGCCCGCTCTCACCGTGTGGTTCGCCCCCCACATAAGGACGCTGAGCAGCGGCTCCGAGGCCCGGAACAGCTTCACCTTCTGGCACACGAAGTGTTTCTTCTTGGTCTTAGTCTTGCTGGCGCTCAGGGCCGAGCCCACGGCGGCGACGGCTCCCGCCGCCGTCCCCGCGGCCCCCGCGCAGTTCGCGGCCATGGCGGACCCGACCGACCCCCTCCCCGCGCCCCCCTACCAGCGCCTCCACATGGTTCCGCCCGGCCCGGCTCGCCCCCCCCCCCCCCGCAGTGGTACCGCCCGGCCCCTTAAGCTTTCCCCTCGCCGGCTCTGCCCCAGCCCCCCCCCCCCCGCTGCCACGGTGGTTTGGTCCTTGCCCCCCCCCCCCCCGGTGGTTCGCTCCGGCCTCGCGCCGAGGAGGCGCCAAGATGGCGGCGGCTGAGGGGGTGGGGAGCGGGAGGTGCCATGTCCCGCCCGAGCCGGGGGAACGGCGGGCGCTGGCGGCGGGAGAGCCTCGGCTTGGGCTGCGGCAGGAGCGGGGAGAGACGCGGCACGCACTGGGCTATGAGAGGGAACAACGGAGAGGGATAGCGGACGGAGGAGACAAAGGGGAAAAAGCCCTATTTCCTCCTCCTGCTCCCGGAGATGGTCTCGCCCAGTCGGCGTGACGCGCCGGCCAACGCCACGCCCCTCTGGGAACGGACCACTCAGCAGCGAGGCGGCTGGAATTATGAATGGGCAGTTACAACGTCATGCGCCGCCGTTTAAAGGGCCCGCAGCCGCTTGGGGTCCCCGCCGGGACCCTCGGGGGACAACGGGGACACCCCCGGCCCCGGGGCGCGGCCTGCGGGCTGGACATACCCGGGAAGGGGCTGCTGCGGCCTCCCGAACCCTCACCGACCCTTCCCTCCCACAGCCAATCCACCCCTGCCCCTCCCATCTCCCCCAGACCACAAAGGACATTTAACAAATGACAGTGAAGTTTCTTAATCAAAAAGGTAAAATAAATCTACACTGCTGTACATATTACTTACATTACAAAATCCCAGAGAAATGTTTGCTGTGTCAGCTACGCTCTGCTCATTCCCTTTTTCCCCCTCAGAAACTGCTTCCTTTGGGTCAGAGATCAATGAAATAAATCTGTGAGCCACCAAATGCCAGCCACAGACACCCCACTGTGAAGTGTGGGTGCAAAGGGTGAGAGTGTGGAACAGGGTTGGTGTAGTTCTGTCAAATTCCATGGGATTACCTCACGTGTGCATCGGTTCTGCTCTGGATTTTAAGGATTAGCAAAAGTAGATCTTCAGCTCTGGCACAGGAGGAAGCAGAGCTTGGTAATGATGTACAAAAGTGACATCAGTCGGGATGGGGAGAGGAGGAGAAGCTCTGGCAATAGGTTAGAAATGGAACACAAAGGCCCCAAATGCAGAGGGCTCCAAGGGCTCAGCTCCGGGATCCTCTGAGGGAGCTGGAATTGTTCCTGGAGAGCTCTCACCTCTGGGAACAAACATCCACTGAGCTCCTGCCCAGGGTAGGACCAGGACAGGCTTCACCTCTGCATAAAGTTCTTTTCCAGGGCAGCAGGAGTCCTCTGCAGGGAGTGGATGTTGCGCTTGACCCGATCCTCCAGGCTGGAGGTGGAGGCACTCTCCAGCTTCAAACGGCTGCAGGGAACAGGAGCAGAGACAGAAATCACAACCCTGACTGAAGGAGAGCAGACAATTTCTACATTATTCTTAATAATTTATAAATATAATAATAAATATATTTAAATAAATATAATATATCATTTTATATTATTTCTGAATTATTATCTGCATATAAAACACTCCCAGAGTGGCAGAACATCAGCAATGCCCAGCTTGGGTCTGACTCCCAATCAGCAAGAGCCATTTTTTGGGCAGAGGGGAAAATTCGGGAACAGCAGCTCTGTCAGCCACAGGGGAGATATGCAATCCCATGATCTGAACACTGAGGCCATCCCTCAGAAGCTGAATTCCCCTTGGATGAGGAGGGGGTAAAAGACTCACTGGAAGAATTTCCCATCCCTGGAGTCGAGTTTCTCCAGCTCCTTCTCCAGCTCCTCCTCCTTGCGGTGCTTCCTGAGGTTGTTGGCTCTCTCCTCTTCCCTCCACTTGGCATTTTCCATCATTTCCTGACGTTTTCGCTCCAGCTCCTCAGGAGAGATCTTTCTGTTTGGAGAGAGAGACACACTTCATAAAACCATTTTCACAACGACCAGAGTTTGGCAGAGACAAAATTCTGCCAAGCTATAAATTGAAGTAAGGCACCTGCAGGAGTAAGATTAATTAAAAAAGGAAAATCAGCGATTGTTTAGTTAGATTCTGAGAGGGAACAGAACCATCACATAGAGAATTTCCACCACCCTTTAATATCCTAATGAGAACGGGATTTATTTTGATGCAAATATCAAAATAAAAGAGTAATTGACAGTAGCCACAAGAGAGGTCAAAGGTTATAGGACATAATCTATACAGGAAAACATTTCTGGAGATATTTTTCTGTGAAGCAGCAGCACCCCAGGCACCTCATCTTCCTCACTTTGGGATGGTGGAATTGTTCATGTTGGAAAAGGCTCAGATCAACCAAAGCTGGTTCACATTCCCCAGATGAGGGGGATTTAACACAGGTTTGCCTTTGGCAGCCGAGCTTGTGAGGACATTTTAAAAATTTCCCTCTTTTTTAAAATATTCCACCTCCCCACATCCCAGCAGGAGGCTCTTTTCTCTCTCTTGGATTTAATTTTAATCCCTCTTTGATTTAATTGATCTCCTAATTGGTTTTAATTCCAAGATGATGCTGTCAGGATCCTTTTTTCGCCTGACGGAACAGAACCTCCTAATTAGAGAATTCACAGAAACACTGGGTTGGAAGAGACCTTCAAGATCATTGAGTGCAACCCAGCCCCAACACCTCAATAAACCCTGGCATCCAGTGCCACATCCAGGCTTTGTTAAACACTCCCAGGGATGGTGACTCCACCAATTAACCAATTCCCATTCCCGCCCTGCAGGAGAAGCAGCACCACGAGCACTGCTGTGGGAAGGTGCCACCCACCAGCCAGCAGTACCAGGTGAGCCATGAGGCCCCTGTGTGTGATTTTCTGGGCATTTCACCTGTCCCCTCCAACCACCAGAGGAAATCTGGTGCCCAGGTGCCTCCCAGGGGTCTGTCCTCCAGCACAGCGACAGGGGACAGGACAGGGTGCCACTGACCTGGTGTAGCCCGGGGGGTGCTGGCGTCGGAAGCTCTTTTTGGGGGAAGGGCTCCTGGCTCTGCCCTTCTCCTCACGGCTGCTGTGCCTGCAACCCCAGAATTACCCTCATTAACACCAAAATCCACATTTGACTAGATCGTGATCACATTTATAAACATTCCTGGGGGTTTTAACACATCCTGAGGCTGAGGTGGCTCCCACAGCTGCAGGGCTGTTACCTGGCCACTCTAGGAACAATCCTAAATTGACAGACTCTGACTCCCAAGAGAGCACTGCATTTGACCTGAGGCTGTGAAGGCTTCCAAAACTGATAGATAGCCCTGGGATTATGGGTGTGGAGTTGGTTAGAAGTGTGTAACATCACAGGGTGAAAAATTAGAGTTTGGGGTTTTAGAATATAGTAATCAGTATGAAGCAAGATGGTTGTTTTAGGGCAGAAGCAAGCTGTTCTTCACCTTTTTCTTTCTTCGTGGGTTTGGGTGGTATTTTGTAATTGGACAGAAACGTCCACACTGCGGGCTTCGAGCAACCAGTTATTGGGTTAGGAGTGAAAATAATCTAGGCGTAATTTCTTAATTGGATAGTTTAGCCTTAAAAGACCTTGTAACAAGAGATAGTTGGCCATTTTGTGCCTAGTTAATGAGAGACTGCAGAGCTCCCTGCTGTGAGACTGTAACATTGATAATAAACAATAAACCCCTGAGTCTGAACGTGAACCATTGTCTCAAGTGCCTTCAATCCCGACCCCGACAGAGTCAGAAAAGGGAAGCAGAGACCCCACAGGATTGCAGGGAACTCCCGTGCTTTCACCCACTCACTGTTTGCTGTGCCCGGAGGGGGATGCTGAGCTCCTCTGGGGGTTCCTCCTGCTGGAATGGCTCTGGGGAGAGCGGGATGGGCTCCGGGAGCGCTCCCGGGGGCGCGGCCCCGCCTCGGGGTCCCTCACCTGGAATCCAGAGGGAACACAGGGGTGGAAGCAGCCCCCACACAGGGCACAGGGGGTGAAGTTTGTGGCTGGCACAGCTGAGGGAGGGAATTCCTCCCTGGGGTGGCAGTCTCAGACGAGCTGTGGCTGCTCCTGGATGCCTGGAAGTGGCCCAGGACAGGCTGGAGCAGCCTGAGACAGTGGGAGCCCATGGGACAGGATGGGTTTTGATGTCCCTTCCCACCCATTCCATGGATAATGAGGAGCATCTGAACAACCTCATCCTGAATTCCTTATCCCAAATTCCAAGCAAAAGTCTGGCTGAGCTTGGAATAATTTGAATTTCAAGGCTCAGATGGCCTCAAATTGAATTTAAAATTTATTCATTCCTGTTCCAGCTGCTGCAGCTATTCCCAAAACCCCTGGTTCTCCCCCCTCCCCAGGGTGTACCTGTAAGCCATAACCCGGGATTTTGGAAGGAGCAGCCTTCCAGGAGGAACTATCCACCCTCTTCTGAGATCTAGAAAGAAAATAAAGCCCTTTTGAAGCAAGCAAATGGAAAGAATAAATCCATTTTTACCACTCATTAATGATGCAAAACAAATGAAGCAACAATTTAATGAAATACTTAATTAAAAGCATTAATTAGATAGAAAAATCTGAGAGCAGGTGAAAAACCAGCAGGAATGGGGGCAGTCTTAGGAAAAAAAAAAAAAAAGTAAAACTCACTTATTTCTGGGCCTCTCCTTCTCAGAGCTGGAGCTGGACACGCTGGAGCTGTGCCGCCGGTGCTTCTTGTGCTTCTTCTTCTTCTCCTTCTTCTTCTTCCTCTCCTTTTTATCCAAACTGTTCTGCAGCTGCAAAGCCAAAAACTCCCTCAGGACCACGCAGAAAACACCACAATTCCACATTTTCCACACATTTCCAATGTGTGGAAAAGCACAAAACCTGAAGCCAAACAAATCTCTAAAAATTATTTTTTCATATTTAAAAGTGCAAAAATGTTTTTGCAGTATTTACAAGAGAAATATCTTTATAGAAATGCAAAGATGCTTATAAAAACTTACAGTCATTTATAGATTTCAAGCCAGAAAATCTCATTTAATGAGATTTATAAATTTACAGCAATTTATAAATGGGAATTTTTGATTATAAGAAAAGGGGAAACCCATCTTTATAGCCATTTATAAATTGCAATCTACAGATACATAAATTTAAATGTATGGATATATAAATTTAAATTAATAGGCATATAAATCTCGTTTAATGAGATTTTCTCTCAGAATTGAGGAGTGTAAGGAGCAAACAGAGCTTGGCTCCTTGTCCTGGACAATAAAAATTCTGATTTTTGCTCCTCCCCTGCCTCACACCTACCAAGGCTTTGATTTTCTTCATTTTCACCGGGTTGTTTAAAACTTCTCTTTTCTTTTCCTCCTCCCTCTTCCTAAAGCAGGAAAAAGAAAATCAGTTTTTTTAATCACATTTCCACAAAGAGGATCCAGCAAGTGCAAGCTCTAAGAACAGAGAAAGCAGGAACAAAGAGAAATGTTGTGTATTTAGCAAAACTGAAGAGGAGTTGCCCCTTTTCTTATAATCAATTGAACTGCTTTTGATATAGGAACATTTCTAATCAATTCAACTGCTACTGATATAGGAAAATATGTATATTTATAGGGTATATAAGATATATATATATATTGGGATATTTATAGGATATATATAAAATCGGATATATATTTATAGGATAATATAATATTTATAATAAATTGGATTGCTTTTGATATAGGATAATATATGTATTTATAGGATACATATATTAGGATATTTATAGATTATAGGATATATATGTATAGGACAGTATAATATTTATAATCAATTGTTTTTCATATAGGATAATATATATATTTATAGGATACATAGGAGACATTTTAGAACATTTATAAGATAGATATATATATTAAAAGATATATATATATATACAGGATATGATATTTCTAATCAATTCAACTGGTTTTGATACAGGACAGTATATATATTAACAGGACATATATATTAAAGGAGATATATATATATATATACATATATATATAAAAGGATAATATAATACATAATATCAATTTAAGTGCTTTTGAGACAGGCTAATTTGTAGTTTTTGAGTGCCCTTGTCTCTGCACACCTGATCATGAAGAGGGGGTCCTCACGGATCTTGGTGGCCATGTCCAGCACGGAGCTGGCCCCTGCCCTGGCGAAGATGGAGCCGGGCAGCAGCCCCGTGTCCCCAGTGCTGTCCTTGTCCCCAACCTTGTCCAGGATGAACTTGTCCACAGGGCGACCCAGCAGGTACTCGTCCCTGTTCACCATCCCCCCGGGGCCCTGGTACATCCACTCCAGCTTCTCCTCACGCTTCCTGTGCCAAAAAGAAAGTTTCATTCCTCCTCCGGCTGCCTCCAGGGCTTGGCTCGAAGGTGAGCAGGGACAGTTTGGGGTTGGACTGTGGGACATGGCCCCAAGGATGGGATTGTTCAGCCTGGGAACGTTTTGGGGTTGTTCAGTGCCTGACTGGGGCTCCAGGAGAACTGGAGAAGGATTTGGGACCAGGGGAATGGATTTGAATTGACAGAGGGCAGGGTGGGATAACGTTTTAGGAAGGAATTCCTCCCTGGCAAGGAGGGGAGGGGATGGAACAGAAACCCCAGAGCAGCTGTGGCTGCCCCTGGATTCCTAGCAGTGCCCAAGGCCAGGTTGGACACTGGGGCTTGAAGCACTGGGACACTGGGAGATGTCCCTGCCATGGCAGGGGAGGCACTGGAGGGGCTTTGTTATCCCTTCCACCCCAACCTTTGTGCTGTCCTCATGCTCTCCCCACGCTGTCCCTGTACTGTCCCCATGCAGTCCCTATGCTGTCCCCTGGCTCACAGCACGGTGCCTGTGTCCCTGTGCTGTTACACACAGTGCCCACGTCCCCATGCCAATGTCCCCGTGTCCCTGCTCACTGCACGGTGGCCGTGTCCCCGTGCCCTCACCACATGGTGCCCATGTCCCTGTGCCTGTGTCCCCATGCTCTCACCACATGGTGCCTCTGTACTCGTGCCCTCACCGCACGGTGCCCCTGTCCCTGAGCCCATATCCCTGCACCCTCACCACACGGTCGGTGCCCCTGTCCCTGTGCCCTCACCGCACGGTGCCCATGTCCTCAGCATAGCGCTGCATCTCCTCCCGTGCCCGCTCCTCCTGCAGCTCCCGCTGCAGCTCCTCGATCTTCCTCCTCTCAGCCTCATGCTTCTGCTCTGCCTTCCACACCTTCTCCACATTGCGCAGTGTCTGTGGGTGCCAGCTCTTTTTCAGGTTCTGTGGAAAGAGGGGATTGGCACAGGGGATTGGTACCAGGACCGGCACCGAGGGGCCAGGGCAGCCCAGCGATGCCGGCAGCTGGGCCCAGAGAACGGACCCGCGGCTCCCACTGGCCCCGCGAGTGGCCTCAGTCCCGGGGCAGCGGCACATCCTGGCCCTGCAGCCCCTCCTTAGCCCCCCGGGACGCCTCCAAACGCCCCCCCCCTCTGACCCCTGCTACAGCCCCGGCCCCTTCAGCACCCACTGACCCCTCTCAGTCTCCCCCCCCAGAAGCCCCACGCCCTCCTCCCGACCCCTCTCCCCTCCCCAGCTCCTCTCAGCCCTTCCAGGCCCTCTCCCTCCCCGCCACCGGCCCAACCCCCTTCAGGCTCGCCCGCCCGCTCTCACCCGCCCCACCCTAGTTCCCCTCAGGCCACCCGAACCCTGTAAGCCCCCCCGGACCCCTGAGACTCCTCAGTGCCCTCTCAGCCCCCGCCTTCTGTCAAGCCCCTCGACCCCCTTCACGCTCCCCCGGCCACTGTGAACCCCCCCCGGTTCCCTCATTCCCCCTCATTACCCCGGCCCCTCTCAGCTCCCTCGTCTCCCATCATTTTTCCCTCTGCCTCCCCAGGTTCCGTCCGATTCTCCCCGGTTCCCCTCACCAGGTCTCCCCCCCCCATCGCGGCCGGCGGGCGAGCGCGTCCCCCGCCGCTACCGGGACAGGAAATACGTCACCGACACGCGCCGCCGCTCGGGTTTCTGCGCCGCTTCCTCCTCAGTGCGTCACGGGTGGAGGGGGAGGAAGAGAAAGAAGCGGCGGAGATGCCCCTCGGTGCCGAGCCTGAGAGGTGTTTTCATTCCGTGTATGGAATCCAGAATGGTTTGGGTGGGAAGGGACCCCAAAGCTCTCCAGTTCCATCCCTGCCATAGTTAGGGACGGGACACCTTCCACTTTCCCAGGTTGCCCCATCTACCTGGCCTTGGACGCTGCCAGGGAATTCAGACAAGATCTGAGCCTGTTTCAAATGGGGCTGGTTACAGCAATACCAAAGAAACGCCTGGTAATGATGAAGAGAGTAATTACAAAAGCACTTAAAGCCACGGGACGAGTCTGTCCGGCTGTGCCCGTCACGGCGACGCGCGGAGCGGGGGGGCAGCGCCTTTGGGTCGGATCTTGAGGGTCGAAGCGTTCCGGCCCCGTGTCCAGTTACGCACAACTTGGCCCGGGGCAGAGCCCGGCCGGTGCCGTCAACTGCGGTGGTGCCCGGCTGGGTCAGAATCTGGCACCTCCCAGTCCGTCGTCGGGCGCAAGGAAGGATTTCCTGTGCCGGGGCGGGTCAGAGCTGGCGATTTCGCGGGACAGAGCTGGCGAACCTCTCTAGATAGAGCCAGTGATCCCCCAGCATACCGGCAGTATTCTCTCGGGATAACAGCTGTGATCTCCCGCGACAGAATTGCCATTTACCCTTTTGGAGCCAGGCGGGGCTCGAACCTGGAACTCTGAGGTTCCCGGCCCAGAGCGCTGTCCCTGCGCCGTCCTCCCGGCGCGCCCCCCGCCACGCCCCCATCTCCGCGGCCGGGGCGTGGCTCAGGGGCAGCGCCGCCGTCTGCGGGGCTGCGGGTTAGAGGTTCGAGCCCCGGGGCTGCCTAGATGGCGAGCTGTGGCATCGTAGCCACCCAACCGGCCTGGAGTTCAGAGCCTGGAGGAAACAGCTCAGCGCGGCTGTGACTGCTAGGAACGCGTTATGCACATCATTCACTGTGTAAATTAAGGGCAATTACTCGTACAGGAAAAACTCGAGCTGCAGCTGTTGGGTTTGTGTGTTTCCTGCACAACTCAGGCAAACAGAATGGAAAAATGGGAGTTCAGGTTTGGCAAAACATCACCAATGATTTCCAACACTTCAGAGGGGTGGGGTAAGAAAAGCTCTCTGTGCTTTCTGAATGAGAAAATTGTGGAAGAAAAAAGGGTGAAAAGGCAGCAAAAGATAAGGGGGTACCTGGAGTTGAACCAGGGACCTCTTGATCTGTAGTCAAATGCTCTACTACTGAGCTATACCCCCCAGTGCAGCAGTTCTACCTGGGAGATTAGAAAATGTTTCTTGGGAAAGAAAAATCTTTTGCTGTCCACAAATTGGATTTCTTTCCTTCACACTCCCCTGTGCAGCTCAGGGAGTGCCTCGTAAAGCTACAGGGAGTTAAATGTGCTAAATGGTGGTAAAAATGAGAAATTCTGGTAGATCCGATGCCTGCAGTGAATTTCAAACACAGAAAAGCTCAAACAGGCAGGGAGTCGTTCTCACACATGGCACAACCCCTGCATTTCCCCAACACTCAGGGATTGCATTCAGAAGCTCAGAACCAATTCCGAGTGCACAGAGCCAGCTTATGGCTCCTACTAGAGCTCTCCACGTGTTTTCTGGGAAAGATTTGGGCAAAAGGCAGGTGGAAAGAGGAAAAGAAGAGGGGGCACCTGGAGTTGAACCAGGGACCTCTTGATCTGCAGTCAAATGCTCTACCACTGAGCTATACCCCCTGACCCAGCTGTTGCACCTGGGAGACTTGAAAACATTTCTTGGGAAGGAAAAATCTTTTTTTGTCCATGAATTGGATTTCTTTCCTTGACAGCTCCAGGGAGCGCCTGATAAAGCTACACGGAGTTAAATGTGATAAATGATGGTAAAAATGAAATTTTACTTACAATTTAATAAATAAAATAAATGATTAAGAAATAAAATCAAATAATAAATAAGATAAAAAAAGCAGTTCTGTTGGTGATTACAGAGACTTAAGGTCAGAGAAGAGCACACACAGTGAGTGGTTAGAGCAGAATCCCAAAACTTTTCCAGCTGAACTTCTGTTCCTTGGATGCTGGAGCTCAGAACCAGCTCCCCACAAGTTCAGAGCTCTCCATCGATTTTTTCACGTGGCAAATTTTTGGCAAAAGGCAGGTGGAAAGAAGGAAAAAAAGAAAAGAGGGGGCACCTGGAGTTGAACCAGGGACCTCTTGATCTGCAGTCAAATGCTCTACCACTGAGCTATACCCCCTCCTATTTTCTCAGCACAATAAAACACTTCAAGGATGTTTTTCCCCAAATCCCTGAGTTCTCTGTGCCTGAGGATTTGGTTTGCGCTGCAGAACCTGTGGGGCAGCAGCAGCCACAGAGTCATTGCACTCCAGCATGGGTCCTTGGCCCAGTTCCTTCCTAGCTCCTTCCCTTCCTCGGAAAAAACATAAGAAACAATGAAAAATAAGGGCAAAAAATATAAGTAGTAGAAAAAAAGTGGAAAAATTATAAGAAAAAGGCCTCATAAAATCAGGTCTGCTCTGTTATGTTGTAATTTCTTCTGAAGAAAGCCTACGCCGTGCAGGTTCCCATGTCAAAGCAATCCTCTGTGAGCAGTTGGTTACCATAACAACCTATTCCTGGGTGAAAAAACAACCTACACCTGAATAAACTGTTTTTACACTGTTAGAAAAATGAAAATTATGTCTCACAAACAACTTTTCCTGCATGTACCCACTGGGGGTTTAAGTTACCAATCAATACAGAATAACAACTTGATACTAACCAATAATTGGCAAAAGAGCTGCTGACCAGTTAGTCACACATGAGGTCTGTAAAACTGTATAAAAACTGTATTAAATATATAAAATAGTATAAAAATGTATAAAATTTATAAAAACATAACTTTATTAGTTACGTGACTGAAGAATGGGCATTTTCCATCACGAAGAAAATGGAGTCCTGAGTGGTTTATTCCAATACCGTCCCAGTCTGTCACCTGAGTGCTCTGAACCTTGGAGTCCCTGACATTTTCCCCAGATTTCATCTCAGTCTGCAACAGGGAAAAGAATGAGCAGGAGAAGACGCTGAGCTGCCATTCCAGCGACCACACCCCCAAAATCCCCAGGGAAAAGCAGCCAAAAAGGAGGGGGCACCTGGAGTTGAACCAGGGACCTCTTGATCTGCAGTCAAATGCTCTACCACTGAGCTATACCCCCAATGCAGCAGCTCCCCTGGGAGATAGGAAAATGTTTCTTATGAAAGAAAAATCTTCTGTTGCCTACAAACTGGATTTTTTTCCTTGACACCCCCCTGTGCACCTTAATGTACCTACCAAAAGCTGTACATGGAGTTAAATGTGCTAAATGGTGGTAAAAATGAGAAATTCTGGTAGATCTGGTGTCTGTAGAGAATTAAAGACCAGCAAAGCTCACACAGACAGCGAGTGGTCACTCAGACATAGAACAACCCCTGCACTCACCCAACACTCCAGCCCTCCTTCCTTACATGCTGGAGCTCAGAACCAACTCAGAGTGCACAGCACAAGTTCAGAGCTCTCCATCGATTTTTCCCGAGGCAAATTTTTGGCAAAAGGCAGGTGGAAAGAAGGAAAAAAAGAGGGGGCACCTGGAGTTGAACCAGGGACCTCTTGATCTGCAGTCAAATGCTGTACCACTGAGCTATACCCCCTGTTGTGGGGGGGGGAAAGGTGGGGGGCTCACTAGAAAAACTAAAAAGCGTTTCCTGGAAAAGAGAGAAACTCTTTCTTTATGTAGGTTGGATCCCCGTCCTTGACAGCTCCTGTGCAGCCCAATGTCCCTGGTGAAGGTACAGGGAGTTAAATGGGATAAAAGATGGCAAGTGTGTTTGCTTTCATTCCATTTCCCATTCCTGATCCAGTCCAGGATTTCCCCCATTCCATCTCCTGCCTGGATCCAGCTCAGGTTTCCTCCCATTCTGTATAGTGGCTATTATCCCATCCGGGTTTTCCTCCCAACCATATCCCACCCTGATCTAATCCAGGTTTTCACCCATTCCATCTATCGGCTGCAATTCAGTCCAGGTTTTCACCAAAAAATCCATATTCCAGGCATGATCCAGTGCAGGTTTTCCAGGTCTCCGCCCCAATCCAGTCTGGGTTTTCTTCCATTCCTATCACATCCAAATCCTGTCCAGGCGTTCCTCTCTTCCATTTCCTGACTCCGATCCAGTCTGGGTTTTGGGATCCTGCCTCTAATCCTGTCCCAAAACTTCCCAATTCTGCATTCCAGCCCAGATACAGTAGAGTATTTTTAGGGTCTTATCAGGGCACTTTGAGGATTTTTAGGGTAATTTCAGAGGCCCTTTAAGACTACTCAGGGTATTTTTAGGAACTTTTTTAAAAGGTTTGATGTCTTACCAGTTTCCTGTTCTTCTGCTCTAAGTAGTCAATGTAAAAAGAAAGCACTGCTATTTTTCTGAAGAGCTTCCTTCTATAACAAGCCCTTTACGCCCCTTGAATTCAAGTCAGAGAGGCCAAACAGCTGCAGCTGCTCTGAGGGCTTTTATACCCGGTGGGATTTGCCCCCTCCCTTTTCCTGGGTGCCATGGGAACGAGAGGCGGGCACAATCAGGGGTATATTAACCCCAGCCGTGGCTGAGGGGCTTCATTCCCTCTCTGGGATGTGCTGGGTTAAGGGCTCTCCTCTCATTTCAGTGAAGAGGCTCTTTCAGCTTGTTTTCAGCAGGGGTTTCTGGGCATCTAAAGCAACAGAGGCTTGGAAGATTCTGTGAAGAGAATACCATGGAATACAGGGAGTATTTAGGTTCATAACTTTGGGGTTTGTGTTTAGGGTTGATAAAGCACATTTGTCTTTTTGGGTTCGTTCTTATTTTGTTTTGTCTTTTTTTTTTTTTTTTTTTTTAGGAGGAGCACAGCTTCCAGAGACTTCAGGTTGTGTTAAGAATAACACTTTTTTCAGCAGATTCATCGTGTCACAAGAGGGATCTGCCCAGTGTCAAAGATATTTGAGATTGTGGCTTCAGGTGAGTTGAGGGTTGTGATTAAGAGAGGGAGGGTGACCAGGTATCCAGTTAGGAGTTAATTGTGGGCAGGGGGAGGGAGGTTTGAAGGCAGCAGGTTGGGAAAGGGTGTTTATTTAAGGACACTTCCCTCCCCCCCCCCCCCAAGGCTTCTCAGAAGCCTAGCAGAGGCATTCCCATGTCTTACAGCACACAAGGTCATCCACTGCACTCACAGGAATGCCATTTAACTTTGCCTTTCTCTAACCCAGGTGCCACTCTTAATGAAGGCCACAGCCTTGGAATCAGGATGAAGCTGGAGCCTGAAGGAGCCAGGCACACTCAGGAGAGGGCAAGTAGCTGACTTGCTAGGATTTGGCCCACATAAGTCTGAACTCATACTTTGGTTTTGGTTTTTTTATTTGTAGCTGACCAAGAGGCTAACAGGCCATCACAGGGCCCTCTGAGGCAGACTCATTTTAGGTGCAACATGGATCCACATCACTGATCATTCAAAAGATAAGTTGGGGGCCACGACCTGGAGATGGGATGATGGGAGAGTAGCAGATTGGGAGTTCTTGAGATAGATTTAAAAATCAGCAGAGGGAAAAGCAATCTTCTCCAAGGGCCTCTTAGGACAGCTAAAGGGAGAGCTCTACTTTTGATGGCAGCTTTGAGGCAGGCAGTGCAGAACAGTTCTGGTCTGTGTCGTGTTGTCCGGTGTGCCGTGTTACCTAGTGTGTCTTTGGGGTCCCTTTTGCCTTCTCCCCTCGAGGCCCTCACCACAAGCATGATGTGTCGTGTTTCATGTCCCCCCGTTTGTCACGTTCTGTGTCACGGGTGCGTGCAGACATTTGTGCCGGAGGTGTTCTGCCCTGCCGCATAGCCTGCTGCAATAGGACAAGTCCCAGAGACTTGATGCTTATGGGGTATTGCCAGACTCTAGATGATACTCCTAGATAGACACAAGATGTTTGGAGCTGTGAAGTTATCCTGCAGCCCTTTGACTTTTGTCCTCACTTTCAGATGCAGAGGATAAAATCCAGTGCAAAATCCATCCCCCCATCCTGGGGGAGGAGGTTCCCCCGAGCAGGTCAGTCGCTGTTTGTCTCTGCAGGGGGAGTGTAAAGTGTGACTCTGTTACAGCACTGTTCTTTTTCTTTTTAGGAAGGTAAGCTGGATATCAGCAGTCAAGGTTAGATGGGCAAGGCTAGCATTGAGTAGCTTACAGAAGCAGTTGTTATTGCTCAAGTCTGACTTTCTGGTGCAACTCTAAGCATCTATTCCTGTTTCTGCACTTTAGGCAATCCACTCAGAGCATGCCAAGCCCCAGTTACCCACCGGCCGATGTGCTGGCTTTGCCGCTCTCCTGAGCCCTGCAGAAGTATCACAGCACTGTGATGAAGCCTCTGCCTTTTCTATTTAAAGGTGTCACCAGGGTGGCCTTCAGCAATGGCGGAGGAGTTGCGGTGAGTCAGGGAAGTAGGGAGGAGGAGCAAGGGTCCACTCAGGTTTCAGCAATGCCACATAACCTCCTCTCCTCTTATCCCAGGCCTACCCTGCGATAACGGTGTCAGCCTCTGAGCGAGGCCGAAGCATACGGCCCCAGGAGCTGGGCATTCTTAGGAGAATGGTGAGTAGCAGAATTGTTGGGTTTTGGCCAGTGTACCGTTGAGATCGTGCATTGATATTTGGTTTTCTTTAATGTAGCTGGCTAAGAAACAACAGGAGGTTGTTGAACAACAGTGCCAGCAGGAACTTCCCAGATGTAGAGGCCGCCATCTTTTACACATGACATGGACCTGCATCCCCAGATATCTGAGAGATAAGTAGAGGGCTAAGACCCACAGAGGGGATGAAAGCAGGGTGCTGGTTTGGGAATTACTGGGAGGGGTTTCTGAGTCTGCTTTGGAGGTGGGGGGTGTTCATGAAGTGGCCCCTTAGCCCCCATAAAAGCAAAGTCTCACTTTTGATCACGGTGCTGAGGTGTGCAGGGCAGAGCAGTCCTGGTGTGTCTCGTGTCACTTGTCTATTGTGCATTGTGTGTTGTTTGGGTATCTTATGTCTTTTACCTTAGGCCTTTGATGGGCCTGTCAGAAGCCCTGGCATCATTCTTAGCATCTGTGATCTCTGCCTTCCTTGGCCTGGCACCCAGGCCATAGAACTTTTGACTTGGGTTATCAGACAGGCATCAGACTCTCTTTTCTCTTTAGAAGCATCCAGTCAGATGTCTTTTCAGGTCTTGTTCTCAGCTGTATGGACAGCTATGGCCCGCCAGGATCCTTTATGGTGGATTAGGGCTTGTAGTAATATGAGGTTAGGTAGAGGATTCTGACCATAGGATTCCTAGGCATCCATCTTTGCTGTTCTTGGAATAAATCATTCAGTTTAGCATCTTCTACCTCCAGGGTTCTCTGAGCCTCATCAGCTCACCATCAGTCTCACCTCGGTCATCTTGTTTTGCATTCTCTGTGTTTGCAGCCATTTTCCTTGCTAAGAGATTTCTGTGTCTTGTGTTCTTTGTTTGTCACGTCCTGTCCTGTGTCACGGGTGTCAGCACACATTTCTGCCGGAGCTGCTCTGCCCTGCTGCATAGCCTGGTGCAATAGGAGAGGGCCCAGGGACTTGGAATTTGTAATGTGTGGTGTAGTTGGACTCTAGATGGGATTTGTAGATGGACACAGGGTATCTGGAGCTCTTCAGTTATCATGCAACAGTGTGACTCTTGTCCTAACTTGTTTTTCAGATTCAGATGTATTAAATCTGTGCCCGAGGGCCCCATCCCGGGTGAGGGGATTCCCCGAGCAGGGGAGGCATCATTTGTCTCTGCAGCAGAAGTGTGTATGGTGACTGTGTTACAGGTCTGTTCTTTGTCTTTCTTTTTAGGAAGTCAATCTGGATACCAGCAGCTAAGGTGAGCAGCGGAGAGAAGTAGTTGTTATTGCTCAGCTCTTAGGCATAACGATTTTTCAGCAGATTCATCATGTCACAAGAGGGATCTGCCCAGTGTCAAGGATGATGTTTGAGATTGAGGCTTCAGGTGAGTTGAGGATTGTGACTGGGAGAGGGAGAGAGAGCAGGTATCCAGTTTAGGAGTTCTTGGGAGGGGGTTTGCAGGCAGCAGGGTGAGAAAGGGTGCTTGAGGGCCCCCCCACACAAGGCTTCTCAGAAGCCTAACAGAGGCGTTCCCATGTCTTACAGCATACAAGGTCCTCCACTGCACTCACAGGAATGCCATTTAACTTTGCCTTTCTCTAAGCCAGGTGCCACCACTAATGAAAGCCACCGCCTGGGAATCGGGATGAAGCTGGAGCCTGAAGGAGCCAGTCACACTCAGGAGAGGGCAAGTAGCTGCCTTGCAGGTATCTGGCCCACATAATTCT
This sequence comes from Ammospiza caudacuta, assembly GCF_027887145.1. Classification (NCBI taxonomy): domain Eukaryota; kingdom Metazoa; phylum Chordata; class Aves; order Passeriformes; family Passerellidae; genus Ammospiza; species Ammospiza caudacuta. Next base: position 7,506,268 of record NC_080619.1, read on the forward strand.
TGGCCCATGCGGTGCCAAGATCAGGCACTGATGTTTGGTTCTCTTTATTATAGCTGTCTGAGAGACACCAGCGCGGTGCCAGCAGGACCTTCCCCGCTGATGAGGTGGCCTTTCTTTGCACCTGACAGGGACAAGCATCCCCAGATGTCTGAGAGATAAGTAGAGGGCTGCGACCTGGGGAGGGGATGACAGTGGGGTGCTGGTTTGGGAATTACCGGGAGGGGTTTTTGAGTCCAAATTGGAGGTGTGGGGCATTCATTAAACGGCTTCTTTGGCCCCATGAAAGCCAAGTCTCACATTTGGTCACAGTGCTGAAGTGCGCAGGGCAGAGCAGTCTCGGTGTGTCTCGGGTCACTTGTCTGTTGTGCATTATGTGTTGGTTTTGTATGCCATGTCTTTTACTTTAGGCAGGCCTTTTGGAAACCTTGGCATCATTGGTAGCATCTGTGATCTGTGCATTCCTTGGGCTGGCACGCCGGCCATAGAACTTCTGACTCGGGAGCTCAGACAGGCATCAGACTCTCTTCTCTGTTTGGAAGCATTCCATGTGGTCTCTTTTTAGGTCTTGTTCTGAGCTGTATGGACAGCTATGCCCCACCTGGATCCATTGTGGTGGATTAGGACTTGTAATAATATGAGGTTAGGTAGAGGATTCTGACCATAAGATTTCTAGGCATCCCTCTTTGCTGTTCTTGCAATAAATCATTGAGTTAGCTGCTTCTTCCTCCAGGGCTCTCTGAGTCTCAGCAGCTGACCTTCAGTTTCAAGTCAGTCATCTCCTTTTGCATTCTCTCGGTCCTTGCAGCCATTTTCCTTGCCAAGAGATTTTTGTCTGTGGGTTGTACCCTTTGTTTGTCACGTCCTGTCTGTCCTGTGTCACGGGTGTCAGCACACATTTGGGCCGGAGCTGCTCTGCCCTGCCGCATAGCCTGGTGCGGTAGGACAAGTCCTGGGGGCTTGGGATGTGTAATGTGGGGTGTAGTTTGATCCTAGATGGGATTTGTAGATGGACACAGGATGTGTGGAGCTCATCAGTTATCCTGCAGCAGTTTGAGTCTTGTCCTAACTTTTTTTCAGATTCAGATGGATTAGATCAGTGCCCGAGGGCCCCATCCAGGGTGAGGGGATTCCCACAAGCAGGTGAGGCATCATTTGTCTCAGCAGCGGAAGTGTTCCGATGACTCTGTTACAGCTCTGTTCTTTGTTTTTCTTTTTAGGAAGTCAATCTGGATACCAGCAGTCAAGGTGAGCAGTAGAGAGTAGTAGTTGCTATTGTTCAACTCTCAATTGTTGATGCAGTTCAAAGTTTCCATTCTCATTGGTGTGCTTTAGACAATCTACTTGGAGCATGCCAAGCCCCTGTCGCCACCCGGCCGATGCACTGGGTTTCCTGCAGATGCGAGTCCTGCGGATGTATTACAGGACCCGGTGATGAAGCCCTGAACTTCTCTAATGGCGCTATCTGCGTGGCCTTTGGCAACTGCCAAGATGTTTTGGTGAGTGGTGGAAGTAGGGAGGAGGAGCGAGGGTTCGCTCAGGTTTCAGCTGTGCCAAATCACCTTATTCTCTCTTAATCCAGGTGTCCCCTGTGACTACGGCCTCGGTCTCTGAGCGTGCGCGAAGTGTGCAGCCTGAGCCGCCGGGCATTCCTAGGGGCACGGTGAGTAGCAGACTGGTGGGGTTTTGGGCAATGGGGTGCCATGGTCAGGCACTCATGTTTTGTTTTCTTTAATACACGTGTCTGAGAGACACCAGCCCAGTGCCAGCAGGACCTTCCCAGCCAACGAGGTGGCTTTTTTTGCACCTGACAGGGACCAGCATCCCCCGATGTCTCAGATAAGTAGAGGGATGTGACCCGCAGAGGGGATGAAAGCGGGGTGCCGGTTTGCGAATTACCGGGAGGGGTTTCTGAGTCTGCTTTGTAGGTGGCGGGTGTTCAGGAAGTGGCCCCTTAGGCCCCATAAAAGCCAACTCACTTTTGATCACGGTGCTGAGGTGTGCACGGCAGAGCAGTCCCGGTGTGTCTTGTGTCACTTGTCTGTTGTGCATTATGTGTTGTTTATCTCATGTCTTGTACCTTAGCCCTTTGAGGGGCCTGTCAGAAACCCTGGCATCGTTCTTCGCATCTGTGATCTCTGCATTCCCTGGTCTGGCACTGAGGCCATAGAACTTCTGACCTGGGAGCTCAGACAGGCATCAGACTCTCTTCCCTCTTTGGAAGCATCCCATCTGATGTCTTTTTAGGTCTTGTTCTGAGCTGTATGGACAGCTATGTCCCCACCTGGATTCATTGTGGTGGATTAGGACTTGTGATTATATGATGTTAGGTAGAGGATTCTGACCGTAGGATTCCTAGGCATCCATCTGTGCTGTTCTTGGAATAAGTCATTCAGTTTGCATCTTCTTCTTCCAGGGCTCTCTGAGCCTCATCAGCTCACCATTGCTGTCAGCTCGGTCATCTCCTTTTGCATTCTCTCCGTCCTTGCAGCCATTTTCCTTGCCAAGAGATTTCTGTCTGTGTGTTGTGCCCATTGTTTGTCCTGTCCTGTCTGTCCTGTGTCACGGGTGTCTGCACACATTTGTAGCGGAGCTGCTCTGCCCTGTTGCCTAGCCTGGTGTAATAGGACCAATCCTGGGGACTTGGAATTTGTAATGTTGGGTGTACTTGGACTCTAGATGATATTCCTAGGTTGATAGAAGGTTTTTGCAGCTTTTGCGTTATCCTGCGTGTGTTTGACCTATGTTCTTACTTTCTTGCAGGTGCATCGCATCCATGGCTGTGCACCCCATCCTGGGTGAGAGGGTTCCCGAAATCAGGTCAGTCACCATTTGTCTGTGCAGGGTGTGTGGCAAGCGTGACCCTGTTACAGGTCTGTTCTTTGTCTTTATTTTTAGGAAGCATAGCTGGATCTCAGCAGTCAAGGTCAAGAAGGCAAGGTTTGCAGTGACCAGTAGCCTTCATTGTTGCAGAGGTCTCAATTCCTGGGGCAAGTCTAAGTCTCCATTCTTGTTTGTGTGCCTTAGTCAAGCCACTCTGAGCACGTCAAGCCGCCATCCCCCACCAGGTGATGGACCGGGTTCGCTGCCCTTGTCAGCCCTGTCTTCTGGGTAGCTGTTGGGAACCGCTGAGGAATTGCGGTAAGTCGGGCAAGTAGGGATGAGGAGTGAGGGTCCACTCAGTTTTCAGCAATCCCACGTCATCTCCTGTCCTGTTCATGCAGGTGTACTCTGTGATGCTGGCATCGGTGTCTGAGAATAGCTGACGTGTGGGACTCCAGGAGATCGGCCATTGTTAGGAGAATGGTGAGTAGCAGACTTCTGGCTTTTGGCCGATGCGGTGGCAAGATCAGGCACCGATGTTTGGTTTTCTTTAATCTAGCTGTCTGAGAGACAACAGCCCGGTGGCAGCAGGAACTCCCCAGCCGGTAAGGCGGCCTTCCTTCGCACCCGATACAGACCAGCATCACCAGATGTCTGAGAGATAAGTAGAGGGCTATGAACCACAGAGGGGATGAAAGTGGGGTGCTAGGTCAGACTCCCAGGGTGGGGGGTTTGAATTGGCTCTGGAGATGAGGGTAGCCAAGATGTGGCCCCTTAGGCCTCATAAAAGCAAAGTCTCAGTTTTGGTTACGGTGCTGAGCTGGGCAGCAGGGCAGAGCAGTCCCGGTGTGTCTTGTGTCACTTGTCTTTTGTGTGTTGTCTGGATATGTCATGTCTCTTATGTTAGCCCTCTGAGGGGGCCTCTCAGAAACCTTTCCTAGCATCCGTGATCTCAGCGTTCTTTGCCCTGGCACCCGTGCCATGGAACTCTTGACCCGGGAGCCCAGACAGGCATCAGAATTGCATCTCTTTTTAGAAGCACCCCGTCAGATGTCTTTTCAGGTCTTGTTCTCAGCTGTGTGGACAACTGCACCCTGCAAGGTTCCATTATGGCTGATTAGGACTTGTGAGAATGTGAGGTCAGGTAGAGCATTGTGACTGTAGGGCTCCTGGGCATTCATCTTTGCAGTCCTTGGACTGGATCATTAAGTTTAGCATCTTCTTTTTCCAGGGATCTCTGAGCCTCATCAGCTCACCATCAGTCTCACCTTGGTCATCTCCTTTGGCATCCTCTCAGTCCTTGTAGTCATTTTCCTTGCCTAGAGGTTTCTGTGTGTGTTTTGTCCCCGTTGTTTGTCACGTCCTGTCCTGTGTCACGGGTGTCTGCACAGATTTGTGCCGGAGCTGCTCTGCCCTGCCCCGTAGCCTGGTGCAATCGGAGGCGTCTTGGGGGCTTGTAATTTGTAATGTGGGGTGTAGTTGGACTCTAGATGGGATTTGTAGATGGACACGTGATTTCTGGAGCCCCTAAGTTATCCTGCAGCCCTTTGACTTTCATCCTAACTCTCTTTCAGATGCAGAAGGATAAAATCCAGGGCAGAGCCCCCCATCCCGGGTGAGGGGATTCCCCCAAGCAGGTCAGTCACTGTTTTCCTCGGTAGAGGAAGCATGAATGATGGCTGTCACAGCTCTGTTGCCTTTCCTTTTAGGAAGTCAAGGCAGAGAGCTGCAGTCCAGGCCAGTGGGCAAGGTGAGCATTGCGTAGCGTGCACAAGCAGTTTTATTGCTGAGGTCTCAGTTTGTGGTGCACCTCTAACTATCTCCTCTTGTTTTTTTATTTTTTTTTTTTTATTATTTTAGGTGGTCCACTTGTGATCTATCCTGGCTGAGCATGCTCATGCCAGGTGGGTGCGAGCTTAAGGTATCGGTGTGGCATACTTGTCACGGTAGGGAGGTTGTGTTTTCACAGTATATCAGCATGCTTTTTTGCTTTGCTTCTTTGCAGGTGCTGTCGCTGCCCTAAGCATGACCAAGGAACAGAGGAGGGCAGGTGAGTCGGTGTTTAGGCAGGCTGACTCATAGGGGAGCGTTATGCAGCAGCATGCTAAGCGTGTACATTTTCTTTTTGCAGGTGTCTTCTGGGCAGCCTCCGGAGTCAAATCAAGTTTTGAGGTGAGCTGGGGCAGGGGTGCGGAGGAGTCCCGGGGATTACTGTTTTTGAGGGCAATAGTCACGGTTTCTGTTGTGTCTTAGGTACCCTGAGGAGGCTCGTAGCCACAGCTTGGAAGCGGCAGCACTGAAGCACACACATTGAGAACATCTCAACGTCCACGTCCGACCGAGGATGGATTTTGTCCGCTCGTCTTCCAAAAGCTAAGTGTCGGGGCCAGCGGTTGGGAGAATGGGAAAAGCCTTTACTATCACAGGGGGCAGTTTCATGTCAGCTTAGCGGAGAGGTCTGTAGCGGGCCGGGCTCTCTGGAATTAAAGAGAGAGGGTTTGTCCTCAGCCTCACCAGAGCCTTTGCCGGGCAGGGCAGTTCCGACCCATCTCCACGTTCTTGTGAACTTTGCATCGTCAGCCTTCCTCGAGTCAGCATAGTCACGGCTCTTTCCCCCGAGGGGCTTGCCTTCGGGTCCGGAGCAATCGCCATGGTCATCCAGCCATCTGCTTCCTTCTCTAGGCTTGCTGAGCGTCTCGAGCGTCTTCCTAACTGCTTTGACACTAACTTGTTTTTGTGAGCTACATTTCATCATCACGTGCCATCATCATAGGGCTTCCTTTCCTTTGGCATCATCAGCCTGTGGCTCATTTTGTGTTTGCAATCTCAGATCCCTAAGGGGAAAGTTCCCACTTGTCTTTGTGTTAGGTCATCTGCGTCCGTTATGTTGTCCGTGTCTGTATTACGTAGTCTGTGTCCATTGTCTTTCACGTCATAAGGCCTTTCTTACATCTCGACGCTTTGTCGGCACTATTCTGCGCCATATTGCCTATATTCTACTCATGTCCTTTCTGGATCTTCCTTATTGTGCCCAGTTTATATTTTGACTCTTTGAGCCAGGTAGGATTACAGAAGATGTTCTCATCAGTCTTCCTTGTCACTACCAGCTTTGGTAGTGCCTTTTTTCTCCACGACGTTTTCTTGGACTTCTAGAGCGGTGTCTTATACCCTCCTCACGTGACTGCAGTAGTTCTATAGGTTCCATCTTCTGAAAGGGTATAGGTCTCAGGAATTCATCTTGCAGAGTTATCTTAAGTCCTGTTTTATATTGTATCTATCTACCTATATTGCGTGTACCTGTGTTGGCTTATACTGTATGCACTTATATTGTATGTACCTGTGTTGGCTTATACTGTATGTAGTTATGTTGCATGTACCTGTGTTGGCTTATACTGTATGTACCTGTGTTGGCGTATACTGTATGTACTTATACTGTATGTACTTATGTTGGCTTATACTGTATGTACTTATACTGTATGTACCTGTGTTGGCTTATACTGTATGTACTTATACTGTATGTACCTGTGTTGGCTTATACTGTATGTACTTACACTGTATGTACTTATGTTGCGTGTACCTGTGTTGGCTTATGTTGCGTGTACCTGTGTTGGCTTATACTGTATGTAGTTACGTTGCATGTACCTGTGTTGGCTTATACTGTATGTAGTTACGTTGCATGTACCTGTGTTGGCTTATACTGTATGTACTTACGTTGCATGTACCTGTGTTGGCTTATACTGTATGTACTTACGTTGCATGTACCTGTGTTGGCTTATACTGTATGTAGTTACGTTGCATGTACCTGTGTTGGCTTATATTGTATGTACTTATGTTGCATGTACCTGTGTTGGCTTACACTGTATGTACCTATACTGTATGTCCCTATGTTGGCTTATACTGTATGTCCCTATGTTGCATGTACCTGTGTTGGCTTATACTGTATGTACTTAAAATGTATGTAAGTGCATTGCCTTATATTGTCTGTACTTGCACTGTATGCATTGGCTTATATGGTGTGTACCTATGTTGTAGCACTTATGGTCGGAGCTGCCCTGCCTTGGCAGCTAGTCACAGTTAGGTGGAACAGTTATAGAAATTTTCCTGTTGATCTGTGTTTTGTGGGATTTTGGGTAGAAAACCTATTGGTTCAGAGTGGGGACAATTCCTGGCTGTCAGATTGGCACTTGTTGACCACTTTTTGTTGTCTCACAGGTCCCTGAGCCTACCGATTTTCCTAATCTACCATTTGATGTCAGGGAGAGGCAGCCAGAAGATGTGTCGAAGCACGTTCTTCAGCGTCGCAGGTAAGGGCTGCAGCGAGTGTGTAAGTGGGAAGAGTGTGTGAGCATGTGTGAGAGCACGTGGCTGTGTTTGTCTGTGTGCGCTTGTCTCTCTGTGTGTGAGCACAGGGTGAGTGGATTTAACCTTGTGTGTGTGACTTTTGCTTTCCAGGTTTTGCAACTCCTTGTTAAATTTAGAATAAAAAATCCCCAGCTGCCTTCCACCCTGGCTGATTTTTTTTTTTGGTCCCGGCCAAGTAAAAACCCAGAAAAATACCACAAGATAGGCTAGAAAAGTACCAAAAAACCAAGAAAAAAAAACCAATATGGGTGAGAATACCGAGAAAAAAACCCCCAAGATGGGCAAGAAAAAAATGCAGAAAACACCCACAGAAAACCAAGAAAAAAACCCCAGGATGGGCAAGAAGAATCCCAGAAAAACAATGCTACATGGACCAGAAAAAATCCAGGAAAAAGCAGAAAAAAAAACGGAAAAAAAAGGGAAAAAAATCCAAAGATGGGCAAGGAAAAAAACCCCCCCAAAAAAAACCACCGGCCGTAAAGCGCGACTGTCGTAAAGACAGCCGTAAAGCGCGACTGTCGTAAAAGGTGCCGTAAAGCGCGACTGTCGTAAAACCAGCCGTAAAGCGCGGCTGTCGTAAAGACGGCCGTAAAGCGCGACTGTCGTAAAATCGGCCGTAAAGCGCGACTGTCGTAAAAGGTGCCGTAAAGCGCGACTGTCGTAAAATCGGCCGTAAAGCGCGACTGTCGTAAAATCGGCCGTAAAGCGCGACTGTCGTAAAATCGGCCGTAAAGCGCGACTGTCGTAAAAGGTGCCGTAAAGCGCGACTGTCGTAAAAGGTGCCGTAAAGCGCGACTGTCGTAAAAGGTGCCGTAAAGCGCGACTGTCGTAAAATCGGCCGTAAAGCGCGACTGTCGTAAAAGGTGCCGTAAAGCGCGACTGTCGTAAAAGGTGCCGTAAAGCGCGAATGTCGTAAAATCGGCCGTAAAGCGCGACTGTCGTAAAAGGTGCCGTAAAGCGCGACTGTCGTAAAATCGGCCGTAAAGCGCGACTGTCGTAAAAGGTGCCGTAAAGCGCGACTGTCGTAAAAGGTGCCGTAAAGCGCGACTGTCGTAAAATCGGCCGTAAAGCGCGACTGTCGTAAAATCGGCCGTAAAGCGCGACTGTCGTAAAAGGTGCCGTAAAGCGCGACTGTCGTAAAAGGTGCCGTAAAGCGCGACTGTCGTAAAAGGTGCCGTAAAGCGCGACTGTCGTAAAAGGTGCCGTAAAGCGCGACTGTCGTAAAAGGTGCCGTAAAGCGCGACTGTCGTAAAAGGTGCCGTAAAGCGCGAATGTCGTAAAATCGGCCGTAAAGCGCGACTGTCGTAAAAGGTGCCGTAAAGCGCGACTGTCGTAAAATCGGCCGTAAAGCGCGACTGTCGTAAAAGGTGCCGTAAAGCGCGACTGTCGTAAAAGGTGCCGTAAAGCGCGACTGTCGTAAAATCGGCCGTAAAGCGCGACTGTCGTAAAAGGCGCCGTAAAGCGCGACTGTCGTAAAAGGCGCCGTAAAGCGCGACTGTCGTAAAATCGGCCGTAAAGCGCGACTGTCGTAAAATCGGCCGTAAAGCGCGACTGTCGTAAAATCGGCCGTAAAGCGCGACTGTCGTAAAAGGTGCCGTAAAGCGCGACTGTCGTAAAAGGTGCCGTAAAGCGCGACTGTCGTAAAATCGGCCGTAAAGCGCGACTGTCGTAAAATCGGCCGTAAAGCGCGACTGTCGTAAAAGGTGCCGTAAAGCGCGACTGTCGTAAAAGGTGCCGTAAAGCGCGACTGTCGTAAAAGGTGCCGTAAAGCGCGACTGTCGTAAAAGGTGCCGTAAAGCGCGACTGTCGTAAAAGGTGCCGTAAAGCGCGACTGTCGTAAAAGGTGCCGTAAAGCGCGACTGTCGTAAAATCGGCCGTAAAGCGCGACTGTCGTAAAAGGTGCCGTAAAGCGCGACTGTCGTAAAAGGTGCCGTAAAGCGCGACTGTCGTAAAATCGGCCGTAAAGCGCGACTGTCGTAAAAGGTGCCGTAAAGCGCGACTGTCGTAAAAGGTGCCGTAAAGCGCGACTGTCGTAAAATCGGCCGTAAAGCGCGACTGTCGTAAAATCGGCCGTAAAGCGCGACTGTCGTAAAAGGTGCCGTAAAGCGCGACTGTCGTAAAAGGTGCCGTAAAGCGCGACTGTCGTAAAAGGTGCCGTAAAGCGCGACTGTCGTAAAAGGTGCCGTAAAACGCGACTGTCGTAAAAGGTGCCGTAAAGCGCGACTGTCGTAAAAGGTGCCGTAAAGCGCGACTGTCGTAAAAGGTGCCGTAAAGCGCGACTGTCGTAAAAGGTGCCGTAAAGCGCGACTGTCGTAAAATCGGCCGTAAAGCGCGACTGTCGTAAAATCGGCCGTAAAGCGCGACTGTCGTAAAAGGTGCCGTAAAGCGCGACTGTCGTAAAAGGTGCCGTAAAGCGCGACTGTCGTAAAAGGTGCCGTAAAGCGCGACTGTCGTAAAAGGTGCCGTAAAGCGCGACTGTCGTAAAAGGTGACGTAAAGCGCGACTGTCGTAAAAGGTGCCGTAAAGCGCGACTGTCGTAAAAGGTGCCGTAAAGCGCGACTGTCGTAAAAGGTGCCGTAAAGCGCGACTGTCGTAAAAGGTGCCGTAAAGCGCGACTGTCGTAAAATCGGCCGTAAAGCGCGACTGTCGTAAAATCGGCCGTAAAGCGCGACTGTCGTAAAAGGTGCCGTAAAGCGCGACTGTCGTAAAAGGTGCCGTAAAGCGCGACTGTCGTAAAATCGGCCGTAAAGCGCGACTGTCGTAAAAGGTGCCGTAAAGCGCGACTGTCGTAAAAGGTGCCGTAAAGCGCGACTGTCGTAAAATCGGCCGTAAAGCGCGACTGTCGTAAAATCGGCCGTAAAGCGCGACTGTCGTAAAAGGTGCCGTAAAGCGCGACTGTCGTAAAAGGTGCCGTAAAGCGCGACTGTCGTAAAAGGTGCCGTAAAGCGCGACTGTCGTAAAAGGTGCCGTAAAGCGCGACTGTCGTAAAATCGGCCGTAAAGCGCGACTGTCGTAAAATCGGCCGTAAAGCGCGACTGTCGTAAAAGGTGCCGTAAAGCGCGACTGTCGTAAAAGGTGCCGTAAAGCGCGACTGTCGTAAAAGGTGCCGTAAAGCGCGACTGTCGTAAAAGGTGCCGTAAAGCGCGACTGTCGTAAAAGGTGCCGTAAAGCGCGACTGTCGTAAAAGGTGCCGTAAAGCGCGACTGTCGTAAAAGGTGCCGTAAAGCGCGACTGTCGTAAAATCGGCCGTAAAGCGCGACTGTCGTAAAATCGGCCGTAAAGCGCGACTGTCGTAAAAGGTGCCGTAAAGCGCGACTGTCGTAAAAGGTGCCGTAAAGCGCGACTGTCGTAAAAGGTGCCGTAAAGCGCGACTGTCGTAAAAGGTGCCGTAAAGCGCGACTGTCGTAAAAGGTGCCGTAAAGCGCGACTGTCGTAAAAGGTGCCGTAAAGCGCGACTGTCGTAAAAGGTGCCGTAAAGCGCGACTGTCGTAAAAGGTGCCGTAAAGCGCGACTGTCGTAAAAGGTGCCGTAAAGCGCGACTGTCGTAAAAGGTGCCGTAAAGCGCGACTGTCGTAAAAGGTGCCGTAAAACGCGACTGTCGTAAAAGGTGCCGTAAAGCGCGACTGTCGTAAAAGGTGCCGTAAAGCGCGACTGTCGTAAAAGGTGCCGTAAAGCGCGACTGTCGTAAAAGGTGCCGTAAAGCGCGACTGTCGTAAAATCGGCCGTAAAGCGCGACTGTCGTAAAATCGGCCGTAAAGCGCGACTGTCGTAAAATCGGCCGTAAAGCGCGACTGTCGTAAAAGGTGCCGTAAAGCGCGACTGTCGTAAAATCGGCCGTAAAGCGCGACTGTCGTAAAATCGGCCGTAAAGCGCGACTGTCGTAAAAGGTGCCGTAAAGCGCGACTGTCGTAAAAGGTGCCGTAAAGCGCGACTGTCGTAAAAGGTGCCGTAAAGCGCGACTGTCGTAAAAGGTGACGTAAAGCGCGACTGTCGTAAAATCGGCCGTAAAGCGCGACTGTCGTAAAAGGTGCCGTAAAGCGCGACTGTCGTAAAAGGTGCCGTAAAGCGCGACTGTCGTAAAAGGTGCCGTAAAGCGCGACTGTCGTAAAATCGGCCGTAAAGCGCGACTGTCGTAAAAGGTGCCGTAAAGCGCGACTGTCGTAAAAGGTGCCGTAAAGCGCGACTGTCGTAAAAGGTGCCGTAAAGCGCGACTGTCGTAAAAGGTGCCGTAAAGCGCGACTGTCGTAAAATCGGCCGTAAAGCGCGACTGTCGTAAAAGGTGCCGTAAAGCGCGACTGTCGTAAAAGGTGCCGTAAAGCGCGACTGTCGTAAAATCGGCCGTAAAGCGCGACTGTCGTAAAAGGTGCCGTAAAGCGCGACTGTCGTAAAAGGTGCCGTAAAGCGCGACTGTCGTAAAAGGTGCCGTAAACCGCGACTGTCGTAAAAGGTGCCGTAAAGCGCGACTGTCGTAAAAGGTGCCGTAAAGCGCGACTGTCGTAAAACCGGCCGTAAAGCACGACTGTCGTAAAAGGTGCCGTAAACCGCGACTGTCGTAAAACCGGCCGTAAAGCGCGACTGTCGTAAAAGGTGCCGTAAAGCGCGACTGTCGTAAAAGGCCCCAGGTAGGTTCTAGATACAGTTCTAGGTCTTGTTCTAGGTGCGTTCTAGGTATGTTCTAGATGTAGTTCCGTACACTGAATATGGTCTGGGTGTGGTCTAGATTACGTCATAGGTGCGTTCTAGACTGCGTTCTAGACTGCGTTCTAGGCATGTTCTGGGTTACGCTCTAAGTTTGTCCTAGAGCGCATTCTAGGTATGTTCTAGATTGTGTTCCAGGCGCGTTCTAGATTGCGTTCTAGGTGTGCTCTAGATTGCGCTACAGACGTGTTCTAGATTGCGTTCTAGATTGCGTTCTAGGTACGTTCTAGAGCGCATTCTGTATTGCGTTCTAGGTGCGTCCTAGATTGCGTTCTAGAGCGCGTTCTAGGTATGTTCTAGATTGCGTTCTAAGCGTGTTCTAGAGCGCGTTCTAGGTATGTTCTAGATTGCGTTCTAGGTTGCGTTCTAAGCGTGTTCCAGAGCGCGTTCTAGGTATGTTCTAGATTGCGTTGTAGGTGTGTTCTAGATTGTGTTCTAGAGCGCGTTCTAGGTATGTTCTAGAGCGCGTTCTAGGTATGTTCTAGAGCGCGTTCTGGATTGCATTCTAGGTGTGTTCTAGAGCGCGTTCTAGGTGTGTTCTAGAGCGCGTTCTGGATTGCATTCTAGGTGTGTTCTAGAGCGCGTTCTAGGCGTGTACTAGATTGTGTTCTAGAGCGCGTTCTAGGCATGTTCTAGAGCGCGTTCTGGATTGCGTTCTAGGTGTGTTCTAGAGCGCGTTCTAGGCGTGTACTAGATCGTGTTCTAGGTGTGTTCTAAAGCGCGTTATAGCTATGTTCTAGATTCCGTTCTAGGTGGGCGCTAGATTGTGTTCTAGGCACGTTCTAGACTCTAAATTGCGTTCTATATTGCTTTGTATTGGGCTCTAGATTTGCGATCTAGGTGCGTTCTAGACATGTTCTAGACTCTACGAATATTTGTAGATTGTGTTCTAGGTGTGTTCTGGGTTCCGTTCTAGATACAGTTCTAGGTACGTTCCAGAATGTTATGTTCTGTATATCTACTAGATATGTATTAAGTATGCTTCCGGATACGGTTCTAGGTATGGCTCTATGTTATCTAGAATTATGTATAATATATATTCATAATATATAATACATACAATATATAATTCTATATAATCTATATAATACTATATATAAAGTATATATTCTATTTACAAATATTAATTAGTTTCACTCCAAGTATGAATTGAATTTGGCTGCTCAGTCATGCAACAAGCCGGTCCTTCATCTGAATGGATGTGCTTGCTTGAATGCTTGCCAGTGCCTGATGGCTGGAAGGCAAATGAAACTTTCCCTCACAAAACTGTGCAGTGGTATCATGGGTTGACTGGCAAAAAATAATGTATTTTCCTATGCCCGTTTGAGTTACTGATGATTATTTTCAGATTCAGAATAGAAGCATAAATTGTCAAAGCAAAATACCAGGTGAGAATTCTCTGAGGAAGAAGGAAAAGCCAGGCGTTTTTATAATCCCTAAAAGTTTGTGTTTTGAAGAATCCAAACATAAACTTAACTCTTGAGCATTTATGTTTATACAATTCATTGTACTCACAGGAAATAACATTAGGAATTGATTACTGCTGGTATCACCCCCTTCATAGCTGTGTGGACTAAGTTGATTCCAGTCATGTACAGAACTTGTGGCATTTTACTTCTTCAATTGTAATTGTTGTCCCAACCTCAATTTGAACCTGAAATGTCACCAGACTATCCTTTTTAGGTTAAAATAGAAAATAAAATATTGGAGCCTTTTGACTTCAGTAGTCTAACTCTGCTGAGTTTTCAGGATCCATCTGTAAATTAGTTTGGCTTTCAGCTTCCACTGTCCATAACATGTTCACTGTTCATAATTTTAACTTCAGACAGGGAACTGATGTTCAGGCAAAAATGGATGGTTTAACACATAGCTCTAGATATAGCTCTAGATATATAGAATTAGATATAATATATATTAATAATATATAATATATAAAATATATAATTATATATAACAATAGATATAATATTATCTATAAAGTATATATTCTATATAAGATATATTTCTATGAATACTATATATTTATATACATATTTTCAACTGCTTCTCAGATGAAAATGATTCAAGAACACTCCTCTTTCCAGACCAGTGACAAAATTGGATTTTCAGCAGAACAAAACACATGTGAGCTCTCAGGTGGGGAGCTCCTGAGTCCTGAGCCCCCAGCTGATTCCAGTGCTGCCTTCTGTCTAATCCCAGCCTGTGTTGGCAACCTGCCCTCCCATTTCAGCAGAAATTCAGAGAGGTGAGCTGGAGTCACTGGGCACAGCACAGTGGCTGGAGCTCATCAGCCTGTTCCATACAGAAACCAGCTCTAGCAGAGTTATTCTGCTCCTGTGGTGTGCTCAGCTGGGCTGAGGTGAATCAGTCTGTTTGAATGGATTGCCTGGGAGCATCATGCAGTAATAGTCTCAAAGTGCATTGTCACCATATCCTTACCTGCTCAAGGAAAATTCCTTGGAGCTTTGAGTGCTAAGAACATGGAGTGCATGGAGGAATGGTTTCCTTCAGGCTCTCTGGTTTCCCAATATGTTTTTGGTGGCGACTGGTTCATGGAGAGGATGAGAAACAAGTATGATGTTCTATAGAAGAAGGTTTATTAGTTCTGTTGGTCTCTGACTATATTTCTGTTATTAATCTGTTTTAGTTAGTAATTGGACAGGTCACCTGTGCATAGGACTGGGAGTTGTTATAACTCCTCTAGGTGAGGCTGTAGCATGTTTCTTCAATCCTTGGCATAGAGAGGAGTCAATACCATGTTATTTAATGGAGGCTGAAGAGTGTTTGTGCTCCTAAAGTATTTGAGACAAGGAAGATCCTGTCCATAGTGATTTGATAAAGGACAGGGATCCTACCCTTTCTGTCTGTCAGTGCTGACTCACATGTGTTTGTTATTTGCACCATACCACTGCCTGTGTAGCTCTTAAGACCCCCTTAGGCATCCAGACACAGTCTGTATCTCAAACAGCCTAAAAATTCAATGATGGGATGAATTCTTTTGGAGACTATTTTTCTCTTATTAGGTTCCTATCTCAAGTGAACAAACTGCTTGATTTACAGCACTGTTGTTTGAGAGGTTCCCTTGTGTAGCTGAAGATTCGTGTAATTGCTACTTTGCAGCAAATAAAAAACATTTCTCTGGTTCAAACTGCAATTTGACTATTTCTGCTGTGTAGAGCCCATTATCAGAGCCTTGATGAGGCGCAGAACAGATTTGGATGAAAATGATGAGATTTGGATGAAATGGCCCTCCATCAGGGCAGGCTACAAAGATCCTCCTCTTTGAGGTATTGGCCCTTTTGATGCATAAAATGCATGAAAATTTGCTTGAAAAGTGCAAGTTGATGAGTAAAAGAGAATTCACAGTAATTGTAGTGAAATGAAAAAAGAAAACAAGGCAAAAGCATTGGAAAGAATATGTTTAATTGCATGTAATTACTTGATGTGGGTTTCAGTCAGGGAAAAAAGGAGAAAGGAACATGCTAAATAGCGCTGGTGTGGCAATTACTCTTTGATGATTTTCTCAAATGACTGAACTTTGTGTATTATTAAAAAAAATAAAGATACAGCAACAACAAAAACAAAAAAAAAAAAAAAAACCCAACCAGGAAAACCACACACACTACTTTATGTTGTAAGAACTTTGCTGTATCAGTCAAAATGCTCTGCCACGTCTTTCACCTCATGATTTTTGCATGTATAGACAAAATAAACTTTGTTTCCTGGTAATGCTGTGTCAACATGCTAGGTGGGATGCAAGTTTAATAGTTTTAACTATCAGGGTGTGAGTAAAACATTGCCTGGGTTATCTGATAGCCTAAGCACTTTGAGATGGAGCTTCTCAGTTGAACAATTTTTTGACATGCCAGGTTTGCTGACAAACAAATCTGAACAAGTTGCAGTCTGGTGAAATAAAAATACAAGAGAAGCAGAAATAGAGGTCCAATAGAGGTGGGACAAGGTTCCTAGCACTAATTCAAATGGTTTTGTCTCTAAACAAGTAATCAGACTGTGGTGGTGTTTGAGGGTCCCCAGGACAAGGGAAGAAATGACATCTGATAATACCTCATCTTCCCTGAGGAGGCTTCCAGTAAGGAAAGGACAAATGCGGGAGTCTGGGGCTTCCCTTCTGGGAAATTGAAAATCGAGGAAGAAAACTAGATAGGGACAAAGAAAACTGATGCTATCCTTCTGATAACAGAACTGAAGTCATAAATGAATTTAGGACTGGTTCTCAGCATCTTTTAGGATTCTGTCAATGCACCTGTGACTGAGACTGGCAGTGATTTTCCCAGGTACAAAAGTACAACTTCATTTCAATGTGAAGGATCAGTCAAGGTCCAGCGGTATTTTGCTTGGGAAAAAATTCTGCCTGCTATATCTGCACCAGAACAGGCTTATTGGTGGAATTCTTTTCTGCAGATGTGGCAATTTTTGGGGGGGCTGTTTTTGGTCCTAATCTGGATTATTTCTTCTGGTTTTTGTGATAACTTTCACAGATAGGCAGGTAACTGGTAGTATTCTCCCAGTCTAAGTAGGTTTCTAGGAAAATGGAGTAGTAATAAAAAAGTAGGCATAGCAAGCTAAGGAAAGAAAAGACCTGTAGCCTTTTTTTTTATTTCACTGTGATGGAACACCACTCAGCTGAGTAGGGAAATATTGTCCAGTTCAGACTGTAATTGAGTAGAATCTGGCTTATTTGGGGCTGAACACAAAAGTGAGGATAAATCAAGGAATTAGCAAGACCAAGAGAACAGACTCTACTTTCCAAATCCCAGAGTGCCAGTGCTGGAAAGTTTATTGTAATGGAATTTCAAGCCAGGATTTCCAGGCTCAGGAGGTTTAGTTATTTTGGATGCATTTCAGATCAGCAGTGCCTGCTTGGCATGCTGTCTGCTCCTGTTGCAGCATTTAGTTTTGTGACAGGTTCTGTGTGAGAAACAAGAATGGCCCATATCAGCACACCTTGGCAGCTTTATTTCAGCTGTAGCATTTTCAAGGAGAAGTTCCACAGCTGTTATTCCTTGTAACCCTGGGCCGGTGTCTTTGCTTGAAATGGTTGAAAAGGACGTGCAAACTGAAGGCTCTTCCCCATAGAAAGGTGTCAGCTCAGCTGCTGTCGCTCCCAACGTGTGCAGAGTTACAAACACAGAGCCCTGGGGCAGCAATGCCATCAGCTGGCAGTTCAGCAGTTATAATTTACCACAGGGGATGGAATGGTTTTTTTGTGAGGGTTATCTTAGCAAGGCGCTCACTGGGGGACCCATCTGTTTCTGCTCATGTGCTTCCAAGGGTGACGTTTGCTAGCAGGGCCAAAAACCCCCCGGGAAACTGCATGTGAGCACAGTTCTCATGCGTAACCCATTGTAACTACATTTCCTCCTGTCTGTGATCTGCAGAACTCATCTGATAGGGAGTTTCTTTCCCAGTACTTTGGGTGAGTAGACTCACTAAATCCTGCTTCCTCTGTTTCTGCACTAGGGTTCATCCAGCACTGAGTACTGTGGGAATGCGTAAAATCAGAGGGGTTTGGGAAAGCTGCAAAAGGCAGGCCTCAGAGACAGCAGAACTGTGATCAGAGCTGAGCAGCAGCCATGAGATTGGTCAGCAGAAAAACTATTTAAACTGTGGAAAAGCAAGAACAAATGGAACAATGGTCTGTGTATTAACACTTGCCTAGAATAACTCCCTAAGCTACAGAAAGTTTATCTAGCAAGATATTAGGAAGTTCTAGGCTTAATACTGGAGCTCTGTGCATTGTGTTTAAGGCTCACAAGCAGGTATTGTATTTGAAATAAGCAAGCATTGTTTAACCAAAGGTACCTGTGCTTACAGTGGTTGGATAGAGCTACTGTCAATGTGCTTTTGCTTTGTGTGATTGGGCAAAAAACTGATAAAGTGAGTTGTGACATTGAGTTCTTGGTCTGCTGCCTGGGATGTGAGCTGGTGGCATCTTCCCATTGCCGTAACCATGGAATGAGGCTGATGCTGGAAAATCAAACGGCTCAAGGCAGTTCCCAGCAGCCCTGCCCTGTTTGTGATTTGTGCACAGACCCCTGCCAGTGTCAAGTACTTGGCACAGAGCTATGGTGAGAGGCACTGTGAAACTCCTGATCTCCTGCCTTCCTGCTTCCTCCCCATTTCCCTGATCCCTGAAAGCGTTTAGCCATGACAGCACTTCTCTTCACTTTAGCCATGACAGCACTGCACTTCATGTCCTAACAAGTGTTGGTTGCACAGAGGTAGTGCTGAAACTGTTGATGGTGCTGTTATTAGATGACCCCTGACACCGACTAACTGAGAAACTGGACACCATGAATTTCCCATTTCTCCTGAAATCACTTTCTTTCAGAAACCGCTGCACAGTCTTCCACACAACGCATTACTTAAAGGCAGAGATGAGAATTCAGGGAGTGGGGTCTGACTTCCAGCTGAGGTAATTGTGCAAGGCTACTGCCAGGGAAGAAGCGAGGCAATCCTCACTGGATTGAAGGCTGCCTCACAGTGAGCAACCCCTGAACCTGGAGAGAACATCTGAGTGCTTGTTAGGCTGCTGAGAGTTGGGTCTGACAGCTGCTCCTTGTGTGCATAAAGACACAGAAAGCACACAGTCCTGAGGAAGGGAAAGTTGGATGTTAATTGGCTCCGAGTGACTTCTGGTGCCAGGAATGCTCAGTATGGGATGATGCTGGGGATGTAAATGGCAGGAGAGAATTAATTGCATATTGTGAGTGAGGAAGGACTATGGTGCTCAGAAATGAGTTTAGCTTGTTTTGTTGGTTTTCTGGTAATTTTTCTACTTTGGGTTAATTTTGTGGTAGTGATTACGCCTAAATGTTTTTCTAAGTCTGAAATTAGTACTGTGGTTATCTGTTGAAAAAGTTCTTAGTCTCTTATCAGGTTGTTTTTGTATATATATATTTGTATATATTTATTTAAATTAAATAAATATAAGTAAAAAAATATGATACAGAAAATATATATCTATTATTATATTAGAAGGTATTCTCTCTAATATATATAATATCTATGAATAAAATAAATAAAAATATCCATATAAATATCATTAAATTTTGAAAAATAAATTTACTTCCTAAATTTTAAATCTGGTTCAAATAAAGGGGTGTCCTTGGTTTTTATTTGGTTAGAGGCAGGAGTTTTATTTTAAATAATATAAGTAATATAGAAATGTGGATCTTAAGATAGAAATATATAATAAATATATAAAGAGAAATTGCTAAAGTATGAATATAAATTTATATATAAATATATGTAAGTAATATGAAGAGTTGTAGTATAGAATATAAATAACATTATATGGGAATATAAATATAAAAATACGTAAATATAGTTTAAAAGAAAGGGAATGTTTTGGCTTTTATTTAAGTAGAGGCAGGGGTTTTATTTTGAATATTATAAGTGTTAGAGAAGTAAAAATCTTGACGCAGAAATATTTAATCAATGCATAAAAATATGTATAAAATATATAAATAACTACTCGCATCAGATGTAATATAGAATATAAATTTATTTATAACTTGACATTGGTAAAGATAAATGTATAAGTAAGCAATAGACATTAATATACATTATAAATACAAATATGAATATAAAAATCAGACATAAGGATAAAACATATTTAAATATTTTTTAAAAGAAAGGGTTGGGGTCTTTTTTATTATTGGGTTAGAGGCAGGGTTTTTATTTTAAATAATATTAATGTAGATATTATTGTTATATATTTCTAAATATTGAGATATAAAATCAAGATATAAATATATATATATAAACACAAAATGTAAGTAAATATAAACAATAGGAAGAGATGTAATGGAGAATACAAATAAGAGTATACATTAGTATACATTTTAAATGTAAAAGTGAATATGAACCTGAAAAACAGAATTTTAAAAAATATTTAAATACAGTTGAGAAGACTGAGGTTCTTTTTGGCTTTAATGTGGGTAGAGGCAGGGGTTTTATTTTAAATAATGTAAGTGTTACAGATGTAAAAATCCTAACACAGAAAGATATAATAAATATATAAAGATATGAATAAAAGTATATAAAAATATAAGTAATAGGAACACATGTAACATAGAATATAAATTTATAAATAAATCGCTAAATATAAATGCAAAATCGATCATACATCAGTAAACATTTTAAATATAAATTTGAAAAATGTTTTTTTAAAAAAATTAAATACAGTTGAGATGAAAGGGGGTTTTATTTGCCATGTATGGGGTAGAGGCAGGGGTTTTATTTTGAGTACTGCGAGTGTTACAGAAGTAAAAATCCTAACAGAAATATATACTTACTATGTAAAAATATGTATAAACATATAAAAATAAATTTAAGTTTTAGGGATATATGCAATATGGAATAGAAATGTATTCATAAAAACAAATGTATAAATGGACAGTGTACATCAATATACATTGTAAATAGAAATGTGAATATTAATATGAAAAAAATATTTTTTTAAATATTTAATTTTTTTTTAAAAGAAATTGTTGAGGTTTTGTTTTGTTTTGTTCTATTAGATTAGAGGCAGAAGTTTTTTTTTTCCTCTTCCCGGTTGTTTTGGGGCATTTATTTCAGAGCAGTTTTCGGCGGGGATCGCCCCTGTTCTTTTTTGCCGTCTTCGCTGCCCGCAGCCCCGAGGCGCGCTGCGCCCCCGGCTGGGGCGGGCGGCAGTGCTGCCGCCTTGTGGGCAGAGCGCGGTACTGCAGCCCTGCGCCGAGAGGCCGCCACCTTGGGAGTGGCGCGTCGCGGATGTCGCGGACTTTTGGTTGACCTTCTCAACAGGGCGGCGAAAAGGGCGGGGAAGTGGAGGACCGGGGTGGGTGTCAGTGGACTGCCTGCATGGAATACCGACCCCGGCGCGGCCCCGGTGGTATTTTCTGTGACGTTTCAAGTGTACCCGACACATGCTGTCGTCTCAGCGGCGCCGCGGGCGGGCGTATTTCGGCGGGTTTGTGACAGGCATGTGGGGAAACGCCTCGCTGTGCCGGGGTCCTCTGACAGCCGCTTTCCCGCCCTGAGGGAGCCGAGCCGGGCCGAATAGTTCCGAAGAGCCGAAGAGCCGAGTGTGGGCGAAAACAGCCGAGTTTCCCCGAAGAGCCGAGTGTGGCCGAAAACAGCCGAGTTTCACCGAAGAGCCGAGTGTGGCCGAAAATAGCCGAGTTTCACCGAAGAGCCGAGTATGGCCGAACAGCCGACTTGAGACGAAGAGCCGAGTGTAGCCGAACACAGCCGACTTGAGACGAAGAGCCCATGATAGCCGAGTGTAACCGATAGCCGACTGTAGCCGACATTGGCCGCATTTAGACAAAGAGCCGAATATGACCGACTTTAGCCCAACCGGGCCGAGTTCAGCCGAAGAGCCGGAAAAGCCGAATTTAGACGAAAAGCCGAACCGAAACGATTTTAGACCTAAGCCGAACCAAGCCTAATTTAGCCGAGTTTATTTAAACAGAACCGAACGACGCCGCAGCACTCTGCCTGCAGAGCGCCGGTGCAGACGGCAGGGGGCGGTGTATAAAGCGAGTATAAAATATCAACTGTATATAAGAAGGAATAAAAAGCTCTGTGTCATGTGCAGCAGTAGAAAATTTCAGGCTCCCAGGGAATAAATAGTTTTCTTTCAATCATTATAGTTTTGGGGTTTTTTTTACTCCCAGGTAGCCAGAAAGTTACTACTGCTGCTTTTTGATTCTAAAGCTAGGAAGGAAAACCAAGATTACAAATACAAGAAAAAGAAAGGGAAAGGGAAAGGGAAGGGGAAAAAAAGGAAAGGAAAGGAAAGAAAGCAGGAGAGCAGAAGGGAAGGGAAGGGAAAGGGGTGAAAAACAGCGTTAAAAAAAGAAAAAGAGTTGGAGGGGAAAAGAGAGGGCATTCGGGAGGAGCGGTCCTGCCTCAGGTCCTTCCCCGCCCTGGGGCGAAGGACCCGTTTGATGCCCGGGAGGGACTGCAGCTCCCGGTGGCGGGGGACGGAGCCGTGGCTGTCAGCCCGAGACTACAACTCCCGGCAGGCCCTGCTGCCGGCGCGGCGTGTGACGCAACGGCTATCGCGGCACATGAGTGGCTACCAGCCCGAGACTCCAACTCCCGGCAGGCCCTGCTGCCGGCGCGACGTGTGCCGCAACGGCCGACGCTGCCCGGGATTTTTCTCTAAATCGGCAGTAAATACAGCTGAGTAAAATTAGCTTGGTTTTCTTCCTTCTTTTTTAACTGAATTGTTTTTATTAAAAATACCATTTGAATATGTAGAAAAAGTGGGGATGTCCTGTACTATATCCTAGCTTTTCTTGTTTATAGGGTGCTCAGAAAACATGCGTCCCTTAGAGTCCCTCAGAAAGGTTCTCAGTGCGATCTCTACCAAGGTATGTATTTACTAATAAGTGATCCCTTTAGATATTTGCCTGTGTACCTTTTCCTGTAATTCAGAGCTTGCGTTCTGTGGGTTTTATGATAAACCTGTAAAATATGTAAGACTGCTTTTGCAAGTCTGAATCGTTGAAGGCAGCAGTAAGTGGATTTAGAGCCTGTTCTTGACCAGACAACGGGAAAAAGTGTGACTTTGATGCTGAACTTGTTTTTTTCATTTTTCATTTGACTTGTCTGGAATGATTTAGGAATAGAGAGAGCTAGAAAAAGAGAGAAATAGAATTGATTATTGAGCACTCCTCAAATGCTCACCACGATTCAGTGTAGAGCCGAAGTGAAGGGTGATGGAACAGAGCTCTGTGCTTTAGAAGGAAATAAATTTAAACCTGACCTCCGCACAGAGTCTCACTAACTTCTTTTGTTTTAAAATACAAAATATTATTAGGAAGTGTTGGAAGTTAGTGTTTTGGGAAAGAAACGGCAGTTCCACAGAACATTCCATTTAACAGAGGCTCTGGGAACGATTCATGTTGTAACTGCTGTCACTGCAATCAGTTGGTGGTTCAGCCTTGAAATGTGCACTTGCCCTTCTATAAAGCACTGTTTTGTTTGCCTTTCAGTGCTATGAGTCTTGATAAATTGGAGAAGAGCCCAAGAGCAATTTTTCATCCCTTGATATAAAAGGTAGGAAGTGACTTTTTTTGGTTTGGTTCTTTTTCTTTATTATTTCCTGGAAATAAAAGTAATTAAGTATAGGTACTATTGGTTTGTTTCTTCCAGTAGCAGATGATAACAATAGCAGTAGTAATAGTAAAAATAATAATAGAAATAATAATAATAGCAATGTAATACTACTTAAACTGTCTTTATCCATTGAACTGGCCATTTCAAATCAAAACTTCTAAACACAAATCAAACCATCATCCTCGTAGAATCTTTCACAGCAGTGGGCCATAGATCCTGGTTTTGTTGACAGGATTTATTGGTTCTGGAATAGCAAGAGGGAAGTACAAGCCTAACTACTTCTAGCTCACAGACCCATCCAGTGAATACTGCTTTGTGTTTTGGTGGGCTTGTGATGACTTTGAAATCAATTGCTCATTCCAGTAAAAAAAATTAATGTTTTTTTGAACCTGACAGCAGAAATAACTTTAGGCACCAACTTAATAATAACAGATCACCAATTTAAGTTCATAATTTTATGCTGTACTATCAAAGTTTAAAGGTAAATTTTTACTTATTAGGAGATGGTATAAAGTGTATGTTCCAATGTGTTGGATGTATGCAAAGGTACATACGTACCCGAAAGTCCTTAGAGGAAACAAATTTTTACGTCTGCTGTTTGATTGTTTATCATACAATATTTGGTTTTATTTCCCAGGGATCGGTGAATTTTAACTTTGGAGTCCTCTGTGCTAAGGATGCTCAGCCTACAGATGATGAAATGTTCAGTAATGGTGAGTTTTTCACCTTCTCTTTAATTGCTATGCTGATCTGAATAAGAAAAAAACAAAAGCAAGAGAAAAAAAAAGGATGGTTTATTATTTTTTACGCTGTTATGTTTGTTTCCTCAGTATTTGCTGCAGCTCTGCGAACCCAAGCTTTGGGTTCCTTCTGTCCCACTGGGAGTTGCCCAGTTTGGTTGCATCTGGTGAAATTCACCCTGAGACCTTACAGAGCTAGCTCAAACTACGTGAGAGCCATTTGCAGTTCTCTCCAGACACCTGGAGAATGGGTGATGTTTCTGAGGGTCTGGCAAGTATACTTCTATCAAAACTCAGTCTGTGAAATTTCTGGGGAAAACCCTTCTGTGTCCTGAAGGGTTCAAACTCTGGTGAGGATCCAGTTATCAGGTGCTCACCTGGATGGTTCCAGCTCTTAAAGTGAACACTTGTACTCTTACCCTGTAGTTTACATCTATTGTATTTTTGTTATTTTGCAAGATTTTACGGCTTTGCAAAATATTGTGCATTTCACTCTTTGGAACCTCTCAGATCGTTCTTTGGTGCAGCACCACCTCATGGGACACTTGGCTGCCGTCCTGAAGGGGTTGGTCGCTAGAATTGTAAATCCTGGAGAGTTTGTAAGTCTTCTGTCCCCAGGGAGGTACCATGCTTTGTTTACTTTTGTTCTGTTTGTAAGGCGCTGCTTCTCATTGGAAGTATGAATTTCAAACTACCCTGTTCTTATTTTAACTGTTTTCCTGGTTCTCTCCCTACGGCAGGGAAAGACTCTCGTATCCTTGTCGTCGGGCTCGGTGCTGTCCAAGAAGATGCAGAGTCTAAAAAAATCATAAGAAGCAAAATATGACTGCAGGGAAAACAAGCTGGAGAGAACAAAAGGTGATATTGTTATCCTTACCCTGTATTAGAAACATCCGCTGTGCTTTGATGCTGGCAGCTGCCAGGGGCTTGTTAGCTCTTTGTAGGCAGGTGTAGGTGTTCACTTGTAGGTTTTTTCTCTGGACAAGTCAATTCAAACTTTGCTAAGCTTATATTTGCAAATTACTCTCTAGCACAGTCCAGCATGACATTTTTGAATGTTGTAAAAATACCATGTTACTTGGAAATTGCTAATGATGAGAAGCTTTAGGGAAAAATAAGATGTCAGGGTTGGGAGATGTGAGAAGAATTTTGAGGGGATGTTAGACTGAAATAAAGCACACTTGAAGCTGGACTGGCACGCTGGCAGATCCCCTATTAAACAGTAGTGCTGAGATTAGCCTGGGGGTTGCCCATTGTTTCTGTAGAAATAAATGTTTTCTGGTCTTCAGAGGTAAGCTGCTTTGAAAAGCTGGAAGGCACAGCATAGTGACAATCCGTGTGCTTCGCATTAAAAATAGATTTCAGAAGGGTCCTAGGCTTTTGTCTTTTCCTAGAAGTCGATGTAATCCTATTGAGGAGTTTTTAATTCTGTGCTGCCATGTCATCGATCAGGGCCCTGTCGTACTAATCATCATACAGATGCAAAACAAAAAATCAGACCCTGTCCCGACCACTTAGAGCCCAGAACACGATTTCCTCAGGCTGCCATTTGTGTGCCATCGGTACTCACCATGGAAGCGAGCTGGGGATTGTTGCACCCGTTGGGAACAAACCGCTTCTCGTCACACAGAAATGGAATTGGGACGACGCCTCAGCCAGCCTCTCTCTCCTGAATCTGCAGCAGAGCAGTTCCAGTCCATGCGGGCAATCCAGTTCCTGACGATCTGAGCGCACGGAGCAGCGCTCAGCTGCTGTGGGGGGCTCAGGGAGGGCAGAGTGTGCATTGTCATCTTCCTGAACCTACAGACGCGAATCAAAGTGAGAAGCCACAGGGTGGAAATCAGTCGCATATATGCTAAATAAAACTTGCAGGTTTTTTTTAAGAATTGTTTTTGCTTGTTCTTTGTTGTGCTTCTGTGCTTAGAAAACCTCCCTTTACAATCAGTTCAATTCATCAATTGAACCTTTGTTTGCAGACTCTCACTGAGCAGAATTTGTTGCAGACTCAGTGCACGCTGTGCAGGCCTCCCGGGAGTGTGAGGAGCTCATGTGTGCTACTTTTTGCTTTAGGACGCTCTGAGGTATTTATTCCTTTTGGGATACATGATGAGAATTCCCAAGAGAGGTAGTTATAAGGTATGACATCGGGAAAAAGCCTGTGTGGTTGGAATGTTGTTGCTGTCAAAAGTTAATTTTTTCTTAGCCAGTAGTTAGCTTTTTGCTTTATTTTTGTGGTATCAATATTTTATTGTTTAAAAAATTCCTTCAAAATAACTTCAGTGGTCGCCCACCAGTACCTTGTTCAGATTTGCCTATTTGCTTGTAGCTGAAATGTTCACATCTTGTTTATCATTCTATTTAAGAAACTGCTGCCCAGCCAACTAATAACTGAATATCCATCTGTCTAGGACACGGGGAGAGGATTTAGGTAATGTCTTTATTTCCAGAAAAAAGTTCCAGTGTAGTTTCTAAATAGAGGAGAAGGGGGTGAAGACTCGGGGCTCTGATGCCGTTGGGGCACCCCAAGGTCCCCAGGAGAGGGGGCCCCACTGCGGTGCAGGAGCAGGTGTGTTCTCATGTAATATTGAACAAATTATAAATATAAATATGAAAATTATAAACATGAAAATATTTTTAAAATACTTAAATAAAGCGGGTTTTCTTTATTGGTCAATAGGCAGTGTTTTGATTGTAAAAATTATAAATGCAAATAATATAAAGGTAGAAATCTAAGTTTAGAAATATATAATAAATACATACAGATAAATATAAAAATTTAAAATATCAGAAAAAATTAGTTGTAGCAGTAGATATTATACATAATTTAAATAATAATTTAAATCTATTTTAAAATTTTATATATATAATATATCATTATTAATGTAATACATCCAAAGAAACGATAAATTAAAATATGAATGTATAATTATACAAAGTATAAATAAAAAATATTTCAGTATCCTTTAAAAGAAGGGTTTTTTTATTTATTTGGTTAGAGACGGGGTTTTTATTTGGAATAATGGAAGTATTATAGAAGTATAAAATTAAATATAGAAATATACAGTCAATATAGAAAGATATTTGTAAAAACACGAGCGAACGACGCCTCCTTCGGCCGAACCAAGGCGAGACCGGCGGAACCTGACGGCCTCGAGCGAACCGAGGCCAGGCTTGCGAGGCTGCCTGAACGGAGCCGAGCTCAGCCGAACCGAGCCCGCTGCTCTCGTGCGCGCTAATTAGCGCGAGTGCGGTCACTGCCCAATGAGCTCCTGTGCCACGCCGCGCTCCCGATCGTGTCCGTGCGATGGCCGGGCCGCCCGCGGGACGCGGCAGCAGGAGAGCCCCGAGCCGGGCGAGTTTAACGTGAGGCGGCGCCGCTTGCCCGCCGTCAGGGAGCCGACCCGAGGCGAGCTCAGCCGAACGCGGAGAGAGCGGCTCCGAGTTGGGCCGAAGCGAGCCGAGCCGCGCCGAGGGCAGAGAGCGGCTCCGAGTTCGGCCGAAGCGAGCCGAGGCGCGCCGAGCGCACTGATCGGCTCCGAGTTCGGCCGAAGCGAGCCGAGCCGCGCCGGGCGCACTGATCGGCTCCGAGTTCGGCCGAAGCGAGCCGAGCCGCGCCGGGCGCAGAGAGCGGCTCCGAGTTCGGCCGAAGCGAGCCGAGCCGCGCCGGGCGCACTGATCGGCTCCGAGTTCGGCCGAAGCGAGCCGAGCCGCGCCGGGCGCACTGATCGGCTCCGAGTTCGGCCGAAGCGAGCCGAGCCGCGCCGGGCGCAGAGAGCGGCTCCGAGTTCGGCCGAAGCGAGCCGAGCCGCGCCGGGCGCACAGAGAGGCTCCGAGTTCGGCCGAAGCGAGCCGAGCCGCGCCGGGCGCAGAGAGCGGCTCCGAGTTCGGCCGAAGCGAGCCGAGCCGCGCCGGGCGCACTGATCGGCTCCGAGTTCGGCCGAAGCGAGCCGAGCCGCGCCGGGCGCAGAGAGCGGCTCCGAGTTCGGCCGAAGCGAGCCGAGCCGCGCCGGGCGCAGAGAGCGGCTCCGAGTTCGGCCGAAGCGAGCCGAGCCGCGCCGGGCGCACTGATCGGCTCCGAGTTCGGCCGAAGCGAGCCGAGCCGCGCCGGGCGCAGAGAGCGGCTCCGAGTTCGGCCGAAGCGAGCCGAGCCGCGCCGGGCGCACTGATCGGCTCCGAGTTCGGCCGAAGCGAGCCGAGGCGCGCCGGGCGCACTGATCGGCTCCGAGTTCGGCCGAAGCGAGCCGAGCCGCGCCGGGCGCAGAGAGCGGCTCCGAGTTCGGCCGAAGCGAGCCGAGCCGCGCCGGGCGCACTGATCGGCTCCGAGTTCGGCCGAAGCGAGCCGAGCCGCGCCGAGCGCAGAGAGCGGCTCCGAGTTCGGCCGAAGCGAGGCGATCCGTGCCGAAGGGTCGAGTCCAGCCGAATGCAGATGACAATGGCCGAGTTTAGCCGATTACAGCCGCATTTAGCCGAGCAGCTGTGAGCCTTGCACGCTTGAGGTGAGCGTGCATCGTTGCCGGCCTGGGATTGAGTGAAATGCACTAAGGAAACCAGCTCTGGGGAGGGAGGCAGGGAAATCCTCTCTTAACGTTTACCAATTCGTCCGTCAAACTCATCACGGCAGGACAGAGTGAAGACTGAAAGTGTAAGAAGATGTGGAGGGAAACAGAGAATCTGGCAGGAGCATCGAACGCACAAGTGCACGAATTTTGCTTTTTGCTTGGATGTAAACTCAGAAGTTGTAAGGAATTTGGGAAGGAGAAGGGACATTTCAGAAGGAGAAGAAGTTGTTGTTGGAGTCCTGGCAAAAGCTTTAAAAAAAAAAAAAAAAGTGGTTTCTTTTTTCTTCACTATTATATTCTTTGGTGGTATATGGTGTGCTGTTTTATTTCTTGGTGTTATTAGCTCTGTGTAAATTGTTTATTGAGTCAAGCTAACTTTGCATGGGTTGTTTTGTATTTGAGGTAGGATCAATTTCAAGAGGTTTCTTTCACAGACTTCTGATAGGTATTACTGGGATTTTGGTTTTGTTTACTGTATGCATAAACATAGAGATTTGGTAGGGCCAGCTGGGCTGCTGGAGTTTTGGGTGTGAATTTATTAGATGGCTTTTGGTAAACACAGAATAATTATGTAAGGTAACAGCAAATTACCCAATTACCCAATTGATCTAGCTATGTAACCTTACCACAAAGTTTTATATCTTGCCAGTTTTCTGTTCTTCTGCTCCAAGTAGTTGTTGCAAAAAAAGAAAGCACTGTTACTTTTCTGAAAAGTTTTCTTCTATAACAAGCCCTTTACAGCCCTTGAATGTGAGTCAGAGGAGCCAAACAGCTGCAGCTGCTCTGAGGGCTTGGTGGGATTTGCCCCCTCCCTTTTCCTGGGTGGCATGGGAACGAGAGGCGGGCACAATCAGGGGTATATTAACTCCAGCCGTGGCTGAGGGGCTTCATTCCCTCTCTGGGATGTGCTGGGTTAAGAGCTCTCCTCATTTCAGTGAAGAGGCTTTTTCAGCCCGTCTCAGCATCTTTTCAGCAGGTGTTTCTGGGCATCTAAAGCACAGAGGCTTGGAAGATTCTGTGAAGAAAACAGCATGGAATACAGGGAGTATTTAGGTTTGTGATTTTGGGTTTTGTGTTTAGGAGTGGTAAGGTGCTTTTGTAATTTTTAGTTTTGCTCTGGTTGTTTTTTTGGTTGGATTTCTTTTGGTGGAATTTTTGGTTTTTTTTGGTTTTCATTTTGGGGTTTTTAGTTGGTTTTTGTGGGGGTTTTGGATTTTTTGATGTTTTCTGTGGTTTTTTTGTTTCTGTGGGGAGTTAGGTGTTTTGGGATTTATTGTTTGTGTGGGTTTTGTTTGTTTGGTTTTTTTTCTTTGTTTGTTTTTGGGATTGGTTTTGTTGGGTTTTTTTTGTTTTGTTTTTTTTTTTAATTGAGGAGTGCAACTCCCTGAAATTCCAAGCTGTGTCAAGCACAACATTTTATTCAGCAGATTGATCATGTCACAAGAGGGATCTGCCCAAGGTCCAAGATGATGTTTGAGATTGAGGCTTCAGGTGAGTTGAGGATTGTGATTGGGAGAGGGAGGGTGAGCAGTTAGGAGTTCTTGGGAGGGAGTTTGCAGGCAGCAGGGTGAGAAAGGGTCTTTATTTGTTTATTTGAGGCCTCCCCCACACAAGGCTTCTCAGAAGCCTAGCAGAGGCATTCCCATGTCTTACAGCACACAAGGTCATCCACTGCACTCAGGGGAATGCCATTTAACTTTGCCTTTCTCTAACCCAGGTGCCACTCCTAATGAAGGCCTTGGAATCATGATGAAGCTGGAGCCTGAAGGAGCCAGGCACACTCAGGAGAGGGCAAGTAGCTGCCTTGGTGGGATTTGGCCCACATAACTCTGGACTCATACTTTGGTTTTGGTTTTCTTTATTGTAGCTCACCGAGAGGCTCACAGGCCATCACGAGGCCCTCCGAGGCAGACTCATTTCAGGTGCAACGTGGATTCCCCTCACCGATCATCCAAAAGATAAGTCGAGGGCCTTGGCCTGGAGATGAGAGAATAGTGGGTTGGGAGTTCTTGGGGCAGATTTGAAAATTGGCAGCCGGAAAAGCAATCTTCTCCAAGGGCCTCTTAGGACAGCTAAAGGGAGAGGCTCTACTTTTGATGGCAGCTTTCAGGCGGGCAGTGCAGAACAGCTCCGGTCTGTGTTGTGTTGTCCAGTGTTCTGTGTTCCCTAGTGTGTCTTTGGGGTCCCTTTTGCCTTCTCCCCTCGAGACCCTCACCACAAGCATGATGTGTCGTGTTTCATGTCCCCCCTGTTTGCCACTTTCTGTGTCACGGGTGTGTGCACGCATTTGTGCCGGAGCTGTTCTGCCCTGCCGCATGGCCTGCTGCAGTAGGAGAAACCGTGGGGCGTTGGAATTTGTAATGCTGGCTGTACTTGGGCTCTAGATGCTATTCCTAGATTGACATAAGGTGTTTGCAGCTTGTGAGTTATCCTGGTGGTGTTTGGCATATGTTGTAACTTTCTTTCAGGTGCAGACGCATTCCATGTGTGGCAGGGGGTCAGAGTTAGGAGGTGTCGGGCCTTCTTAGGAGCGCGGTGAGTAGCTGAGTGGTGGGGTTTTGGCCGATGCGGTGCCAAGATCAGGGACTGATGTTTGGTTCTCTTTAATACAGCTGTCTGAGAGACACCAGCCTGGTGCCAGCAGGACCTTCCCAGCTGACGAGGTGGCCTTTCTTTGCACCTGACAGGGACCAGCATCCCCAGATGTCTGAGAGATAAGTAG
The DNA here is from genome assembly GCF_027887145.1 of Ammospiza caudacuta. NCBI lineage: Eukaryota > Metazoa > Chordata > Aves > Passeriformes > Passerellidae > Ammospiza > Ammospiza caudacuta. The sequence goes on from NC_080619.1 coordinate 7,537,305, forward strand.
AGGGCTGTGACCCACAGAGGGGATGAAAGCAGGGTGCTGGTTTGGGAATTCCTGGGAGGGGGTTTTGAGTCCAGTTTTGGGGGGGGGGGTGTGGTGTGTTCATGAAGTGGCCCCTTAGGCCCCATAAAAGCCAAGTCTCACTTTTGATTGCAGTGCTGAGGTGTGCAGCAGGGCAGAGCAGTCCCGGTGTGTCTCGTGTCACTTGTCTATTGTGCATTATGTGTTGTTTGCGTATGCCATATCTTTCACTTAGGGGGGCCTGTGAGAAACCCTGGCATCATTGTTAGCCTCTGTGATCTCTGCACTCCTTGGCCTGGCGCCCAGGCCACAGGACTTTTGACTAGGGAGCTCAGACAAGCATCAGACTCTCTTCTCTCTTTGGAAGCATCCAGTCAGACGTCTTTTCAGGTCTTGTTCTGAGCTGTATGGACAGCTGTGCCCCACCTGGATCCATTATGGTGGATTAGGACTTGTAATATTACGAGGTTAGGTAGAGGATTTTGACTGTAGGATTCCTAGGCATCAGTCTTTGCTGTTCTTGGAATAAATCATTCAGTAATCATCTTCTTCCTCCAGGGTTCTCTGAGCCTCATCAGCTCACCATCGGTCTCAGCTCACTCATCTCCTTTTGCATTCTCTCAGTCCTTGCAGCCGTTTTCCTTGCCAAGAGATTTCTGTTCCTGTTGTGTCCCCGTTGTCTGTCCTATCCTGTGTCATGGCTCTCAGCACACATTTGTGCCCGAGCTGCTCTGCCGTGCTGCACAGCCTGGTGCGATAGGAGAAGTCCCAGGGACTTGGAGTTTGTAATGTGGGGTGTAGTTGGACTCTAGATGGGATTTGTAGATGGGCACATCATATCTGGAGCTCATCAGTTATCCTGCCACAGTGTGACTCTTGTCCTAACTTTTTTTTCAGGTTCAGATGGATTAAATGTGTGCCAGAGGGCCCCATGCCAGGTGTGGGGATTCTCCTGAGTAGGTGAGGCCCCATTTGCCTCTGCAGCAGACTCTGTTACACCTCTCAACTGACTCTGTTACACTGCTGTTCTTTGTCTTTCTTTTAGGAAGTAAATCTGGATGCCAGCAGTCAACGTGAGCAGTGGAGAGAATTGGTTGTTATTGCTCAGCTCTCAAGCACAACAATTTTGCAGCAGATTCATCGTGTCACAAGAGGGATCTGCCCAGTGTCAAGGATGATGTTTGAGATTGAGGCTTCAGGTGAGTTGAGGATGGTTACTGGGAGAGGGAGGGTGAGCAGGCATCCAGTTAGGAGTTCTTGAGAGGGGGTTTGCAGGCAGCAGGGTGAGAAAGGGTCTTTATTTGTTTATTTGAGAGCCCCTCCCAAGGTGTCTCAGAAGCCTAGCAGAGGCATTCCCATGGCTTACAGCATACAAGGTGATCCACTGCACTCAGAGCCACTTAACTTTGTCTTTCTGTAACCCAGGTGCCACTGCTAATAAAGGCCACAGCCTTGGAATCAGGATGAAGCTGGAGCCTGAAGGAGCCAGGCACACTCAGGAGAGGGCAAGTAGCTGACTTGCAGGGATTTGGCCCACATAACTCTGGACTCACTCTTTGGTTTTGGTTTTCTTTATTGCAGCTGACCGAGAGGCTCACAGGCCATCACAGAGCCCTCCAAGGCAGACTCATTTCAGGTGCAGCGTGGATTCCCCTCACCGATCATCCAAAAGATAAGTCGGGGGCCACAGCCTGGAGATGGTGGAGTAGCAGGTTGGGAGTTTTTGGGACAGATTCAAAAATGAGCAGAGAGGAAAGCAATCTTCTCCAAAGGCCTTTTAGGACAGCTAAAGGGAGAGGCTCTACTTTTGATGGCAGCTTTCAGGCGGGCAGTGCAGAACAGCTCTGGTCTGTATCCTGTTGTCCGGTGTGCTGTGTTCCCTAGTGTGTCTTTGGGGTCCCTTTTGCCTTCTCCCCTCGAGACCCTCACCACAAGCATGATGTGTCGTGTTTCATGTCACTTTCTGTGTCACGGGTGTGTGCACAGATTTGTGCCAGAGCTGTTCTTCCCTGCCGCATGGCCTGCTGCAATAAGACGAACCATAGGGAGGGGGAATTTGTAATGTTGGCTGTACTTGGGCTCTAGATGCTATTCCTAGATTGACATAAGGTGTTTGCAGCTTGTGAGTTATCCTGGTGGTGTTTGGCATATGTTGTAACTTTCTTTCAGGTGCAGACGCATTCCATGTGTGGCAGGGGGTCAGAGTTAGGAGGTGTCGGGCCTTCTTAGGAGTGCGGTGAGTAGCAGAGTGGTGGGGTTTTGGCCGATGCGGTGCCAAGATCAGGGACTGATGTTTGGTTCTCTTTACTCTAGCTGTCTCAGAGACACCAGCCCAGTGCCAGCAGGACCTTCCCAGCTGACGAGGTGGCCTTTCTTTGCACCTGACAGGGACCAGCATCCCCAGATGTCTGAGAGATAAGTAGAGGGCTGTGACCCACAGAGGGGATGAAAGCAGGGTGCTGGTTTGGGAATTCCTGGGAGGGGGTTTTGAGTCCAGTTTTGGGGGGGGGGTGTGGTGTGTTCATGAAGTGGCCCCTTAGGCCCCATAAAAGCCAAGTCTCACTTTTGATTGCAGTGCTGAGGTGTGCAGCAGGGCAGAGCAGTCCCGGTGTGCATCGTGTCACTTGTCTATTGTGCATTATGTGTTGTTTGCGTATGCCATATCTTTCACTTAGGGGGGCCTGTGAGAAACCCTGGCATCATTGTTAGCCTCTGTGATCTCTGCACTCCTTGGCCTGGCGCCCAGGCCACAGAACTTTTGACTAGGGAGCTCAGACAAGCATCAGACTCTCTTCTCTCTTTGGAAGCATCCAGTCAGACGTCTTTTCAGGTCTTGTTCTGAGCTGTATGGACAGCTGTGCCCCACCTGGATCCATTATGGTGGATTAGGACTTGTAATATTACGAGGTTAGGTAGAGGATTTTGACTGTAGGATTCCTAGGCATCAGTCTTTGCTGTTCTTGGAATAAATCATTCAGTAATCATCTTCTTCCTCCAGGGTTCTCTGAGCCTCATCAGCTCACCATCGGTCTCAGCTCACTCATCTCCTTTTGCATTCTCTCAGTCCTTGCAGCCGTTTTCCTTGCCAAGAGATTTCTGTTCCTGTTGTGTCCCCGTTGTCTGTCCTATCCTGTGTCATGGCTCTCAGCACACATTTGTGCCCGAGCTGCTCTGCCGTGCTGCACAGCCTGGTGCGATAGGAGAAGTCCCAGGGACTTGGAGTTTGTAATGTGGGGTGTAGTTGGACTCTAGATGGGATTTGTAGATGGGCACATCATATCTGGAGCTCATCAGTTATCCTGCCACAGTGTGACTCTTGTCCTAACTTTTTTTTCAGGTTCAGATGGATTAAATGTGTGCCAGAGGGCCCCATGCCAGGTGTGGGGATTCTCCTGAGTAGGTGAGGCCCCATTTGCCTCTGCAGCAGACTCTGTTACACCTCTCAACTGACTCTGTTACACTGCTGTTCTTTGTCTTTCTTTTAGGAAGTAAATCTGGATGCCAGCAGTCAACGTGAGCAGTGGAGAGAATTGGTTGTTATTGCTCAGCTCTCAAGCACAACAATTTTGCAGCAGATTCATCGTGTCACAAGAGGGATCTGCCCAGTGTCAAGGATGATGTTTGAGATTGAGGCTTCAGGTGAGTTGAGGATGGTTACTGGGAGAGGGAGGGTGAGCAGGCATCCAGTTAGGAGTTCTTGAGAGGGGGTTTGCAGGCAGCAGGGTGAGAAAGGGTCTTTATTTGTTTATTTGAGAGCCCCTCCCAAGGTGTCTCAGAAGCCTAGCAGAGGCATTCCCATGGCTTACAGCATACAAGGTGATCCACTGCACTCAGAGCCACTTAACTTTGTCTTTCTGTAACCCAGGTGCCACTGCTAATAAAGGCCACAGCCTTGGAATCAGGATGAAGCTGGAGCCTGAAGGAGCCAGGCACACTCAGGAGAGGGCAAGTAGCTGACTTGCAGGGATTTGGCCCACATAACTCTGGACTCACTCTTTGGTTTTGGTTTTCTTTATTGCAGCTGACCGAGAGGCTCACAGGCCATCACAGAGCCCTCCAAGGCAGACTCATTTCAGGTGCAGCGTGGATTCCCCTCACCGATCATCCAAAAGATAAGTCGGGGGCCACGGCCTGGAGATGGTGGAGTAGCAGGTTGGGAGTTTTTGGGACAGATTCAAAAATGAGCAGAGAGGAAAGCAATCTTCTCCAAAGGCCTTTTAGGACAGCTAAAGGGAGAGGCTCTACTTTTGATGGCAGCTTTCAGGCGGGCAGTGCAGAACAGCTCTGGTCTGTATCCTGTTGTCCGGTGTGCTGTGTTCCCTAGTGTGTCTTTGGGGTCCCTTTTGCCTTCTCCCCTCGAGACCCTCACCACAAGCATGATGTGTCGTGTTTCATGTCACTTTCTGTGTCACGGGTGTGTGCACAGATTTGTGCCAGAGCTGTTCTTCCCTGCCGCATGGCCTGCTGCAATAAGACGAACCATAGGGAGGGGGAATTTGTAATGTTGGCTGTACTTGGGCTCTAGATGCTATTCCTAGATTGACATAAGGTGTTTGCAGCTTGTGAGTAACCCTGGTGGTGTTTGACATATGTTCTAACTTTCTTTCAGGTGCAGATGCATTCCACGTGTGCCAGAGGGTCAGGGTTAGGAGGTGCCGGGCCTTCTTAGGAGCGCGGCGAGTAGCAGAGCGGTGGGGTTTTGGCCGATGCGGTGCCAAGATCAGGCCCTGATGTTTGGTTCTCTTTACTCTAGCTGTCTCAGAGACACCAGCCCGGTGCCAGCAGGACCTTCCCGTTTGACAAGGTGAGCTTGCTTTGCACCCGAGACCCGCATCCCCAGCTGTATGAGAGATAAGTAGAGGGCTACGACCCACAGTGGGGATGAAGTCATGGTGCTGTTTCGGGAAATACTGGGTGGAGTTTTTGATTCAGCTTTGGAGGTGGGGGATGTTCATGAGGTGGCCTCTTAGGCCTCATAAAAGCAAAGTCTCACTTTTGATCACAGTGCTGAGGTGTGCAGGGCAGAGCAGTCCCGGTGTGTCTCGTGTCACTTGTCTGTTGTGCATTATGTGTTGTTTGTGTATCCCATGTCTTTTACCTTTGGAGGGCCCTGTCAGTACCCCTGGCATCATTGTTAGCATCTCTGATCTCTGCATTCCCTGGCCTGGCACCCAGGCCATATATGAGTTTCTGATACCTGTCTGAGCTCCCCAGTCAAAAGTTACCTCTTTGGAAGCATCCAGTCAGATTTCTTGTCAGGTCTAGTTCTGAGCTGTATGGACAGCTATGCCCCACCTGGATCCATTGTGGTGGATTAGGACTTGTAATAATATGAGGTTAGGTACAGCATTCTGACAGTAGGATTCCTAGGCATCCATCTTTGCTGTTCTTGGAATTAATCATTCAGTTATCATCTTCGTCCCCCAGGGTTTTCTGAGCCTCATCAGCTCACCATCGGTCTCAGCTCACTCATCTCCTTTTGCATTCTCTCAGTCCTTGCAGCCATTTTCCTTGCCAAGAGATTTCTTTTCCTGTTGTGTCCCCTGTTGTTGTCTGTCCTGTCTGTCCTGTGTCACGGGTGTCTGCACACATTTGGGATGGGGCTGCTCTGCCGTGCTGCACAGCCTGGTGCGATAGGAGAAGTCTTGGAGACTTGGAATGTGTAATGTGGGGTGTAGTTGGACACTAGATGGGATCTGTGGATGGGCACAGGGCATCTGGAGCTCATCAGTTATCCTACAAGAGTGTGACTCTTGTCCTAACTTTTTTTTCAGATTCAGATGGATTAAATGTGTGCCAGAGGGCCCCATCCCGGGTGAGGGGATTGCCCCGAGCAGGTGAGGCCCCATTTGTCTCTGCAGCAGAAGTGTGTATGGTGAGTGTGTTACAGCTCTGTTCTTTGTCTTTCTTTTCAGGAAGTCAATCTGGATGCCAGCAGTCAAGGTGAGCAGTGGAGAGAATTGGCTGTTATTGCTCAGCTCTCAAGCACAACTATTTTTCAGCAGATTCATCGTGTCACAAGAGGGATTTGCCCAGTGTCAAGGATGATGTTTGAGATTGAGGCTTCAGGTGAGTTGAGGATGGTGCCTGGGAGAGGGAGGGTGATCAGGTATCCAGTTTAGGATTTCTTGGGAGCGGGTTTGCAAGCAGCAGGGTGAGAAAGGGTGTTTATTTGAGGGCCCCCCCACACAAAGCTGTTCAGAAGCCTAGCAGAGGCATTCCCATGGCTTACAGCATACAAGGTGATCCACTGCACTCAGAGGAATGCCATTTAACTTTGTCTTTCTGTAACCCAGGTGCCACTGCTAATAAAGGCCACAGCCTTGGAATCAGGATGAAGCTGGAGCCTGAAGGAGCCAGGCACACTCAGGAGAGGGCAAGTAGCTGACTTGCAGGGATTTGGCCCACATAACTCTGGACTCATACTTTGGTTTTGGTTTTCTTGATTGCAAGTGACCGAGAGGCTCACAGGCCATCACAGAGCCCTCCAAGGCAGACTCATTTCAGGTGCAGCGTGGATTCCCCTCACCGATCATCCAAAAGATAAGTCGGGGGCCACGGTCTGGAGATGGTGGAGTAGCAGGTTGGGAGTTTTTGGGACAGATTCAAAAATGAACAGAGGGGAAAGCAATCTTCTCCAAAGGCCTCTTAGGACAGCTAAAGGGAGAGGCTCTACTTTTGATGGCAGCTTTCAGGCGGGCAATGCAGAACAGCTCCGGTCTGTGTCGTGTTGTCCGGTGTGCCGTGCTCCCTGGTGTGTCTTTGGGGTCCCTTTTGCCTTTTCCCCTCGAGGCCCTCACCACAAGCATGATGTGTCGTGTTTCATGTCCCCCCTGTTTGTCACTTTCTGTGTCACGGGTGTGTGCACAGATTTGTGCCAGAGCTGTTCTTCCCTGCCGCATGGCCTGCTGCAATAGGACGAGCCTTGGGGAGTTGAAATTTGTAATGTGGGCTGTACTTGGGCTCTAGATGTTGTTCCTAGATTGACATATGGTGTTTGCAGCTTGTGAGTTATCCTGGTGATGTTTGACATGTGTTTTAACTTTCTTTCAGGTGCAGATGCATTCCACGTGTGGCAGAGGGTCAGGGTTAGGAGGTGCCGGGCCTTCTTAGGAGCGCGGTGAGTAGCAGAGTGGTGGGGTTTTGGCCGATGCGGTGCCAAGTTCAGGCACTGATGTTTGGTTCTCTTTAATCTAGCTGTCTGAGAGACACCAGCCCGGTGCCAGCAGGACCTTCCCATCTGATGAGGTGGCCTTTCTTTGCACCTGACAGGGACCAGCATCCCCAGATGTATGAGAGATAAGTAGAGGGCCATGACCCACAGAGGGGCTGAAAGCACGGTGCTGGTTTGGGGATTACAGGGAGGGGGTTTTGAGTCCAGTTTGGAGGTGGGGGGGTGTTAATGAAGTGGCCCCTTAGGCCCCATAGAAGCCAAGTCTCACTTTTGATCACAGTGCTGAGGTGTGCAGCAGGGCAGAGCAGTCCCGGTGTGTCTCGTGTCACTTGTCTGTTGTGAATTGTGTGTTGTTTGTGTATCCCATGTCTTTTACCTTAGGGGTGCCTGTCATTAATCTTGGCATCATTGTTAGCATCTGTGATCTCTGCATGCCCTGTCCTGGCACCCAGGCCACAGAACTTTTGACTGGGGAGCTCAGACAGGCGTCAGACTCTCTTCTGTCTTTGGAAGCATCGCATCTGATGTCTTGTCAGGTCTTGGTCTGGGCTGTATGGACAGCTATGCCCCCACCTGGATCCATTTTGGTGGATTAGGACTTGGCGTAATATGAGGTTAGGTAGAGGATTCTGACCGTAGGATTCCTAGGCATCCATCTTTGCAGTTCTTAGAAGAAATCATTCAGTTATCATCTTCTTCCTTCGGGGTTCTCTGAGCCTCATCAGCTCACCATCAGTTTGAACTCGGTCATCTCCTTTTGCATTCTCTCAGTCCTTGCAGCCATTTTCCTTGCCTAGAATTTTCTGTCTGTGTTGTGTCCCCGTTGTCTGTCCTGTCCTGTCCATCCTGTGTCACGGCTGTCAGCACACATTTGTGCCCGAGCTGCTCTGCCCTGCCACATAGCCTGGTGCAATAGGAGAGGGCCCGGGGATTTGTAATGTGCAGTGTGGGGTGTAGTTGGACTCTAGATGGGATTTGTAGATGGACACAGGATATCTGGAGCTCTTCAGTTATCATTGAACCGTCTGACTGTTGTCCTAACTTTTTTTTCAGATGCACCTCCTCAGATGACTGCAGTAGTTGTGTAGGTTCCTTCTTCTGAAAGGGAATAGGGCGCAAGAATTCATCTTCCAGAGAATTTTTGCAAGTCCTGGCTTGTATTGTATCTGCCTATGGTGGCTTATGTTCTATGTACCTATACATCTGTCTTCTATTGGATTTTGGGTAGAAAATTTATCAGTCCAGAGAGGAGACAAGTCCTAGCTGTCAGATAGCCACTCGTTGACCCTTCCTGTCGTCTCACAGGTCCCCGAGGCTGCTGATTTCCCCAGGATCTGCCATTTTACCTCAAGGAGCGGCAGCCAGAAGATGTGTCACAGCACGTTCTTCAGCATCTCGAGTAAGGGCCGCAGTGAGCATTTAAGTGGAAAGATTGTGTGAGCGTGTGTGAGAGCACGTGGCTGTGTCTGTCTGTGTCTGCTCGTTTCTGCGTGTGTGAATGCATGCTGACTGGATTTAACCTTGTGTGTGTGACTTTTGCTTTCCAGGTTTTGCGACTCCTTGTTAAATTTAGAATAAAAAATCCCCAGCCGGGTTGTATTGCATGAACTGACATGATATGTACCGATTTTGGCTTAAAACCCAGAAAACCAGACGAAGATGAGCAGGAAAAAACCAGAAAAAAACCACATGATGGACAAGAAAAAAACCCAGAAAAAGCCCAGGATGGGCAAGAAAGCAACGAGAAAAAAACCCCAGAAAATAATCCCAGATGGGCAAGAAAAAAACGTAGAAAAACCCCAGAAAATCACCCAAGATGGGCAAGAAAAAAACCCAGAAAAAACCCCCAAAAAAAAACTCTGAGATGGGCAAGAAAAAAACCAGAAAAAAGTCTGAAGATGGGCAAGAAAAAACCCAGAAAAAACCCCCAAGATGGACAAGAAATAACCCAGAAAAAAATTCGAAGAAGGGCAAGAAAAGACCCAGAAAACACCCAGAAAAAAATCGCAACCCAAGTATAAATATAGAAATGTTTGTCAAGTATATGCAAATATATAAAGAAATGTTAAATTATTTGAAATATAAAATAACATAAATATAACATTTATACAGTATTACTTGTGTTATGGAACCCTGATTTTTATTTATTTCCCATAATACACTACAATATTTATATCAATTTTACATCTATCATATCTATCATTTGTTATATGTTATACCAGATTGATATACTCTAGGTTTTTTTAAGTAGTTTAAAATAAAGGGGATTTTTTTTTTATTTGGCAAAAGCAGGTGTTTTAGTATAAACATTATAAATACAAATAATATAAAGGTAGAAATCTAAGAATAGAAATAGATCATAAATAGCTGAAGGTTAATATAAAAATTAAAAATGTAAGGAAAAATAAGTTGTAGCAGCAGATATGGTACATAATTAGGAAAATAATTTATCTCTTATTTGAATAGGATACATGTTATACATAATGATTAATATAATACTTAAGTATAAACTGCAAATATAAATGTGAATATAGTCATGAGCGCTATAAATATAAAAATATTTCAATGTAGTTTAAAAGAATAGAGCTTTTTTGTATTTATTTAGTTAGGATGGGATTTGTATTTTAAATAGTGAAAGCATGATAGAAATGTAATTTTAGACATAGAAATATGCAATCAATGTGGAAAGATATTTATAAAAGCACAAAATATAAGTAAATATAAATAATAGAAATAGAATAATGTTATATAAATTACATGCTACATCAATGTCCACTATAGCTATGCATGTGAATATAAATACGAAAAATGGAAATAAAAAATTTATTTAAACATGGCTTTAAAGCAAGGGGCCTTGTTTGATTCTGGTGGGGTAAGAGGCAGGTTTTTGGCATTTATTTCAGAGCAGTTTTTGGCGGGGGTCGCCCCTGTTCTTTTTTGCCACCTTGCTTGCCCGCAGCCCCGAGGCGCGCTGCGCCCCCGGCTGGGGCGGGCGGCAGTGCTGCCGCCTTGTGGGCAGAGCGCGGTACTGCAGCCCTGCGCCGAGAGGCCGCCACCTTGGGAGTGGCGCGTCGCGGATGTCGCGGACTTTTGGTTGACCTTCTCAACAGGGCGGCGAAAAGGGCGGGGAAGTGGAGGACCGGGGTGGGTGTCAGTGGACTGCCTGCATGGAATACCGACCCCGGCGCGGCCCCGGTGGTATTTTCTGTGACGTTTCAAGTGTACCCGACACATGCTGTCGTCTCAGCGGCGCCGCGGGCGGGCGTATTTCGGCGGGTTTGTGACAGGCATGTGGGGAAACGCCTCGCTGTGCCGGGGTCCTCTGACAGCCGCTTTCCCGCCCTGAGGGAGCCGAGCCGGGCCGAATAGTTCCGAAGAGCCGAGTGTGGGCGAAAACAGCCGAGTTTCCCCGAAGAGCCGAGTGTGGCCGAAAACAGCCGAGTTTCACCGAAGAGCCGAGTGTGGCCGAAAATAGCCGAGTTTCACCGAAGAGCCGAGTGTGGCCGAACAGCCGACTTGAGACGAAGAGCCGAGTGTAGCCGAACACAGCCGACTTGAGACGAAGAGCCCATGATAGCCGAGTGTAACCGATAGCCGACTGTAGCCGACATTGGCCGCATTTAGACAAAGAGCCGAATATGACCGACTTTAGCCCAACCGGGCCGAGTTCAGCCGAAGAGCCGGAAAAGCCGAATTTAGACGAAAAGCCGAACCGAAACGATTTTAGACCTAAGCCGAACCAAGCCTAATTTAGCCGAGTTTATTTAAACAGAACCGAACGACGCCGCAGCACTCTGCCTGCAGAGCGCCGGTGCAGACGGCAGGGGGCGGTGTATAAAGCGAGTATAAAATATCAACTGTATATAAGAAGGAATAAAAAGCTCTGTGTCATGTGCAGCAGTAGAAAATTTCAGGCTCCCAGGGAATAAATAGTTTTCTTTCAATCATTATAGTTTTGGGGTTTTTTTTACTCCCAGGTAGCCAGAAAGTTACTACTGCTGCTTTTTGATTCTAAAGCTAGGAAGGAAAACCAAGATTACAAATACAAGAAAAAGAAAGGGAAAGGGAAAGGGAAGGGGAAAAAAAGGAAAGGAAAGGAAAGAAAGCAGGAGAGCAGAAGGGAAGGGAAGGGAAAGGGGTGAAAAACAGCGTTAAAAAAAGAAAAAGAGTTGGAGGGGAAAAGAGAGGGCATTCGGGAGGAGCGGTCCTGCCTCAGGTCCTTCCCCGCCCTGGGGCGAAGGACCCGTTTGATGCCCGGGAGGGACTGCAGCTCCCGGTGGCGGGGGACGGAGCCGTGGCTGTCAGCCCGAGACTACAACTCCCGGCAGGCCCTGCTGCCGGCGCGGCGTGTGACGCAACGGCTATCGCGGCACATGAGTGGCTACCAGCCCGAGACTCCAACTCCCGGCAGGCCCTGCTGCCGGCGCGACGTGTGCCGCAACGGCCGACGCTGCCCGGGATTTTTCTCTAAATCGGCAGTAAATACAGCTGAGTAAAATTAGCTTGGTTTTCTTCCTTCTTTTTTAACTGAATTGTTTTTATTAAAAATACCATTTGAATATGTAGAAAAAGTGGGGATGTCCTGTACTATATCCTAGCTTTTCTTGTTTATAGGGTGCTCAGAAAACATGCGTCCCTTAGAGTCCCTCAGAAAGGTTCTCAGTGCGATCTCTACCAAGGTATGTATTTACTAATAAGTGATCCCTTTAGATATTTGCCTGTGTACCTTTTCCTGTAATTCAGAGCTTGCGTTCTGTGGGTTTTATGATAAACCTGTAAAATATGTAAGACTGCTTTTGCAAGTCTGAATCGTTGAAGGCAGCAGTAAGTGGATTTAGAGCCTGTTCTTGACCAGACAACGGGAAAAAGTGTGACTTTGATGCTGAACTTGTTTTTTTCATTTTTCATTTGACTTGTCTGGAATGATTTAGGAATAGAGAGAGCTAGAAAAAGAGAGAAATAGAATTGATTATTGAGCACTCCTCAAATGCTCACCACGATTCAGTGTAGAGCCGAAGTGAAGGGTGATGGAACAGAGCTCTGTGCTTTAGAAGGAAATAAATTTAAACCTGACCTCCGCACAGAGTCTCACTAACTTCTTTTGTTTTAAAATACAAAATATTATTAGGAAGTGTTGGAAGTTAGTGTTTTGGGAAAGAAACGGCAGTTCCACAGAACATTCCATTTAACAGAGGCTCTGGGAACGATTCATGTTGTAACTGCTGTCACTGCAATCAGTTGGTGGTTCAGCCTTGAAATGTGCACTTGCCCTTCTATAAAGCACTGTTTTGTTTGCCTTTCAGTGCTATGAGTCTTGATAAATTGGAGAAGAGCCCAAGAGCAATTTTTCATCCCTTGATATAAAAGGTAGGAAGTGACTTTTTTTGGTTTGGTTCTTTTTCTTTATTATTTCCTGGAAATAAAAATAATTAAGTATAGGTACTATTGGTTTGTTTCTTCCAGTAGCAGATGATAACAATAGCAGTAGTAATAGTAAAAATAATAATAGAAATAATAATAATAGCAATGTAATACTACTTAAACTGTCTTTATCCATTGAACTGGCCATTTCAAATCAAAACTTCTAAACACAAATCAAACCATCATCCTCGTAGAATCTTTCACAGCAGTGGGCCATAGATCCTGGTTTTGTTGACAGGATTTATTGGTTCTGGAATAGCAAGAGGGAAGTACAAGCCTAACTACTTCTAGCTCACAGACCCATCCAGTGAATACTGCTTTGTGTTTTGGTGGGCTTGTGATGACTTTGAAATCAATTGCTCATTCCAGTAAAAAAAATTAATGTTTTTTTGAACCTGACAGCAGAAATAACTTTAGGCACCAACTTAATAATAACAGATCACCAATTTAAGTTCATAATTTTATGCTGTACTATCAAAGTTTAAAGGTAAATTTTTACTTATTAGGAGATGGTATAAAGTGTATGTTCCAATGTGTTGGATGTATGCAAAGGTACATACGTACCCGAAAGTCCTTAGAGGAAACAAATTTTTACGTCTGCTGTTTGATTGTTTATCATACAATATTTGGTTTTATTTCCCAGGGATCGGTGAATTTTAACTTTGGAGTCCTCTGTGCTAAGGATGCTCAGCCTACAGATGATGAAATGTTCAGTAATGGTGAGTTTTTCACCTTCTCTTTAATTGCTATGCTGATCTGAATAAGAAAAAAACAAAAGCAAGAGAAAAAAAAAGGATGGTTTATTATTTTTTACGCTGTTATGTTTGTTTCCTCAGTATTTGCTGCAGCTCTGCGAACCCAAGCTTTGGGTTCCTTCTGTCCCACTGGGAGTTGCCCAGTTTGGTTGCATCTGGTGAAATTCACCCTGAGACCTTACAGAGCTAGCTCAAACTACGTGAGAGCCATTTGCAGTTCTCTCCAGACACCTGGAGAATGGGTGATGTTTCTGAGGGTCTGGCAAGTATACTTCTATCAAAACTCAGTCTGTGAAATTTCTGGGGAAAACCCTTCTGTGTCCTGAAGGGTTCAAACTCTGGTGAGGATCCAGTTATCAGGTGCTCACCTGGATGGTTCCAGCTCTTAAAGTGAACACTTGTACTCTTACCCTGTAGTTTACATCTATTGTATTTTTGTTATTTTGCAAGATTTTACGGCTTTGCAAAATATTGTGCATTTCACTCTTTGGAACCTCTCAGATCGTTCTTTGGTGCAGCACCACCTCATGGGACACTTGGCTGCCGTCCTGAAGGGGTTGGTCGCTAGAATTGTAAATCCTGGAGAGTTTGTAAGTCTTCTGTCCCCAGGGAGGTACCATGCTTTGTTTACTTTTGTTCTGTTTGTAAGGCGCTGCTTCTCATTGGAAGTATGAATTTCAAACTACCCTGTTCTTATTTTAACTGTTTTCCTGGTTCTCTCCCTACGGCAGGGAAAGACTCTCGTATCCTTGTCGTCGGGCTCGGTGCTGTCCAAGAAGATGCAGAGACTAAAAAAATCATAAGAAGCAAAATATGACTGCAGGGAAAACAAGCTGGAGAGAACAAAAGGTGATATTGTTATCCTTACCCTGTATTAGAAACATCCGCTGTGCTTTGATGCTGGCAGCTGCCAGGGGCTTGTTAGCTCTTTGTAGGCAGGTGTAGGTGTTCACTTGTAGGTTTTTTCTCTGGACAAGTCAATTCAAACTTTGCTAAGCTTATATTTGCAAATTACTCTCTAGCACAGTCCAGCATGACATTTTTGAATGTTGTAAAAATACCATGTTACTTGGAAATTGCTAATGATGAGAAGCTTTAGGGAAAAATAAGATGTCAGGGTTGGGAGATGTGAGAAGAATTTTGAGGGGATGTTAGACTGAAATAAAGCACACTTGAAGCTGGACTGGCACGCTGGCAGATCCCCTATTAAACAGTAGTGCTGAGATTAGCCTGGGGGTTGCCCATTGTTTCTGTAGAAATAAATGTTTTCTGGTCTTCAGAGGTAAGCTGCTTTGAAAAGCTGGAAGGCACAGCATAGTGACAATCCGTGTGCTTCGCATTAAAAATAGATTTCAGAAGGGTCCTAGGCTTTTGTCTTTTCCTAGAAGTCGATGTAATCCTATTGAGGAGTTTTTAATTCTGTGCTGCCATGTCATCGATCAGGGCCCTGTCGTACTAATCATCATACAGATGCAAAACAAAAAATCAGACCCTGTCCCGACCACTTAGAGCCCAGAACACGATTTCCTCAGGCTGCCATTTGTGTGCCATCGGTACTCACCATGGAAGCGAGCTGGGGATTGTTGCACCCGTTGGGAACAAACCGCTTCTCGTCACACAGAAATGGAATTGGGACGACGCCTCAGCCAGCCTCTCTCTCCTGAATCTGCAGCAGAGCAGTTCCAGTCCATGCGGGCAATCCAGTTCCTGACGATCTGAGCGCACGGAGCAGCGCTCAGCTGCTGTGGGGGGCTCAGGGAGGGCAGAGTGTGCATTGTCATCTTCCTGAACCTACAGACGCGAATCAAAGTGAGAAGCCACAGGGTGGAAATCAGTCGCATATATGCTAAATAAAACTTGCAGGTTTTTTTTAAGAATTGTTTTTGCTTGTTCTTTGTTGTGCTTCTGTGCTTAGAAAACCTCCCTTTACAATCAGTTCAATTCATCAATTGAACCTTTGTTTGCAGACTCTCACTGAGCAGAATTTGTTGCAGACTCAGTGCACGCTGTGCAGGCCTCCCGGGAGTGTGAGGAGCTCATGTGTGCTACTTTTTGCTTTAGGACGCTCTGAGGTATTTATTCCTTTTGGGATACATGATGAGAATTCCCAAGAGAGGTAGTTATAAGGTATGACATCGGGAAAAAGCCTGTGTGGTTGGAATGTTGTTGCTGTCAAAAGTTAATTTTTTCTTAGCCAGTAGTTAGCTTTTTGCTTTATTTTTGTGGTATCAATATTTTATTGTTTAAAAAATTCCTTCAAAATAACTTCAGTGGTCGCCCACCAGTACCTTGTTCAGATTTGCCTATTTGCTTGTAGCTGAAATGTTCACATCTTGTTTATCATTCTATTTAAGAAACTGCTGCCCAGCCAACTAATAACTGAATATCCATCTGTCTAGGACACGGGGAGAGGATTTAGGTAATGTCTTTATTTCCAGAAAAAAGTTCCAGTGTAGTTTCTAAATAGAGGAGAAGGGGGTGAAGACTCGGGGCTCTGATGCCGTTGGGGCACCCCAAGGTCCCCAGGAGAGGGGGCCCCACTGCGGTGCAGGAGCAGGTGTGTTCTCATGTAATATTGAACAAATTATAAATATAAATATGAAAATTATAAACATGAAAATATTTTTAAAATACTTAAATAAAGCGGGTTTTCTTTATTGGTCAATAGGCAGTGTTTTGATTGTAAAAATTATAAATGCAAATAATATAAAGGTAGAAATCTAAGTTTAGAAATATATAATAAATACATACAGATAAATATAAAAATTTAAAATATCAGAAAAAATTAGTTGTAGCAGTAGATATTATACATAATTTAAATAATAATTTAAATCTATTTTAAAATTTTATATATATAATATATCATTATTAATGTAATACATCCAAAGAAACGATAAATTAAAATATGAATGTATAATTATACAAAGTATAAATAAAAAATATTTCAGTATCCTTTAAAAGAAGGGTTTTTTTATTTATTTGGTTAGAGACGGGGTTTTTATTTGGAATAATGGAAGTATTATAGAAGTATAAAATTAAATATAGAAATATACAGTCAATATAGAAAGATATTTGTAAAAACACGAGCGAACGACGCCTCCTTCGGCCGAACCAAGGCGAGACCGGCGGAACCTGACGGCCTCGAGCGAACCGAGGCCAGGCTTGCGAGGCTGCCTGAACGGAGCCGAGCTCAGCCGAACCGAGCCCGCTGCTCTCGTGCGCGCTAATTAGCGCGAGTGCGGTCACTGCCCAATGAGCTCCTGTGCCACGCCGCGCTCCCGATCGTGTCCGTGCGATGGCCGGGCCGCCCGCGGGACGCGGCAGCAGGAGAGCCCCGAGCCGGGCGAGTTTAACGTGAGGCGGCGCCGCTTGCCCGCCGTCAGGGAGCCGAGCCGAGGCGAGCTCAGCCGAACGCGGAGAGAGCGGCTCCGAGTTGGGCCGAAGCGAGCCGAGCCGCGCCGAGGGCAGAGAGCGGCTCCGAGTTCGGCCGAAGCGAGCCGAGGCGCGCCGAGCGCACTGATCGGCTCCGAGTTCGGCCGAAGCGAGCCGAGCCGCGCCGGGCGCAGAGAGCGGCTCCGAGTTCGGCCGAAGCGAGCCGAGCCGCGCCGGGCGCACTGATCGGCTCCGAGTTCGGCCGAAGCGAGCCGAGCCGCGCCGGGCGCAGAGAGCGGCTCCGAGTTCGGCCGAAGCGAGCCGAGCCGCGCCGGGCGCACAGAGAGGCTCCGAGTTCGGCCGAAGCGAGCCGAGCCGCGCCGGGCGCAGAGAGCGGCTCCGAGTTCGGCCGAAGCGAGCCGAGCCGCGCCGGGCGCAGAGAGCGGCTCCGAGTTCGGCCGAAGCGAGCCGAGCCGCGCCGGGCGCAGAGAGCGGCTCCGAGTTCGGCCGAAGCGAGCCGAGCCGCGCCGGGCGCAGAGAGCGGTTCCGAGTTCGGCCGAAGCGAGGCGATCCGTGCCGAAGGGTCGAGTCCAGCCGAATGCAGATGACAATGGCCGAGTTTAGCCGATTACAGCCGCATTTAGCCGAGCAGCTGTGAGCCTTGCACGCTTGAGGTGAGCGTGCATCGTTGCCGGCCTGGGATTGAGTGAAATGCACTAAGGAAACCAGCTCTGGGGAGGGAGGCAGGGAAATCCTCTCTTAACGTTTACCAATTCGTCCGTCAAACTCATCACGGCAGGACAGAGTGAAGACTGAAAGTGTAAGAAGATGTGGAGGGAAACAGAGAATCTGGCAGGAGCATCGAACGCACAAGTGCACGAATTTTGCTTTTTGCTTGGATGTAAACTCAGAAGTTGTAAGGAATTTGGGAAGGAGAAGGGACATTTCAGAAGGAGAAGAAGTTGTTGTTGGAGTCCTGGCAAAAGCTTTAAAAAAAAAAAAAAAGTGGTTTCTTTTTTCTTCACTATTATATTCTTTGGTGGTATATGGTGTGCTGTTTTATTTCTTGGTGTTATTAGCTCTGTGTAAATTGTTTATTGAGTCAAGCTAACTTTGCATGGGTTGTTTTGTATTTGAGGTAGGATCAATTTCAAGAGGTTTCTTTCACAGACTTCTGATAGGTATTACTGGGATTTTGGTTTTGTTTACTGTATGCATAAACATAGAGATTTGGTAGGGCCAGCTGGGCTGCTGGAGTTTTGGGTGTGAATTTATTAGATGGCTTTTGGTAAACACAGAATAATTATGTAAGGTAACAGCAAATTACCCAATTACCCAATTGATCTAGCTATGTAACCTTACCACAAAGTTTTATATCTTGCCAGTTTTCTGTTCTTCTGCTCCAAGTAGTTGTTGCAAAAAAAGAAAGCACTGTTACTTTTCTGAAAAGTTTTCTTCTATAACAAGCCCTTTACAGCCCTTGAATGTGAGTCAGAGGAGCCAAACAGCTGTAGCTGCTCTGAGGGCTTGGTGGGATTCGCCCCCTCCCTTTTCCTGGGTGGCATGGGAACGAGAGGCGGGCACAATCAGGGGTATATTAACTCCAGCCGTGGCTGAGGGGCTTCATTCCCTCTCTGGGATGTGCTGGGTTAAGAGCTCTCCTCATTTCAGTGAAGAGGCTTTTTCAGCCCGTCTCAGCATCTTTTCAGCAGGTGTTTCTGGGCATCTAAAGCACAGAGGCTTGGAAGATTCTGTGAAGAAAACAGCATGGAATACAGGGAGTATTTAGGTTTGTGATTTTGGGTTTTGTGTTTAGGAGTGGTAAGGTGCTTTTGTAATTTTTAGTTTTGCTCTGGTTGTTTTTTTGGTTGGATTTCTTTTGGTGGAATTTTTGGTTTTTTTTGGTTTTCATTTTGGGGTTTTTAGTTGGTTTTTGTGGGGGTTTTGGATTTTTTGATGTTTTCTGTGGTTTTTTTGTTTCTGTGGGGAGTTAGGTGTTTTGGGATTTATTGTTTGTGTGGGTTTTGTTTGTTTGGTTTTTTTTCTTTGTTTGTTTTTGGGATTGGTTTTGTTGGGTTTTTTTTGTTTTGTTTTTTTTTTTAATTGAGGAGTGCAACTCCCTGAAATTCCAAGCTGTGTCAAGCACAACATTTTATTCAGCAGATTGATCATGTCACAAGAGGGATCTGCCCAAGGTCCAAGATGATGTTTGAGATTGAGGCTTCAGGTGAGTTGAGGATTGTGATTGGGAGAGGGAGGGTGAGCAGTTAGGAGTTCTTGGGAGGGAGTTTGCAGGCAGCAGGGTGAGAAAGGGTCTTTATTTGTTTATTTGAGGCCTCCCCCACACAAGGCTTCTCAGAAGCCTAGCAGAGGCATTCCCATGTCTTACAGCACACAAGGTCATCCACTGCACTCAGGGGAATGCCATTTAACTTTGCCTTTCTCTAACCCAGGTGCCACTCCTAATGAAGGCCTTGGAATCATGATGAAGCTGGAGCCTGAAGGAGCCAGGCACACTCAGGAGAGGGCAAGTAGCTGCCTTGGTGGGATTTGGCCCACATAACTCTGGACTCATACTTTGGTTTTGGTTTTCTTTATTGTAGCTCACCGAGAGGCTCACAGGCCATCACGAGGCCCTCCGAGGCAGACTCATTTCAGGTGCAACGTGGATTCCCATCACCGATCATCCAAAAGATAAGTCGAGGGCCTTGGCCTGGAGATGAGAGAATAGTGGGTTGGGAGTTCTTGGGGCAGATTTGAAAATTGGCAGCCGGAAAAGCAATCTTCTCCAAGGGCCTCTTAGGACAGCTAAAGGGAGAGGCTCTACTTTTGATGGCAGCTTTCAGGCGGGCAGTGCAGAACAGCTCCGGTCTGTGTTGTGTTGTCCAGTGTTCTGTGTTCCCTAGTGTGTCTTTGGGGTCCCTTTTGCCTTCTCCCCTCGAGACCCTCACCACAAGCATGATGTGTCGTGTTTCATGTCCCCCCTGTTTGCCACTTTCTGTGTCACGGGTGTGTGCACGCATTTGTGCCGGAGCTGTTCTGCCCTGCCGCATGGCCTGCTGCAGTAGGAGAAACCGTGGGGCAAGGAATTTGTAATGCTGGCTGTACTTGGGCTCTAGATGCTATTCCTAGATTGACATAAGGTGTTTGCAGCTTGTGAGTTATCCTGGTGGTGTTTGGCATATGTTGTAACTTTCTTTCAGGTGCAGACGCATTCCATGTGTGGCAGGGGGTCAGAGTTAGGAGGTGTCGGGCCTTCTTAGGAGCGCGGTGAGTAGCTGAGTGGTGGGGTTTTGGCCGATGCGGTGCCAAGATCAGGGACTGATGTTTGGTTCTCTTTAATACAGCTGTCTGAGAGACACCAGCCTGGTGCCAGCAGGACCTTCCCAGCTGACGAGGTGGCCTTTCTTTGCACCTGACAGGGACCAGCATCCCCAGATGTCTGAGAGATAAGTAGAGGGCTGTGACCCACAGAGGGGATGAAAGCAGGGTGCTGGTTTGGGAATTCCTGGGAGGGGGTTTTGAGTCCAGTTTTGGGGGGGGGGGTGTGGTGTGTTCATGAAGTGGCCCCTTAGGCCCCATAAAAGCCAAGTCTCACTTTTGATTGCAGTGCTGAGGTGTGCAGCAGGGCAGAGCAGTCCCGGTGTGTCTCGTGTCACTTGTCTATTGTGCATTATGTGTTGTTTGCGTATGCCATATCTTTCACTTAGGGGGGCCTGTGAGAAACCCTGGCATCATTGTTAGCCTCTGTGATCTCTGCACTCCTTGGCCTGGCGCCCAGGCCACAGGACTTTTGACTAGGGAGCTCAGACAAGCATCAGACTCTCTTCTCTCTTTGGAAGCATCCAGTCAGACGTCTTTTCAGGTCTTGTTCTGAGCTCTATGGACAGCTGTGCCCCACCTGGATCCATTATGGTGGATTAGGACTTGTAATATTACGAGGTTAGGTAGAGGATTTTGACTGTAGGATTCCTAGGCATCAGTCTTTGCTGTTCTTGGAATAAATCATTCAGTAATCATCTTCTTCCTCCAGGGTTCTCTGAGCCTCATCAGCTCACCATCGGTCTCAGCTCACTCATCTCCTTTTGCATTCTCTCAGTCCTTGCAGCCGTTTTCCTTGCCAAGAGATTTCTGTTCCTGTTGTGTCCCCGTTGTCTGTCCTATCCTGTGTCATGGCTCTCAGCACACATTTGTGCCCGAGCTGCTCTGCCGTGCTGCACAGCCTGGTGCGATAGGAGAAGTCCCAGGGACTTGGAGTTTGTAATGTGGGGTGTAGTTGGACTCTAGATGGGATTTGTAGATGGGCACATCATATCTGGAGCTCATCAGTTATCCTGCCACAGTGTGACTCTTGTCCTAACTTTTTTTTCAGGTTCAGATGGATTAAATGTGTGCCAGAGGGCCCCATGCCAGGTGTGGGGATTCTCCTGAGTAGGTGAGGCCCCATTTGCCTCTGCAGCAGACTCTGTTACACCTCTCAACTGACTCTGTTACACTGCTGTTCTTTGTCTTTCTTTTAGGAAGTAAATCTGGATGCCAGCAGTCAACGTGAGCAGTGGAGAGAATTGGTTGTTATTGCTCAGCTCTCAAGCACAACAATTTCGCAGCAGATTCATCGTGTCACAAGAGGGATCTGCCCAGTGTCAAGGATGATGTTTGAGATTGAGGCTTCAGGTGAGTTGAGGATGGTTACTGGGAGAGGGAGGGTGAGCAGGCATCCAGTTAGGAGTTCTTGAGAGGGGGTTTGCAGGCAGCAGGGTGAGAAAGGGTCTTTATTTGTTTATTTGAGAGCCCCTCCCAAGGTGTCTCAGAAGCCTAGCAGAGGCATTCCCATGGCTTACAGCATACAAGGTGATCCACTGCACTCAGAGCCACTTAACTTTGTCTTTCTGTAACCCAGGTGCCACTGCTAATAAAGGCCACAGCCTTGGAATCAGGATGAAGCTGGAGCCTGAAGGAGCCAGGCACACTCAGGAGAGGGCAAGTAGCTGACTTGCAGGGATTTGGCCCACATAACTCTGGACTCACTCTTTGGTTTTGGTTTTCTTTATTGCAGCTGACCGAGAGGCTCACAGGCCATCACAGAGCCCTCCAAGGCAGACTCATTTCAGGTGCAGCGTGGATTCCCCTCACCGATCATCCAAAAGATAAGTCGGGGGCCACGGTCTGGAGATGGTGGAGTAGCAGGTTGGGAGTTTTTGGGACAGATTCAAAAATGAGCAGAGAGGAAAGCAATCTTCTCCAAAGGCCTTTTAGGACAGCTAAAGGGAGAGGCTCTACTTTTGATGGCAGCTTTCAGGCGGGCAGTGCAGAACAGCTCTGGTCTGTATCCTGTTGTCCGGTGTGCTGTGTTCCCTAGTGTGTCTTTGGGGTCCCTTTTGCCTTCTCCCCTCGAGACCCTCACCACAAGCATGATGTGTCGTGTTTCATGTCACTTTCTGTGTCACGGGTGTGTGCACAGATTTGTGCCAGAGCTGTTCTTCCCTGCCGCATGGCCTGCTGCAATAAGACGAACCATAGGGAGGGGGAATTTGTAATGTTGGCTGTACTTGGGCTCTAGATGCTATTCCTAGATTGACATAAGGTGTTTGCAGCTTGTGAGTTATCCTGGTGGTGTTTGGCATATGTTGTAACTTTCTTTCAGGTGCAGACGCATTCCATGTGTGGCAGGGGGTCAGAGTTAGGAGGTGTCGGGCCTTCTTAGGAGTGCGGTGAGTAGCTGAGTGGTGGGGTTTTGGCCGATGCGGTGCCAAGATCAGGGACTGATGTTTGGTTCTCTTTACTCTAGCTGTCTCAGAGACACCAGCCCAGTGCCAGCAGGACCTTCCCAGCTGACGAGGTGGCCTTTCTTTGCACCTGACAGGGACCAGCATCCCCAGATGTCTGAGAGATAAGTAGAGGGCTGTGACCCACAGAGGGGATGAAAGCAGGGTGCTGGTTTGGGAATTCCTGGGAGGGGGTTTTGAGTCCAGTTTTGGGGGGGGGGTGTGGTGTGTTCATGAAGTGGCCCCTTAGGCCCCATAAAAGCCAAGTCTCACTTTTGATTGCAGTGCTGAGGTGTGCAGCAGGGCAGAGCAGTCCCGGTGTGCATCGTGTCACTTGTCTATTGTGCATTATGTGTTGTTTGCGTATGCCATATCTTTCACTTAGGGGGGCCTGTGAGAAACCCTGGCATCATTGTTAGCCTCTGTGATCTCTGCACTCCTTGGCCTGGCGCCCAGGCCACAGAACTTTTGACTAGGGAGCTCAGACAAGCATCAGACTCTCTTCTCTCTTTGGAAGCATCCAGTCAGACGTCTTTTCAGGTCTTGTTCTGAGCTGTATGGACAGCTGTGCCCCACCTGGATCCATTATGGTGGATTAGGACTTGTAATATTACGAGGTTAGGTAGAGGATTTTGACTGTAGGATTCCTAGGCATCAGTCTTTGCTGTTCTTGGAATAAATCATTCAGTAATCATCTTCTTCCTCCAGGGTTCTCTGAGCCTCATCAGCTCACCATCGGTCTCAGCTCACTCATCTCCTTTTGCATTCTCTCAGTCCTTGCAGCCGTTTTCCTTGCCAAGAGATTTCTGTTCCTGTTGTGTCCCCGTTGTCTGTCCTATCCTGTGTCATGGCTCTCAGCACACATTTGTGCCCGAGCTGCTCTGCCGTGCTGCACAGCCTGGTGCGATAGGAGAAGTCCCAGGGACTTGGAGTTTGTAATGTGGGGTGTAGTTGGACTCTAGATGGGATTTGTAGATGGGCACATCATATCTGGAGCTCATCAGTTATCCTGCCACAGTGTGACTCTTGTCCTAACTTTTTTTTCAGGTTCAGATGGATTAAATGTGTGCCAGAGGGCCCCATGCCAGGTGTGGGGATTCTCCTGAGTAGGTGAGGCCCCATTTGCCTCTGCAGCAGACTCTGTTACACCTCTCAACTGACTCTGTTACACTGCTGTTCTTTGTCTTTCTTTTAGGAAGTAAATCTGGATGCCAGCAGTCAACGTGAGCAGTGGAGAGAATTGGTTGTTATTGCTCAGCTCTCAAGCACAACAATTTCGCAGCAGATTCATCGTGTCACAAGAGGGATCTGCCCAGTGTCAAGGATGATGTTTGAGATTGAGGCTTCAGGTGAGTTGAGGATGGTTACTGGGAGAGGGAGGGTGAGCAGGCATCCAGTTAGGAGTTCTTGAGAGGGGGTTTGCAGGCAGCAGGGTGAGAAAGGGTCTTTATTTGTTTATTTGAGAGCCCCTCCCAAGGTGTCTCAGAAGCCTAGCAGAGGCATTCCCATGGCTTACAGCATACAAGGTGATCCACTGCACTCAGAGCCACTTAACTTTGTCTTTCTGTAACCCAGGTGCCACTGCTAATAAAGGCCACAGCCTTGGAATCAGGATGAAGCTGGAGCCTGAAGGAGCCAGGCACACTCAGGAGAGGGCAAGTAGCTGACTTGCAGGGATTTGGCCCACATAACTCTGGACTCACTCTTTGGTTTTGGTTTTCTTTATTGCAGCTGACCGAGAGGCTCACAGGCCATCACAGAGCCCTCCAAGGCAGACTCATTTCAGGTGCAGCGTGGATTCCCCTCACCGATCATCCAAAAGATAAGTCGGGG
Source organism: Ammospiza caudacuta (assembly GCF_027887145.1). Lineage (NCBI taxonomy): Eukaryota > Metazoa > Chordata > Aves > Passeriformes > Passerellidae > Ammospiza > Ammospiza caudacuta. Next base: position 7,561,643 of record NC_080619.1, read on the forward strand.
GCCACGGTCTGGAGATGGTGGAGTAGCAGGTTGGGAGTTTTTGGGACAGATTCAAAAATGAGCAGAGAGGAAAGCAATCTTCTCCAAAGGCCTTTTAGGACAGCTAAAGGGAGAGGCTCTACTTTTGATGGCAGCTTTCAGGCGGGCAGTGCAGAACAGCTCTGGTCTGTATCCTGTTGTCCGGTGTGCTGTGTTCCCTAGTGTGTCTTTGGGGTCCCTTTTGCCTTCTCCCCTCGAGACCCTCACCACAAGCATGATGTGTCGTGTTTCATGTCACTTTCTGTGTCACGGGTGTGTGCACAGATTTGTGCCAGAGCTGTTCTTCCCTGCCGCATGGCCTGCTGCAATAAGACGAACCATAGGGAGGGGGAATTTGTAATGTTGGCTGTACTTGGGCTCTAGATGCTATTCCTAGATTGACATAAGGTGTTTGCAGCTTGTGAGTAACCCTGGTGGTGTTTGACATATGTTCTAACTTTCTTTCAGGTGCAGATGCATTCCACGTGTGGCAGAGGGTCAGGGTTAGGAGGTGCCGGGCCTTCTTAGGAGCGCGGTGAGTAGCAGAGCGGTGGGGTTTTGGCCGATGCGGTGCCAAGATCAGGTACTGATGTTTGGTTCTCTTTACTCTAGCTGTCTGAGAGACACCAGCCCGGTGCCAGCAGGACCTTCCCGTTTGACAAGGTGAGCTTGCTTTGCACCCGAGACCCGCATCCCCAGCTGTATGAGAGATAAGTAGAGGGCTACGACCCACAGTGGGGATGAAGTCATGGTGCTGTTTCAGGAAATACTGGGTGGAGTTTTTGATTCAGCTTTGGAGGTGGGGGATGTTCATGAGGTGGCCTCTTAGGCCTCATAAAAGCAAAGTCTCACTTTTGATCACAGTGCTGAGGTGTGCAGGGCAGAGCAGTCCCGGTGTGTCTCGTGTCACTTGTCTGTTGTGCATTATGTGTTGTTTGTGTATCCCATGTCTTTTACCTTTGGAGGGCCCTGTCAGTACCCCTGGCATCATTGTTAGCATCTCTGATCTCTGCATTCCCTGGCCTGGCACCCAGGCCATATATGAGTTTCTGATACCTGTCTGAGCTCCCCAGTCAAAAGTTACCTCTTTGGAAGCATCCAGTCAGATTTCTTGTCAGGTCTAGTTCTGAGCTGTATGGACAGCTATGCCCCACCTGGATCCATTGTGGTGGATTAGGACTTGTAATAATATGAGGTTAGGTACAGCATTCTGACAGTAGGATTCCTAGGCATCCATCTTTGCTGTTCTTGGAATTAATCATTCAGTTATCATCTTCGTCCCCCAGGGTTTTCTGAGCCTCATCAGCTCACCATCGGTCTCAGCTCACTCATCTCCTTTTGCATTCTCTCAGTCCTTGCAGCCATTTTCCTTGCCAAGAGATTTCTTTTCCTGTTGTGTCCCCTGTTGTTGTCTGTCCTGTCTGTCCTGTGTCACGGGTGTCTGCACACATTTGGGATGGGGCTGCTCTGCCGTGCTGCACAGCCTGGTGCGATAGGAGAAGTCTTGGAGACTTGGAATGTGTAATGTGGGGTGTAGTTGGACACTAGATGGGATCTGTGGATGGGCACAGGGCATCTGGAGCTCATCAGTTATCCTACAAGAGTGTGACTCTTGTCCTAACTTTTTTTTCAGATTCAGATGGATTAAATGTGTGCCAGAGGGCCCCATCCCGGGTGAGGGGATTGCCCCGAGCAGGTGAGGCCCCATTTGTCTCTGCAGCAGAAGTGTGTATGGTGAGTGTGTTACAGCTCTGTTCTTTGTCTTTCTTTTCAGGAAGTCAATCTGGATGCCAGCAGTCAAGGTGAGCAGTGGAGAGAATTGGCTGTTATTGCTCAGCTCTCAAGCACAACTATTTTTCAGCAGATTCATCGTGTCACAAGAGGGATTTGCCCAGTGTCAAGGATGATGTTTGAGATTGAGGCTTCAGGTGAGTTGAGGATGGTGCCTGGGAGAGGGAGGGTGATCAGGTATCCAGTTTAGGATTTCTTGGGAGCGGGTTTGCAAGCAGCAGGGTGAGAAAGGGTGTTTATTTGAGGGCCCCCCCACACAAAGCTGTTCAGAAGCCTAGCAGAGGCATTCCCATGGCTTACAGCATACAAGGTGATCCACTGCACTCAGAGGAATGCCATTTAACTTTGTCTTTCTGTAACCCAGGTGCCACTCCTAATGAAGGCCACAGCCTTGGAATCAGGATGAAGCTGGAGCCTGAAGGAGCCAGGCACACTCAGGAGAGGGCAAGTAGCTGACTTGCAGGGATTTGGCCCACATAACTCTGGACTCACTCTTTGGTTTTGGTTTTCTTGATTGCAAGTGACCGAGAGGCTCACAGGCCATCACAGAGCCCTCCAAGGCAGACTCATTTCAGGTGCAGCGTGGATTCCCCTCACCGATCATCCAAAAGATAAGTCGGGGGCCGCGGTCTGGAGATGGTGGAGTAGCAGATTGGGAGTTCTTGGGACAGATTCAAAAATGAGAAGAGGGGAAAGCAATCTTCTCCAAAGGCCTCTTAGGACAGCTAAAGGGAGAGGCTCTACTTTTGATGGCAGCTTTCAGGCGGGCAATGCAGAACAGCTCCGGTCTGTGTCGTGTTGTCCGGTGTGCCGTGCTCCCTGGTGTGTCTTTGGGGTCCCTTTTGCCTTTTCCCCTCGAGGCCCTCACCACAAGCATGATGTGTCGTGTTTCATGTCCCCCCTGTTTGTCACTTTCTGTGTCACGGGTGTGTGCACAGATTTGTGCCAGAGCTGTTCTTCCCTGCCGCATGGCCTGCTGCAATAGGACGAGCCTTGGGGAGTTGAAATTTGTAATGTGGGCTGTACTTGGGCTCTAGATGTTGTTCCTAGATTGACATATGGTGTTTGCAGCTTGTGAGTTATCCTGGTGATGTTTGACATGTGTTTTAACTTTCTTTCAGGTGCAGATGCATTCCACGTGTGGCAGAGGGTCAGGGTTAGGAGGTGCCGGGCCTTCTTAGGAGCGCGGTGAGTAGCAGAGTGGTGGGGTTTTGGCCGATGCGGTGCCAAGTTCAGGCACTGATGTTTGGTTCTCTTTAATCTAGCTGTCTGAGAGACACCAGCCCGGTGCCAGCAGGACCTTCCCATCTGATGAGGTGGCCTTTCTTTGCACCTGACAGGGACCAGCATCCCCAGATGTATGAGAGATAAGTAGAGGGCCATGACCCACAGAGGGGCTGAAAGCACGGTGCTGGTTTGGGGATTACAGGGAGGGGGTTTTGAGTCCAGTTTGGAGGTGGGGGGGTGTTAATGAAGTGGCCCCTTAGGCCCCATAGAAGCCAAGTCTCACTTTTGATCACAGTGCTGAGGTGTGCAGCAGGGCAGAGCAGTCCCGGTGTGTCTCGTGTCACTTGTCTGTTGTGAATTGTGTGTTGTTTGTGTATCCCATGTCTTTTACCTTAGGGGTGCCTGTCATTAATCTTGGCATCCTTGTTAGCATCTGTGATCTCTGCATGCCCTGTCCTGGCACCCAGGCCACAGAACTTTTGACTGGGGAGCTCAGACAGGCGTCAGACTCTCTTCTGTCTTTGGAAGCATCGCATCTGATGTCTTGTCAGGTCTTGGTCTGGGCTGTATGGACAGCTATGCCCCCACCTGGATCCATTTTGGTGGATTAGGACTTGGCGTAATATGAGGTTAGGTAGAGGATTCTGACCGTAGGATTCCTAGGCATCCATCTTTGCAGTTCTTAGAAGAAATCATTCAGTTATCATCTTCTTCCTTCGGGGTTCTCTGAGCCTCATCAGCTCACCATCAGTTTGAACTCGGTCATCTCCTTTTGCATTCTCTCAGTCCTTGCAGCCATTTTCCTTGCCTAGAATTTTCTGTCTGTGTTGTGTCCCCGTTGTCTGTCCTGTCCTGTCCATCCTGTGTCACGGCTGTCAGCACACATTTGTGCCCGAGCTGCTCTGCCGTGCCGCATAGCCTGGTGCAATAGGAGAGGGCCCGGGGATTTGTAATGTGCAGTGTGGGGTGTAGTTGGACTCTAGATGGGATTTGTAGATGGACACAGGATATCTGGAGCTCTTCAGTTATCATTGAACCGTCTGACTGTTGTCCTAACTTTTTTTTCAGATGCACCTCCTCAGATGACTGCAGTAGTTGTGTAGGTTCCTTCTTCTGAAAGGGAATAGGGCGCAAGAATTCATCTTCCAGAGAATTTTTGCAAGTCCTGGCTTGTATTGTATCTGCCTATGGTGGCTTATGTTCTATGTACCTATACATCTGTCTTCTATTGGATTTTGGGTAGAAAATTTATCAGTCCAGAGAGGAGACAAGTCCTAGCTGTCAGATAGCCACTCGTTGACCCTTCCTGTCGTCTCACAGGTCCCCGAGGCTGCTGATTTCCCCAGGATCTGCCATTTTACCTCAAGGAGCGGCAGCCAGAAGATGTGTCACAGCACGTTCTTCAGCATCTCGAGTAAGGGCCGCAGTGAGCATTTAAGTGGAAAGATTGTGTGAGCGTGTGTGAGAGCACGTGGCTGTGTCTGTCTGTGTCTGCTCGTTTCTGCGTGTGTGAATGCATGCTGACTGGATTTAACCTTGTGTGTGTGACTTTTGCTTTCCAGGTTTTGCGACTCCTTGTTAAATTTAGAATAAAAAATCCCCAGCCGGGTTGTATTGCATGAACTGACATGATATGTACCGATTTTGGCTTAAAACCCAGAAAACCAGACGAAGATGAGCAGGAAAAAACCAGAAAAAAACCACATGATGGACAAGAAAAAAACCCAGAAAAAGCCCAGGATGGGCAAGAAAGCAACGAGAAAAAAACCCCAGAAAATAATCCCAGATGGGCAAGAAAAAAACGTAGAAAAACCCCAGAAAATCACCCAAGATGGGCAAGAAAAAAACCCAGAAAAAACCCCCAAAAAAAAACTCTGAGATGGGCAAGAAAAAAACCAGAAAAAAGTCTGAAGATGGGCAAGAAAAAACCCAGAAAAAACCCCCAAGATGGACAAGAAATAACCCAGAAAAAAATTCGAAGAAGGGCAAGAAAAGACCCAGAAAACACCCAGAAAAAAATCGCAACCCAAGTATAAATATAGAAATGTTTGTCAAGTATATGCAAATATATAAAGAAATGTTAAATTATTTGAAATATAAAATAACATAAATATAACATTTATACAGTATTACTTGTGTTATGGAACCCTGATTTTTATTTATTTCCCATAATACACTACAATATTTATATCAATTTTACATCTATCATATCTATCATTTGTTATATGTTATACCAGATTGATATACTCTAGGTTTTTTTAAGTAGTTTAAAATAAAGGGGATTTTTTTTTTATTTGGCAAAAGCAGGTGTTTTAGTATAAACATTATAAATACAAATAATATAAAGGTAGAAATCTAAGAATAGAAATAGATCATAAATAGCTGAAGGTTAATATAAAAATTAAAAATGTAAGGAAAAATAAGTTGTAGCAGCAGATATGGTACATAATTAGGAAAATAATTTATCTCTTATTTGAATAGGATACATGTTATACATAATGATTAATATAATACTTAAGTATAAACTGCAAATATAAATGTGAATATAGTCATGAGCGCTATAAATATAAAAATATTTCAATGTAGTTTAAAAGAATAGAGCTTTTTTGTATTTATTTAGTTAGGATGGGATTTGTATTTTAAATAGTGAAAGCATGATAGAAATGTAATTTTAGACATAGAAATATGCAATCAATGTGGAAAGATATTTATAAAAGCACAAAATATAAGTAAATATAAATAATAGAAATAGAATAATGTTATATAAATTACATGCTACATCAATGTCCACTATAGCTATGCATGTGAATATAAATACGAAAAATGGAAATAAAAAATTTATTTAAACATGGCTTTAAAGCAAGGGGCCTTGTTTGATTCTGGTGGGGTAAGAGGCAGGTTTTTGGCATTTATTTCAGAGCAGTTTTTGGCGGGGGTCGCCCCTGTTCTTTTTTGCCACCTTGCCTGCCCGCAGCCCCGAGGCGCGCTGCGCCCCCGGCTGGGGCGGGCGGCAGTGCTGCCGCCTTGTGGGCAGAGCGCGGTACTGCAGCCCTGCGCCGAGAGGCCGCCACCTTGGGAGTGGCGCGTCGCGGATGTCGCGGACTTTTGGTTGACCTTCTCAACAGGGCGGCGAAAAGGGCGGGGAAGTGGAGGACCGGGGTGGGTGTCAGTGGACTGCCTGCATGGAATACCGACCCCGGCGCGGCCCCGGTGGTATTTTCTGTGACGTTTCAAGTGTACCCGACACATGCTGTCGTCTCAGCGGCGCCGCGGGCGGGCGTATTTCGGCGGGTTTGTGACAGGCATGTGGGGAAACGCCTCGCTGTGCCGGGGTCCTCTGACAGCCGCTTTCCCGCCCTGAGGGAGCCGAGCCGGGCCGAATAGTTCCGAAGAGCCGAAGAGCCGAGTGTGGGCGAAAACAGCCGAGTTTCCCCGAAGAGCCGAGTGTGGCCGAAAACAGCCGAGTTTCACCGAAGAGCCGAGTGTGGCCGAAAATAGCCGAGTTTCACCGAAGAGCCGAGTGTGGCCGAACAGCCGACTTGAGACGAAGAGCCGAGTGTAGCCGAACACAGCCGACTTGAGACGAAGAGCCCATGATAGCCGAGTGTAACCGATAGCCGACTGTAGCCGACATTGGCCGCATTTAGACAAAGAGCCGAATATGACCGACTTTAGCCCAACCGGGCCGAGTTCAGCCGAAGAGCCGGAAAAGCCGAATTTAGACGAAAAGCCGAACCGAAACGATTTTAGACCTAAGCCGAACCAAGCCTAATTTAGCCGAGTTTATTTAAACAGAACCGAACGACGCCGCAGCACTCTGCCTGCAGAGCGCCGGTGCAGACGGCAGGGGGCGGTGTATAAAGCGAGTATAAAATATCAACTGTATATAAGAAGGAATAAAAAGCTCTGTGTCATGTGCAGCAGTAGAAAATTTCAGGCTCCCAGGGAATAAATAGTTTTCTTTCAATCATTATAGTTTTGGGGTTTTTTTTACTCCCAGGTAGCCAGAAAGTTACTACTGCTGCTTTTTGATTCTAAAGCTAGGAAGGAAAACCAAGATTACAAATACAAGAAAAAGAAAGGGAAAGGGAAAGGGAAGGGGAAAAAAAGGAAAGGAAAGGAAAGAAAGCAGGAGAGCAGAAGGGAAGGGAAGGGAAAGGGGTGAAAAACAGCGTTAAAAAAAGAAAAAGAGTTGGAGGGGAAAAGAGAGGGCATTCGGGAGGAGCGGTCCTGCCTCAGGTCCTTCCCCGCCCTGGGGCGAAGGACCCGTTTGATGCCCGGGAGGGACTGCAGCTCCCGGTGGCGGGGGACGGAGCCGTGGCTGTCAGCCCGAGACTACAACTCCCGGCAGGCCCTGCTGCCGGCGCGGCGTGTGACGCAACGGCTATCGCGGCACATGAGTGGCTACCAGCCCGAGACTCCAACTCCCGGCAGGCCCTGCTGCCGGCGCGACGTGTGCCGCAACGGCCGACGCTGCCCGGGATTTTTCTCTAAATCGGCAGTAAATACAGCTGAGTAAAATTAGCTTGGTTTTCTTCCTTCTTTTTTAACTGAATTGTTTTTATTAAAAATACTATTTGAATATGTAGAAAAAGTGGGGATGTCCTGTACTATATCCTAGCTTTTCTTGTTTATAGGGTGCTCAGAAAACATGCGTCCCTTAGAGTCCCTCAGAAAGGTTCTCAGTGCGATCTCTACCAAGGTATGTATTTACTAATAAGTGATCCCTTTAGATATTTGCCTGTGTACCTTTTCCTGTAATTCAGAGCTTGCGTTCTGTGGGTTTTATGATAAACCTGTAAAATATGTAAGACTGCTTTTGCAAGTCTGAATCGTTGAAGGCAGCAGTAAGTGGATTTAGAGCCTGTTCTTGACCAGACAACGGGAAAAAGTGTGACTTTGATGCTGAACTTGTTTTTTTCATTTTTCATTTGACTTGTCTGGAATGATTTAGGAATAGAGAGAGCTAGAAAAAGAGAGAAATAGAATTGATTATTGAGCACTCCTCAAATGCTCACCACGATTCAGTGTAGAGCCGAAGTGAAGGGTGATGGAACAGAGCTCTGTGCTTTAGAAGGAAATAAATTTAAACCTGACCTCCGCACAGAGTCTCACTAACTTCTTTTGTTTTAAAATACAAAATATTATTAGGAAGTGTTGGAAGTTAGTGTTTTGGGAAAGAAACGGCAGTTCCACAGAACATTCCATTTAACAGAGGCTCTGGGAACGATTCATGTTGTAACTGCTGTCACTGCAATCAGTTGGTGGTTCAGCCTTGAAATGTGCACTTGCCCTTCTATAAAGCACTGTTTTGTTTGCCTTTCAGTGCTATGAGTCTTGATAAATTGGAGAAGAGCCCAAGAGCAATTTTTCATCCCTTGATATAAAAGGTAGGAAGTGACTTTTTTTGGTTTGGTTCTTTTTCTTTATTATTTCCTGGAAATAAAAGTAATTAAGTATAGGTACTATTGGTTTGTTTCTTCCAGTAGCAGATGATAACAATAGCAGTAGTAATAGTAAAAATAATAATAGAAATAGTAATAATAGCAATGTAATACTACTTAAACTGTCTTTATCCATTGAACTGGCCATTTCAAATCAAAACTTCTAAACACAAATCAAACCATCATCCTCGTAGAATCTTTCACAGCAGTGGGCCATAGATCCTGGTTTTGTTGACAGGATTTATTGGTTCTGGAATAGCAAGAGGGAAGTACAAGCCTAACTACTTCTAGCTCACAGACCCATCCAGTGAATACTGCTTTGTGTTTTGGTGGGCTTGTGATGACTTTGAAATCAATTGCTCATTCCAGTAAAAAAAATTAATGTTTTTTTGAACCTGACAGCAGAAATAACTTTAGGCACCAACTTAATAATAACAGATCACCAATTTAAGTTCATAATTTTATGCTGTACTATCAAAGTTTAAAGGTAAATTTTTACTTATTAGGAGATGGTATAAAGTGTATGTTCCAATGTGTTGGATGTATGCAAAGGTACATACGTACCCGAAAGTCCTTAGAGGAAACAAATTTTTACGTCTGCTGTTTGATTGTTTATCATACAATATTTGGTTTTATTTCCCAGGGATCGGTGAATTTTAACTTTGGAGTCCTCTGTGCTAAGGATGCTCAGCCTACAGATGATGAAATGTTCAGTAATGGTGAGTTTTTCACCTTCTCTTTAATTGCTATGCTGATCTGAATAAGAAAAAAACAAAAGCAAGAAAAAAAAAAAGGATGGTTTATTATTTTTTACGCTGTTATGTTTGTTTCCTCAGTATTTGCTGCAGCTCTGCGAACCCAAGCTTTGGGTTCCTTCTGTCCCACTGGGAGTTGCCCAGTTTGGTTGCATCTGGTGAAATTCACCCTGAGACCTTACAGAGCTAGCTCAAACTACGTGAGAGCCATTTGCAGTTCTCTCCAGACACCTGGAGAATGGGTGATGTTTCTGAGGGTCTGGCAAGTATACTTCTATCAAAACTCAGTCTGTGAAATTTCTGGGGAAAACCCTTCTGTGTCCTGAAGGGTTCAAACTCTGGTGAGGATCCAGTTATCAGGTGCTCACCTGGATGGTTCCAGCTCTTAAAGTGAACACTTGTACTCTTACCCTGTAGTTTACATCTATTGTATTTTTGTTATTTTGCAAGATTTTACGGCTTTGCAAAATATTGTGCATTTCACTCTTTGGAACCTCTCAGATCGTTCTTTGGTGCAGCACCACCTCATGGGACACTTGGCTGCCGTCCTGAAGGGGTTGGTCGCTAGAATTGTAAATCCTGGAGAGTTTGTAAGTCTTCTGTCCCCAGGGAGGTACCATGCTTTGTTTACTTTTGTTCTGTTTGTAAGGCGCTGCTTCTCATTGGAAGTATGAATTTCAAACTACCCTGTTCTTATTTTAACTGTTTTCCTGGTTCTCTCCCTACGGCAGGGAAAGACTCTCGTATCCTTGTCGTCGGGCTCGGTGCTGTCCAAGAAGATGCAGAGACTAAAAAAATCATAAGAAGCAAAATATGACTGCAGGGAAAACAAGCTGGAGAGAACAAAAGGTGATATTGTTATCCTTACCCTGTATTAGAAACATCCGCTGTGCTTTGATGCTGGCAGCTGCCAGGGGCTTGTTAGCTCTTTGTAGGCAGGTGTAGGTGTTCACTTGTAGGTTTTTTCTCTGGACAAGTCAATTCAAACTTTGCTAAGCTTATATTTGCAAATTACTCTCTAGCACAGTCCAGCATGACATTTTTGAATGTTGTAAAAATACCATGTTACTTGGAAATTGCTAATGATGAGAAGCTTTAGGGAAAAATAAGATGTCAGGGTTGGGAGATGTGAGAAGAATTTTGAGGGGATGTTAGACTGAAATAAAGCACACTTGAAGCTGGACTGGCACGCTGGCAGATCCCCTATTAAACAGTAGTGCTGAGATTAGCCTGGGGGTTGCCCATTGTTTCTGTAGAAATAAATGTTTTCTGGTCTTCAGAGGTAAGCTGCTTTGAAAAGCTGGAAGGCACAGCATAGTGACAATCCGTGTGCTTCGCATTAAAAATAGATTTCAGAAGGGTCCTAGGCTTTTGTCTTTTCCTAGAAGTCGATGTAATCCTATTGAGGAGTTTTTAATTCTGTGCTGCCATGTCATCGATCAGGGCCCTGTCGTACTAATCATCATACAGATGCAAAACAAAAAATCAGACCCTGTCCCGACCACTTAGAGCCCAGAACACGATTTCCTCAGGCTGCCATTTGTGTGCCATCGGTACTCACCATGGAAGCGAGCTGGGGATTGTTGCACCCGTTGGGAACAAACCGCTTCTCGTCACACAGAAATGGAATTGGGACGACGCCTCAGCCAGCCTCTCTCTCCTGAATCTGCAGCAGAGCAGTTCCAGTCCATGCGGGCAATCCAGTTCCTGACGATCTGAGCGCACGGAGCAGCGCTCAGCTGCTGTGGGGGGCTCAGGGAGGGCAGAGTGTGCATTGTCATCTTCCTGAACCTACAGACGCGAATCAAAGTGAGAAGCCACAGGGTGGAAATCAGTCGCATATATGCTAAATAAAACTTGCAGGTTTTTTTTAAGAATTGTTTTTGCTTGTTCTTTGTTGTGCTTCTGTGCTTAGAAAACCTCCCTTTACAATCAGTTCAATTCATCAATTGAACCTTTGTTTGCAGACTCTCACTGAGCAGAATTTGTTGCAGACTCAGTGCACGCTGTGCAGGCCTCCCGGGAGTGTGAGGAGCTCATGTGCGCTACTTTTTGCTTTAGGACGCTCTGAGGTATTTATTCCTTTTGGGATACATGATGAGAATTCCCAAGAGAGGTAGTTATAAGGTATGACATCGGGAAAAAGCCTGTGTGGTTGGAATGTTGTTGCTGTCAAAAGTTAATTTTTTCTTAGCCAGTAGTTAGCTTTTTGCTTTATTTTTGTGGTATCAATATTTTATTGTTTAAAAAATTCCTTCAAAATAACTTCAGTGGTCGCCCACCAGTACCTTGTTCAGATTTGCCTATTTGCTTGTAGCTGAAATGTTCACATCTTGTTTATCATTCTATTTAAGAAACTGCTGCCCAGCCAACTAATAACTGAATATCCATCTGTCTAGGACACGGGGAGAGGATTTAGGTAATGTCTTTATTTCCAGAAAAAAGTTCCAGTGTAGTTTCTAAATAGAGGAGAAGGGGGTGAAGACTCGGGGCTCTGATGCCGTTGGGGCACCCCAAGGTCCCCAGGAGAGGGGGCCCCACTGCGGTGCAGGAGCAGGTGTGTTCTCATGTAATATTGAACAAATTATAAATATAAATATGAAAATTATAAACATGAAAATATTTTTAAAATACTTAAATAAAGCGGGTTTTCTTTATTGGTCAATAGGCAGTGTTTTGATTGTAAAAATTATAAATGCAAATAATATAAAGGTAGAAATCTAAGTTTAGAAATATATAATAAATACATACAGATAAATATAAAAATTTAAAATATCAGAAAAAATTAGTTGTAGCAGTAGATATTATACATAATTTAAATAATAATTTAAATCTATTTTAAAATTTTATATATATAATATATCATTATTAATGTAATACATCCAAAGAAACGATAAATTAAAATATGAATGTATAATTATACAAAGTATAAATAAAAAATATTTCAGTATCCTTTAAAAGAAGGGTTTTTTTATTTATTTGGTTAGAGACGGGGTTTTTATTTGGAATAATGGAAGTATTATAGAAGTATAAAATTAAATATAGAAATATACAGTCAATATAGAAAGATATTTGTAAAAACACGAGCGAACGACGCCTCCTTCGGCCGAACCAAGGCGAGACCGGCGGAACCTGACGGCCTCGAGCGAACCGAGGCCAGGCTTGCGAGGCTGCCTGAACGGAGCCGAGCTCAGCCGAACCGAGCCCGCTGCTCTCGTGCGCGCTAATTAGCGCGAGTGCGGTCACTGCCCAATGAGCTCCTGTGCCACGCCGCGCTCCCGATCGTGTCCGTGCGATGGCCGGGCCGCCCGCGGGACGCGGCAGCAGGAGAGCCCCGAGCCGGGCGAGTTTAACGTGAGGCGGCGCCGCTTGCCCGCCGTCAGGGAGCCGAGCCGAGGCGAGCTCAGCCGAACGCGGAGAGAGCGGCTCCGAGTTGGGCCGAAGCGAGCCGAGCCGCGCCGAGGGCAGAGAGCGGCTCCGAGTTCGGCCGAAGAGAGCCGAGGCGCGCCGAGCGCACTGATCGGCTCCGAGTTCGGCCGAAGCGAGCCGGGCCGCGCAGAGAGTGGCTCCGAGTTCGACCGAAGCGAGCCGAGCCGCGCCGAGCGCAGAGAGCGGCTCCGAGTTCGGCCGAAGCGAGCCGAGCCGCGCCGGGCGCAGAGAGCGGCTCCGAGTTCGGCCGAAGCGAGCCGAGCCGCGCCGAGCGCAGAGAGCGGCTCCGAGTTCGGCCGAAGCGAGCCGAGCCGCGCCGGGCGCACTGATCGGCTCCGAGTTCGGCCGAAGCGAGCCGAGCCGCGCCGGGCGCACAGAGAGCGGCTCCGAGTTCGGCCGAAGCGAGCCGAGCCGCGCCGAGCGCAGAGAGCGGCTCCGAGTTCGGCCGAAGCGAGCCGATCCGCGCCGAGCGCAGAGAGCGGCTCCGAGTTCGGCCGAAGCGAGCCGAGCCGCGCCGGGCGCAGAGAGCGGCTCCGAGTTCGGCCGAAGCGAGCCGAGCCGCGCCGAGCGCAGAGAGCGGCTCCGAGTTCGGCCGAAGCGAGCCGAGGCGCGCCGGGCGCACTGATCGGCTCCGAGTTCGGCCGAAGAGAGCCGAGCCGCGCCGAGCGCACAGAGAGGCTCCGAGTTCGGCCGAAGCGAGCCGAGCCGCGCCGGGCGCACTGATCGGCTCCGAGTTCGGCCGAAGCGAGCCGAGCCGCGCCGGGCGCACAGAGCGGCTCCGAGTTCGGCCGAAGCGAGCCGAGCCGCGCCGGGCGCACAGAGAGCGGCTCCGAGTTCGGCCGAAGCGAGCCGAGCCGCGCCGAGCGCAGAGAGCGGCTCCGAGTTCGGCCGAAGCGAGGCGATCCGTGCCGAAGGGTCGAGTCCAGCCGAATGCAGATGACAATGGCCGAGTTTAGCCGATTACAGCCGCATTTAGCCGAGCAGCTGTGAGCCTTGCACGCTTGAGGTGAGCGTGCATCGTTGCCGGCCTGGGATTGAGTGAAATGCACTAAGGAAACCAGCTCTGGGGAGGGAGGCAGGGAAATCCTCTCTTAACGTTTACCAATTCGTCCGTCAAACTCATCACGGCAGGACAGAGTGAAGACTGAAAGTGTAAGAAGATGTGGAGGGAAACAGAGAATCTGGCAGGAGCATCGAACGCACAAGTGCACGAATTTTGCTTTTTGCTTGGATGTAAACTCAGAAGTTGTAAGGAATTTGGGAAGGAGAAGGGACATTTCAGAAGGAGAAGAAGTTGTTGTTGGAGTCCTGGCAAAAGCTTTAAAAAAAAAAAAAAAGTGGTTTCTTTTTTCTTCACTATTATATTCTTTGGTGGTATATGGTGTGCTGTTTTATTTCTTGGTGTTATTAGCTCTGTGTAAATTGTTTATTGAGTCAAGCTAACTTTGCATGGGTTGTTTTGTATTTGAGGTAGGATCAATTTCAAGAGGTTTCTTTCACAGACTTCTGATAGGTATTACTGGGATTTTGGTTTTGTTTACTGTATGCATAAACATAGAGATTTGGTAGGGCCAGCTGGGCTGCTGGAGTTTTGGGTGTGAATTTATTAGATGGCTTTTGGTAAACACAGAATAATTATGTAAGGTAACAGCAAATTACCCAATTACCCAATTGATCTAGCTATGTAACCTTACCACAAAGTTTTATATCTTGCCAGTTTTCTGTTCTTCTGCTCCAAGTAGTTGTTGCAAAAAAAGAAAGCACTGTTACTTTTCTGAAAAGTTTTCTTCTATAACAAGCCCTTTACAGCCCTTGAATGTGAGTCAGAGGAGCCAAACAGCTGTAGCTGCTCTGAGGGCTTGGTGGGATTCGCCCCCTCCCTTTTCCTGGGTGGCATGGGAACGAGAGGCGGGCACAATCAGGGGTATATTAACCCCAGCCGTGGCTGAGGGGCTTCATTCCCTCTCTGGGATGTGCTGGGTTAAGAGCTCTCCTCATTTCAGTGAAGAGGCTTTTTCAGCCCGTCTCAGCATCTTTTCAGCAGGTGTTTCTGGGCATCTAAAGCACAGAGGCTTGGAAGATTCTGTGAAGAAAACAGCATGGAATACAGGGAGTATTTAGGTTTGTGATTTTGGGTTTTGTGTTTAGGAGTGGTAAGGTGCTTTTGTAATTTTTAGTTTTGCTCTGGTTGTTTTTTTGGTTGGATTTCTTTTGGTGGAATTTTTGGTTTTTTTTGGTTTTCATTTTGGGGTTTTTAGTTGGTTTTTGTGGGGGTTTTGGATTTTTTGATGTTTTCTGTGGTTTTTTTGTTTCTGTGGGGAGTTAGGTGTTTTGGGATTTATTGTTTGTGTGGGTTTTGTTTGTTTGGTTTTTTTTCTTTGTTTGTTTTTGGGATTGGTTTTGTTGGGTTTTTTTTGTTTTGTTTTTTTTTTTTAATTGAGGAGTGCAACTCCCTGAAATTCCAAGCTGTGTCAAGCACAACATTTTATTCAGCAGATTGATCATGTCACAAGAGGGATCTGCCCAAGGTCCAAGATGATGTTTGAGATTGAGGCTTCAGGTGAGTTGAGGATTGTGATTGGGAGAGGGAGGGTGAGCAGTTAGGAGTTCTTGGGAGGGAGTTTGCAGGCAGCAGGGTGAGAAAGGGTCTTTATTTGTTTATTTGAGGCCTCCCCCACACAAGGCTTCTCAGAAGCCTAGCAGAGGCATTCCCATGTCTTACAGCACACAAGGTCATCCACTGCACTCAGGGGAATGCCATTTAACTTTGCCTTTCTCTAACCCAGGTGCCACTCCTAATGAAGGCCTTGGAATCATGATGAAGCTGGAGCCTGAAGGAGCCAGGCACACTCAGGAGAGGGCAAGTAGCTGCCTTGGTGGGATTTGGCCCACATAACTCTGGACTCATACTTTGGTTTTGGTTTTCTTTATTGTAGCTCACCGAGAGGCTCACAGGCCATCACGAGGCCCTCCGAGGCAGACTCATTTCAGGTGCAACGTGGATTCCCATCACCGATCATCCAAAAGATAAGTCGAGGGCCTTGGCCTGGAGATGAGAGAATAGTGGGTTGGGAGTTCTTGGGGCAGATTTGAAAATTGGCAGCCGGAAAAGCAATCTTCTCCAAGGGCCTCTTAGGACAGCTAAAGGGAGAGGCTCTACTTTTGATGGCAGCTTTCAGGCGGGCAGTGCAGAACAGCTCCGGTCTGTGTTGTGTTGTCCAGTGTTCTGTGTTCCCTAGTGTGTCTTTGGGGTCCCTTTTGCCTTCTCCCCTCGAGACCCTCACCACAAGCATGATGTGTCGTGTTTCATGTCCCCCCTGTTTGCCACTTTCTGTGTCACGGGTGTGTGCACGCATTTGTGCCGGAGCTGTTCTGCCCTGCCGCATGGCCTGCTGCAGTAGGAGAAACCGTGGGGCGTTGGAATTTGTAATGCTGGCAGTACTTGGGCTCTAGATGCTATTCCTAGATTGACATAAGGTGTTTGCAGCTTGTGAGTTATCCTGGTGGTGTTTGGCATATGTTGTAACTTTCTTTCAGGTGCAGACGCATTCCATGTGTGGCAGGGGGTCAGAGTTAGGAGGTGTCGGGCCTTCTTAGGAGCGCGGTGAGTAGCTGAGTGGTGGGGTTTTGGCCGATGCGGTGCCAAGATCAGGGACTGATGTTTGGTTCTCTTTAATACAGCTGTCTGAGAGACACCAGCCTGGTGCCAGCAGGACCTTCCCAGCTGACGAGGTGGCCTTTCTTTGCACCTGACAGGGACCAGCATCCCCAGATGTCTGAGAGATAAGTAGAGGGCTGTGACCCACAGAGGGGATGAAAGCAGGGTGCTGGTTTGGGAATTCCTGGGAGGGGGTTTTGAGTCCAGTTTTGGGGGGGGGGGTGTGGTGTGTTCATGAAGTGGCCCCTTAGGCCCCATAAAAGCCAAGTCTCACTTTTGATTGCAGTGCTGAGGTGTGCAGCAGGGCAGAGCAGTCCCGGTGTGTCTCGTGTCACTTGTCTATTGTGCATTATGTGTTGTTTGCGTATGCCATATCTTTCACTTAGGGGGGCCTGTGAGAAACCCTGGCATCATTGTTAGCCTCTGTGATCTCTGCACTCCTTGGCCTGGCGCCCAGGCCACAGGACTTTTGACTAGGGAGCTCAGACAAGCATCAGACTCTCTTCTCTCTTTGGAAGCATCCAGTCAGACGTCTTTTCAGGTCTTGTTCTGAGCTGTATGGACAGCTGTGCCCCACCTGGATCCATTATGGTGGATTAGGACTTGTAATATTACGAGGTTAGGTAGAGGATTTTGACTGTAGGATTCCTAGGCATCAGTCTTTGCTGTTCTTGGAATAAATCATTCAGTAATCATCTTCTTCCTCCAGGGTTCTCTGAGCCTCATCAGCTCACCATCGGTCTCAGCTCACTCATCTCCTTTTGCATTCTCTCAGTCCTTGCAGCCGTTTTCCTTGCCAAGAGATTTCTGTTCCTGTTGTGTCCCCGTTGTCTGTCCTATCCTGTGTCATGGCTCTCAGCACACATTTGTGCCCGAGCTGCTCTGCCGTGCTGCACAGCCTGGTGCGATAGGAGAAGTCCCAGGGACTTGGAGTTTGTAATGTGGGGTGTAGTTGGACTCTAGATGGGATTTGTAGATGGGCACATCATATCTGGAGCTCATCAGTTATCCTGCCACAGTGTGACTCTTGTCCTAACTTTTTTTTCAGGTTCAGATGGATTAAATGTGTGCCAGAGGGCCCCATGCCAGGTGTGGGGATTCTCCTGAGTAGGTGAGGCCCCATTTGCCTCTGCAGCAGACTCTGTTACACCTCTCAACTGACTCTGTTACACTGCTGTTCTTTGTCTTTCTTTTAGGAAGTAAATCTGGATGCCAGCAGTCAACGTGAGCAGTGGAGAGAATTGGTTGTTATTGCTCAGCTCTCAAGCACAACAATTTCGCAGCAGATTCATCGTGTCACAAGAGGGATCTGCCCAGTGTCAAGGATGATGTTTGAGATTGAGGCTTCAGGTGAGTTGAGGATGGTTACTGGGAGAGGGAGGGTGAGCAGGCATCCAGTTAGGAGTTCTTGAGAGGGGGTTTGCAGGCAGCAGGGTGAGAAAGGGTCTTTATTTGTTTATTTGAGAGCCCCTCCCAAGGTGTCTCAGAAGCCTAGCAGAGGCATTCCCATGGCTTACAGCATACAAGGTGATCCACTGCACTCAGAGCCACTTAACTTTGTCTTTCTGTAACCCAGGTGCCACTGCTAATAAAGGCCACAGCCTTGGAATCAGGATGAAGCTGGAGCCTGAAGGAGCCAGGCACACTCAGGAGAGGGCAAGTAGCTGACTTGCAGGGATTTGGCCCACATAACTCTGGACTCACTCTTTGGTTTTGGTTTTCTTTATTGCAGCTGACCGAGAGGCTCACAGGCCATCACAGAGCCCTCCAAGGCAGACTCATTTCAGGTGCAGCGTGGATTCCCCTCACCGATCATCCAAAAGATAAGTCGGGGGCCACAGCCTGGAGATGGTGGAGTAGCAGGTTGGGAGTTTTTGGGACAGATTCAAAAATGAGCAGAGAGGAAAGCAATCTTCTCCAAAGGCCTTTTAGGACAGCTAAAGGGAGAGGCTCTACTTTTGATGGCAGCTTTCAGGCGGGCAGTGCAGAACAGCTCTGGTCTGTATCCTGTTGTCCGGTGTGCTGTGTTCCCTAGTGTGTCTTTGGGGTCCCTTTTGCCTTCTCCCCTCGAGACCCTCACCACAAGCATGATGTGTCGTGTTTCATGTCACTTTCTGTGTCACGGGTGTGTGCACAGATTTGTGCCAGAGCTGTTCTTCCCTGCCGCATGGCCTGCTGCAATAAGACGAACCATAGGGAGGGGGAATTTGTAATGTTGGCTGTACTTGGGCTCTAGATGCTATTCCTAGATTGACATAAGGTGTTTGCAGCTTGTGAGTAACCCTGGTGGTGTTTGACATATGTTCTAACTTTCTTTCAGGTGCAGATGCATTCCACGTGTGGCAGAGGGTCAGGGTTAGGAGGTGCCGGGCCTTCTTAGGAGCGCGGTGAGTAGCAGAGCGGTGGGGTTTTGGCCGATGCGGTGCCAAGATCAGGTACTGATGTTTGGTTCTCTTTACTCTAGCTGTCTGAGAGACACCAGCCCGGTGCCAGCAGGACCTTCCCGTTTGACAAGGTGAGCTTGCTTTGCACCCGAGACCCGCATCCCCAGCTGTATGAGAGATAAGTAGAGGGCTACGACCCACAGTGGGGATGAAGTCATGGTGCTGTTTCAGGAAATACTGGGTGGAGTTTTTGATTCAGCTTTGGAGGTGGGGGATGTTCATGAGGTGGCCTCTTAGGCCTCATAAAAGCAAAGTCTCACTTTTGATCACAGTGCTGAGGTGTGCAGGGCAGAGCAGTCCCGGTGTGTCTCGTGTCACTTGTCTGTTGTGCATTATGTGTTGTTTGTGTATCCCATGTCTTTTACCTTTGGAGGGCCCTGTCAGTACCCCTGGCATCATTGTTAGCATCTCTGATCTCTGCATTCCCTGGCCTGGCACCCAGGCCATATATGAGTTTCTGATACCTGTCTGAGCTCCCCAGTCAAAAGTTACCTCTTTGGAAGCATCCAGTCAGATTTCTTGTCAGGTCTAGTTCTGAGCTGTATGGACAGCTATGCCCCACCTGGATCCATTGTGGTGGATTAGGACTTGTAATAATATGAGGTTAGGTACAGCATTCTGACAGTAGGATTCCTAGGCATCCATCTTTGCTGTTCTTGGAATTAATCATTCAGTTATCATCTTCGTCCCCCAGGGTTTTCTGAGCCTCATCAGCTCACCATCGGTCTCAGCTCACTCATCTCCTTTTGCATTCTCTCAGTCCTTGCAGCCATTTTCCTTGCCAAGAGATTTCTTTTCCTGTTGTGTCCCCTGTTGTTGTCTGTCCTGTCTGTCCTGTGTCACGGGTGTCTGCACACATTTGGGATGGGGCTGCTCTGCCGTGCTGCACAGCCTGGTGCGATAGGAGAAGTCTTGGAGACTTGGAATGTGTAATGTGGGGTGTAGTTGGACACTAGATGGGATCTGTGGATGGGCACAGGGCATCTGGAGCTCATCAGTTATCCTACAAGAGTGTGACTCTTGTCCTAACTTTTTTTTCAGATTCAGATGGATTAAATGTGTGCCAGAGGGCCCCATCCCGGGTGAGGGGATTGCCCCGAGCAGGTGAGGCCCCATTTGTCTCTGCAGCAGAAGTGTGTATGGTGAGTGTGTTACAGCTCTGTTCTTTGTCTTTCTTTTCAGGAAGTCAATCTGGATGCCAGCAGTCAAGGTGAGCAGTGGAGAGAATTGGCTGTTATTGCTCAGCTCTCAAGCACAACTATTTTTCAGCAGATTCATCGTGTCACAAGAGGGATTTGCCCAGTGTCAAGGATGATGTTTGAGATTGAGGCTTCAGGTGAGTTGAGGATGGTGCCTGGGAGAGGGAGGGTGATCAGGTATCCAGTTTAGGATTTCTTGGGAGCGGGTTTGCAAGCAGCAGGGTGAGAAAGGGTGTTTATTTGAGGGCCCCCCCACACAAAGCTGTTCAGAAGCCTAGCAGAGGCATTCCCATGGCTTACAGCATACAAGGTGATCCACTGCACTCAGAGGAATGCCATTTAACTTTGTCTTTCTGTAACCCAGGTGCCACTCCTAATGAAGGCCACAGCCTTGGAATCAGGATGAAGCTGGAGCCTGAAGGAGCCAGGCACACTCAGGAGAGGGCAAGTAGCTGACTTGCAGGGATTTGGCCCACATAACTCTGGACTCACTCTTTGGTTTTGGTTTTCTTGATTGCAAGTGACCGAGAGGCTCACAGGCCATCACAGAGCCCTCCAAGGCAGACTCATTTCAGGTGCAGCGTGGATTCCCCTCACCGATCATCCAAAAGATAAGTCGGGGGCCGCGGTCTGGAGATGGTGGAGTAGCAGATTGGGAGTTCTTGGGACAGATTCAAAAATGAGCAGAGGGGAAAGCAATCTTCTCCAAAGGCCTCTTAGGACAGCTAAAGGGAGAGGCTCTACTTTTGATGGCAGCTTTCAGGCGGGCAATGCAGAACAGCTCCGGTCTGTGTCGTGTTGTCCGGTGTGCCGTGCTCCCTGGTGTGTCTTTGGGGTCCCTTTTGCCTTTTCCCCTCGAGGCCCTCACCACAAGCATGATGTGTCGTGTTTCATGTCCCCCCTGTTTGTCACTTTCTGTGTCACGGGTGTGTGCACAGATTTGTGCCAGAGCTGTTCTTCCCTGCCGCATGGCCTGCTGCAATAGGACGAGCCTTGGGGAGTTGAAATTTGTAATGTGGGCTGTACTTGGGCTCTAGATGTTGTTCCTAGATTGACATATGGTGTTTGCAGCTTGTGAGTTATCCTGGTGATGTTTGACATGTGTTTTAACTTTCTTTCAGGTGCAGATGCATTCCACGTGTGGCAGAGGGTCAGGGTTAGGAGGTGCCGGGCCTTCTTAGGAGCGCGGTGAGTAGCAGAGTGGTGGGGTTTTGGCCGATGCGGTGCCAAGTTCAGGCACTGATGTTTGGTTCTCTTTAATCTAGCTGTCTGAGAGACACCAGCCCGGTGCCAGCAGGACCTTCCCATCTGATGAGGTGGCCTTTCTTTGCACCTGACAGGGACCAGCATCCCCAGATGTATGAGAGATAAGTAGAGGGCCATGACCCACAGAGGGGCTGAAAGCACGGTGCTGGTTTGGGGATTACAGGGAGGGGGTTTTGAGTCCAGTTTGGAGGTGGGGGGGTGTTAATGAAGTGGCCCCTTAGGCCCCATAGAAGCCAAGTCTCACTTTTGATCACAGTGCTGAGGTGTGCAGCAGGGCAGAGCAGTCCCGGTGTGTCTCGTGTCACTTGTCTGTTGTGAATTGTGTGTTGTTTGTGTATCCCATGTCTTTTACCTTAGGGGTGCCTGTCATTAATCTTGGCATCCTTGTTAGCATCTGTGATCTCTGCATGCCCTGTCCTGGCACCCAGGCCACAGAACTTTTGACTGGGGAGCTCAGACAGGCGTCAGACTCTCTTCTGTCTTTGGAAGCATCGCATCTGATGTCTTGTCAGGTCTTGGTCTGGGCTGTATGGACAGCTATGCCCCCACCTGGATCCATTTTGGTGGATTAGGACTTGGCGTAATATGAGGTTAGGTAGAGGATTCTGACCGTAGGATTCCTAGGCATCCATCTTTGCAGTTCTTAGAAGAAATCATTCAGTTATCATCTTCTTCCTTCGGGGTTCTCTGAGCCTCATCAGCTCACCATCAGTTTGAACTCGGTCATCTCCTTTTGCATTCTCTCAGTCCTTGCAGCCATTTTCCTTGCCTAGAATTTTCTGTCTGTGTTGTGTCCCCGTTGTCTGTCCTGTCCTGTCCATCCTGTGTCACGGCTGTCAGCACACATTTGTGCCCGAGCTGCTCTGCCGTGCCGCATAGCCTGGTGCAATAGGAGAGGGCCCGGGGATTTGTAATGTGCAGTGTGGGGTGTAGTTGGACTCTAGATGGGATTTGTAGATGGACACAGGATATCTGGAGCTCTTCAGTTATCATTGAACCGTCTGACTGTTGTCCTAACTTTTTTTTCAGATGCACCTCCTCAGATGACTGCAGTAGTTGTGTAGGTTCCTTCTTCTGAAAGGGAATAGGGCGCAAGAATTCATCTTCCAGAGAATTTTTGCAAGTCCTGGCTTGTATTGTATCTGCCTATGGTGGCTTATGTTCTATGTACCTATACATCTGTCTTCTATTGGATTTTGGGTAGAAAATTTATCAGTCCAGAGAGGAGACAAGTCCTAGCTGTCAGATAGCCACTCGTTGACCCTTCCTGTCGTCTCACAGGTCCCCGAGGCTGCTGATTTCCCCAGGATCTGCCATTTTACCTCAAGGAGCGGCAGCCAGAAGATGTGTCACAGCACGTTCTTCAGCATCTCGAGTAAGGGCCGCAGTGAGCATTTAAGTGGAAAGATTGTGTGAGCGTGTGTGAGAGCACGTGGCTGTGTCTGTCTGTGTCTGCTCGTTTCTGCGTGTGTGAATGCATGCTGACTGGATTTAACCTTGTGTGTGTGACTTTTGCTTTCCAGGTTTTGCGACTCCTTGTTAAATTTAGAATAAAAAATCCCCAGCCGGGTTGTATTGCATGAACTGACATGATATGTACCGATTTTGGCTTAAAACCCAGAAAACCAGACGAAGATGAGCAGGAAAAAACCAGAAAAAAACCACATGATGGACAAGAAAAAAACCCAGAAAAAGCCCAGGATGGGCAAGAAAGCAACGAGAAAAAAACCCCAGAAAATAATCCCAGATGGGCAAGAAAAAAACGTAGAAAAACCCCAGAAAATCACCCAAGATGGGCAAGAAAAAAACCCAGAAAAAACCCCCAAAAAAAAACTCTGAGATGGGCAAGAAAAAAACCAGAAAAAAGTCTGAAGATGGGCAAGAAAAAACCCAGAAAAAACCCCCAAGATGGACAAGAAATAACCCAGAAAAAAATTCGAAGAAGGGCAAGAAAAGACCCAGAAAACACCCAGAAAAAAATCGCAACCCAAGTATAAATATAGAAATGTTTGTCAAGTATATGCAAATATATAAAGAAATGTTAAATTATTTGAAATATAAAATAACATAAATATAACATTTATACAGTATTACTTGTGTTATGGAACCCTGATTTTTATTTATTTCCCATAATACACTACAATATTTATATCAATTTTACATCTATCATATCTATCATTTGTTATATGTTATACCAGATTGATATACTCTAGGTTTTTTTAAGTAGTTTAAAATAAAGGGGATTTTTTTTTTATTTGGCAAAAGCAGGTGTTTTAGTATAAACATTATAAATACAAATAATATAAAGGTAGAAATCTAAGAATAGAAATAGATCATAAATAGCTGAAGGTTAATATAAAAATTAAAAATGTAAGGAAAAATAAGTTGTAGCAGCAGATATGGTACATAATTAGGAAAATAATTTATCTCTTATTTGAATAGGATACATGTTATACATAATGATTAATATAATACTTAAGTATAAACTGCAAATATAAATGTGAATATAGTCATGAGCGCTATAAATATAAAAATATTTCAATGTAGTTTAAAAGAATAGAGCTTTTTTGTATTTATTTAGTTAGGATGGGATTTGTATTTTAAATAGTGAAAGCATGATAGAAATGTAATTTTAGACATAGAAATATGCAATCAATGTGGAAAGATATTTATAAAAGCACAAAATATAAGTAAATATAAATAATAGAAATAGAATAATGTTATATAAATTACATGCTACATCAATGTCCACTATAGCTATGCATGTGAATATAAATACGAAAAATGGAAATAAAAAATTTATTTAAACATGGCTTTAAAGCAAGGGGCCTTGTTTGATTCTGGTGGGGTAAGAGGCAGGTTTTTGGCATTTATTTCAGAGCAGTTTTTGGCGGGGGTCGCCCCTGTTCTTTTTTGCCGTCTTCGCTGCCCGCAGCCCCGAGGCGCGCTGCGCCCCCGGCTGGGGCGGGCGGCAGTGCTGCCGCCTTGTGGGCAGAGCGCGGTACTGCAGCCCTGCGCCGAGAGGCCGCCACCTTGGGAGTGGCGCGTCGCGGATGTCGCGGACTTTTGGTTGACCTTCTCAACAGGGCGGCGAAAAGGGCGGGGAAGTGGAGGACCGGGGTGGGTGTCAGTGGACTGCCTGCATGGAATACCGACCCCGGCGCGGCCCCGGTGGTATTTTCTGTGACGTTTCAAGTGTACCCGACACATGCTGTCGTCTCAGCGGCGCCGCGGGCGGGCGTATTTCGGCGGGTTTGTGACAGGCATGTGGGGAAACGCCTCGCTGTGCCGGGGTCCTCTGACAGCCGCTTTCCCGCCCTGAGGGAGCCGAACCGGGCCGAATAGTTCCGAAGAGCCGAAGAGCCGAGTGTGGGCGAAAACAGCCGAGTTTCCCCGAAGAGCCGAGTGTGGCCGAAAACAGCCGAGTTTCACCGAAGAGCCGAGTGTGGCCGAAAATAGCCGAGTTTCACCGAAGAGCCGAGTGTGGCCGAACAGCCGACTTGAGACGAAGAGCCGAGTGTAGCCGAACACAGCCGACTTGAGACGAAGAGCCCATGATAGCCGAGTGTAACCGATAGCCGACTGTAGCCGACATTGGCCGCATTTAGACAAAGAGCCGAATATGACCGACTTTAGCCCAACCGGGCCGAGTTCAGCCGAAGAGCCGGAAAAGCCGAATTTAGACGAAAAGCCGAACCGAAACGATTTTAGACCTAAGCCGAACCAAGCCTAATTTAGCCGAGTTTATTTAAACAGAACCGAACGACGCCGCAGCACTCTGCCTGCAGAGCGCCGGTGCAGACGGCAGGGGGCGGTGTATAAAGCGAGTATAAAATATCAACTGTATATAAGAAGGAATAAAAAGCTCTGTGTCATGTGCAGCAGTAGAAAATTTCAGGCTCCCAGGGAATAAATAGTTTTCTTTCAATCATTATAGTTTTGGGGTTTTTTTTACTCCCAGGTAGCCAGAAAGTTACTACTGCTGCTTTTTGATTCTAAAGCTAGGAAGGAAAACCAAGATTACAAATACAAGAAAAAGAAAGGGAAAGGGAAAGGGAAGGGGAAAAAAAGGAAAGGAAAGGAAAGAAAGCAGGAGAGCAGAAGGGAAGGGAAGGGAAAGGGGTGAAAAACAGCGTTAAAAAAAGAAAAAGAGTTGGAGGGGAAAAGAGAGGGCATTCGGGAGGAGCGGTCCTGCCTCAGGTCCTTCCCCGCCCTGGGGCGAAGGACCCGTTTGATGCCCGGGAGGGACTGCAGCTCCCGGTGGCGGGGGACGGAGCCGTGGCTGTCAGCCCGAGACTACAACTCCCGGCAGGCCCTGCTGCCGGCGCGGCGTGTGACGCAACGGCTATCGCGGCACATGAGTGGCTACCAGCCCGAGACTCCAACTCCCGGCAGGCCCTGCTGCCGGCGCGACGTGTGCCGCAACGGCCGACGCTGCCCGGGATTTTTCTCTAAATCGGCAGTAAATACAGCTGAGTAAAATTAGCTTGGTTTTCTTCCTTCTTTTTTAACTGAATTGTTTTTATTAAAAATACTATTTGAATATGTAGAAAAAGTGGGGATGTCCTGTACTATATCCTAGCTTTTCTTGTTTATAGGGTGCTCAGAAAACATGCGTCCCTTAGAGTCCCTCAGAAAGGTTCTCAGTGCGATCTCTACCAAGGTATGTATTTACTAATAAGTGATCCCTTTAGATATTTGCCTGTGTACCTTTTCCTGTAATTCAGAGCTTGCGTTCTGTGGGTTTTATGATAAACCTGTAAAATATGTAAGACTGCTTTTGCAAGTCTGAATCGTTGAAGGCAGCAGTAAGTGGATTTAGAGCCTGTTCTTGACCAGACAACGGGAAAAAGTGTGACTTTGATGCTGAACTTGTTTTTTTCATTTTTCATTTGACTTGTCTGGAATGATTTAGGAATAGAGAGAGCTAGAAAAAGAGAGAAATAGAATTGATTATTGAGCACTCCTCAAATGCTCACCACGATTCAGTGTAGAGCCGAAGTGAAGGGTGATGGAACAGAGCTCTGTGCTTTAGAAGGAAATAAATTTAAACCTGACCTCCGCACAGAGTCTCACTAACTTCTTTTGTTTTAAAATACAAAATATTATTAGGAAGTGTTGGAAGTTAGTGTTTTGGGAAAGAAACGGCAGTTCCACAGAACATTCCATTTAACAGAGGCTCTGGGAACGATTCATGTTGTAACTGCTGTCACTGCAATCAGTTGGTGGTTCAGCCTTGAAATGTGCACTTGCCCTTCTATAAAGCACTGTTTTGTTTGCCTTTCAGTGCTATGAGTCTTGATAAATTGGAGAAGAGCCCAAGAGCAATTTTTCATCCCTTGATATAAAAGGTAGGAAGTGACTTTTTTTGGTTTGGTTCTTTTTCTTTATTATTTCCTGGAAATAAAAGTAATTAAGTATAGGTACTATTGGTTTGTTTCTTCCAGTAGCAGATGATAACAATAGCAGTAGTAATAGTAAAAATAATAATAGAAATAGTAATAATAGCAATGTAATACTACTTAAACTGTCTTTATCCATTGAACTGGCCATTTCAAATCAAAACTTCTAAACACAAATCAAACCATCATCCTCGTAGAATCTTTCACAGCAGTGGGCCATAGATCCTGGTTTTGTTGACAGGATTTATTGGTTCTGGAATAGCAAGAGGGAAGTACAAGCCTAACTACTTCTAGCTCACAGACCCATCCAGTGAATACTGCTTTGTGTTTTGGTGGGCTTGTGATGACTTTGAAATCAATTGCTCATTCCAGTAAAAAAAATTAATGTTTTTTTGAACCTGACAGCAGAAATAACTTTAGGCACCAACTTAATAATAACAGATCACCAATTTAAGTTCATAATTTTATGCTGTACTATCAAAGTTTAAAGGTAAATTTTTACTTATTAGGAGATGGTATAAAGTGTATGTTCCAATGTGTTGGATGTATGCAAAGGTACATACGTACCCGAAAGTCCTTAGAGGAAACAAATTTTTACGTCTGCTGTTTGATTGTTTATCATACAATATTTGGTTTTATTTCCCAGGGATCGGTGAATTTTAACTTTGGAGTCCTCTGTGCTAAGGATGCTCAGCCTACAGATGATGAAATGTTCAGTAATGGTGAGTTTTTCACCTTCTCTTTAATTGCTATGCTGATCTGAATAAGAAAAAAACAAAAGCAAGAAAAAAAAAAAGGATGGTTTATTATTTTTTACGCTGTTATGTTTGTTTCCTCAGTATTTGCTGCAGCTCTGCGAACCCAAGCTTTGGGTTCCTTCTGTCCCACTGGGAGTTGCCCAGTTTGGTTGCATCTGGTGAAATTCACCCTGAGACCTTACAGAGCTAGCTCAAACTACGTGAGAGCCATTTGCAGTTCTCTCCAGACACCTGGAGAATGGGTGATGTTTCTGAGGGTCTGGCAAGTATACTTCTATCAAAACTCAGTCTGTGAAATTTCTGGGGAAAACCCTTCTGTGTCCTGAAGGGTTCAAACTCTGGTGAGGATCCAGTTATCAGGTGCTCACCTGGATGGTTCCAGCTCTTAAAGTGAACACTTGTACTCTTACCCTGTAGTTTACATCTATTGTATTTTTGTTATTTTGCAAGATTTTACGGCTTTGCAAAATATTGTGCATTTCACTCTTTGGAACCTCTCAGATCGTTCTTTGGTGCAGCACCACCTCATGGGACACTTGGCTGCCGTCCTGAAGGGGTTGGTCGCTAGAATTGTAAATCCTGGAGAGTTTGTAAGTCTTCTGTCCCCAGGGAGGTACCATGCTTTGTTTACTTTTGTTCTGTTTGTAAGGCGCTGCTTCTCATTGGAAGTATGAATTTCAAACTACCCTGTTCTTATTTTAACTGTTTTCCTGGTTCTCTCCCTACGGCAGGGAAAGACTCTCGTATCCTTGTCGTCGGGCTCGGTGCTGTCCAAGAAGATGCAGAGACTAAAAAAATCATAAGAAGCAAAATATGACTGCAGGGAAAACAAGCTGGAGAGAACAAAAGGTGATATTGTTATCCTTACCCTGTATTAGAAACATCCGCTGTGCTTTGATGCTGGCAGCTGCCAGGGGCTTGTTAGCTCTTTGTAGGCAGGTGTAGGTGTTCACTTGTAGGTTTTTTCTCTGGACAAGTCAATTCAAACTTTGCTAAGCTTATATTTGCAAATTACTCTCTAGCACAGTCCAGCATGACATTTTTGAATGTTGTAAAAATACCATGTTACTTGGAAATTGCTAATGATGAGAAGCTTTAGGGAAAAATAAGATGTCAGGGTTGGGAGATGTGAGAAGAATTTTGAGGGGATGTTAGACTGAAATAAAGCACACTTGAAGCTGGACTGGCACGCTGGCAGATCCCCTATTAAACAGTAGTGCTGAGATTAGCCTGGGGGTTGCCCATTGTTTCTGTAGAAATAAATGTTTTCTGGTCTTCAGAGGTAAGCTGCTTTGAAAAGCTGGAAGGCACAGCATAGTGACAATCCGTGTGCTTCGCATTAAAAATAGATTTCAGAAGGGTCCTAGGCTTTTGTCTTTTCCTAGAAGTCGATGTAATCCTATTGAGGAGTTTTTAATTCTGTGCTGCCATGTCATCGATCAGGGCCCTGTCGTACTAATCATCATACAGATGCAAAACAAAAAATCAGACCCTGTCCCGACCACTTAGAGCCCAGAACACGATTTCCTCAGGCTGCCATTTGTGTGCCATCGGTACTCACCATGGAAGCGAGCTGGGGATTGTTGCACCCGTTGGGAACAAACCGCTTCTCGTCACACAGAAATGGAATTGGGACGACGCCTCAGCCAGCCTCTCTCTCCTGAATCTGCAGCAGAGCAGTTCCAGTCCATGCGGGCAATCCAGTTCCTGACGATCTGAGCGCACGGAGCAGCGCTCAGCTGCTGTGGGGGGCTCAGGGAGGGCAGAGTGTGCATTGTCATCTTCCTGAACCTACAGACGCGAATCAAAGTGAGAAGCCACAGGGTGGAAATCAGTCGCATATATGCTAAATAAAACTTGCAGGTTTTTTTTAAGAATTGTTTTTGCTTGTTCTTTGTTGTGCTTCTGTGCTTAGAAAACCTCCCTTTACAATCAGTTCAATTCATCAATTGAACCTTTGTTTGCAGACTCTCACTGAGCAGAATTTGTTGCAGACTCAGTGCACGCTGTGCAGGCCTCCCGGGAGTGTGAGGAGCTCATGTGTGCTACTTTTTGCTTTAGGACGCTCTGAGGTATTTATTCCTTTTGGGATACATGATGAGAATTCCCAAGAGAGGTAGTTATAAGGTATGACATCGGGAAAAAGCCTGTGTGGTTGGAATGTTGTTGCTGTCAAAAGTTAATTTTGTCTTAGCCAGTAGTTAGCTTTTTGCTTTATTTTTGTGGTATCAATATTTTATTGTTTAAAAAATTCCTTCAAAATAACTTCAGTGGTCGCCCACCAGTACCTTGTTCAGATTTGCCTATTTGCTTGTAGCTGAAATGTTCACATCTTGTTTATCATTCTATTTAAGAAACTGCTGCCCAGCCAACTAATAACTGAATATCCATCTGTCTAGGACACGGGGAGAGGATTTAGGTAATGTCTTTATTTCCAGAAAAAAGTTCCAGTGTAGTTTCTAAATAGAGGAGAAGGGGGTGAAGACTCGGGGCTCTGATGCCGTTGGGGCACCCCAAGGTCCCCAGGAGAGGGGGCCCCACTGCGGTGCAGGAGCAGGTGTGTTCTCATGTAATATTGAACAAATTATAAATATAAATATGAAAATTATAAACATGAAAATATTTTTAAAATACTTAAATAAAGCGGGTTTTCTTTATTGGTCAATAGGCAGTGTTTTGATTGTAAAAATTATAAATGC
The DNA here is from genome assembly GCF_027887145.1 of Ammospiza caudacuta. Lineage (NCBI taxonomy): Eukaryota > Metazoa > Chordata > Aves > Passeriformes > Passerellidae > Ammospiza > Ammospiza caudacuta. Next base: position 7,591,733 of record NC_080619.1, read on the forward strand.
AAATAATATAAAGGTAGAAATCTAAGTTTAGAAATATATAATAAATACATACAGATAAATATAAAAATTTAAAATATCAGAAAAAATTAGTTGTAGCAGTAGATATTATACATAATTTAAATAATAATTTAAATCTATTTTAAAATTTTATATATATAATATATCATTATTAATGTAATACATCCAAAGAAACGATAAATTAAAATATGAATGTATAATTATACAAAGTATAAATAAAAAATATTTCAGTATCCTTTAAAAGAAGGGTTTTTTTATTTATTTGGTTAGAGACGGGGTTTTTATTTGGAATAATGGAAGTATTATAGAAGTATAAAATTAAATATAGAAATATACAGTCAATATAGAAAGATATTTGTAAAAACACGAGCGAACGACGCCTCCTTCGGCCGAACCAAGGCGAGACCGGCGGAACCTGACGGCCTCGAGCGAACCGAGGCCAGGCTTGCGAGGCTGCCTGAACGGAGCCGAGCTCAGCCGAACCGAGCCCGCTGCTCTCGTGCGCGCTAATTAGCGCGAGTGCGGTCACTGCCCAATGAGCTCCTGTGCCACGCCGCGCTCCCGATCGTGTCCGTGCGATGGCCGGGCCGCCCGCGGGACGCGGCAGCAGGAGAGCCCCGAGCCGGGCGAGTTTAACGTGAGGCGGCGCCGCTTGCCCGCCGTCAGGGAGCCGAGCCGAGGCGAGCTCAGCCGAACGCGGAGAGAGCGGCTCCGAGTTGGGCCGAAGCGAGCCGAGCCGCGCCGAGCGCAGAGAGCGGCTCCGAGTTCGGCCGAAGCGAGCCGAGCCGCGCCGGGCGCAGAGAGCGGCTCCGAGTTCGGCCGAAGCGAGCCGAGCCGCGCCGAGCGCAGAGAGCGGCTCCGAGTTCGGCCGAAGCGAGCCGAGCCGCGCCGGGCGCACTGATCGGCTCCGAGTTCGGCCGAAGCGAGCCGAGCCGCGCCGGGCGCACAGAGAGCGGCTCCGAGTTCGGCCGAAGCGAGCCGAGCCGCGCCGGGCGCAGAGAGCGGCTCCGAGTTCGGCCGAAGCGAGCCGAGCCGCGCCGAGCGCAGAGAGCGGCTCCGAGTTCGGCCGAAGCGAGCCGAGGCGCGCCGGGCGCACTGATCGGCTCCGAGTTCGGCCGAAGCGAGCCGAGCCGCGCCGAGCGCAGAGAGCGGCTCCGAGTTCGGCCGAAGCGAGCCGAGCCGCGCCGGGCGCACTGATCGGCTCCGAGTTCGGCCGAAGCGAGCCGAGCCGCGCCGGGCGCACAGAGCGGCTCCGAGTTCGGCCGAAGCGAGCCGAGCCGCGCCGGGCGCACAGAGAGCGGCTCCGAGTTCGGCCGAAGCGAGCCGAGCCGCGCCGAGCGCAGAGAGCGGCTCCGAGTTCGGCCGAAGCGAGGCGATCCGTGCCGAAGGGTCGAGTCCAGCCGAATGCAGATGACAATGGCCGAGTTTAGCCGATTACAGCCGCATTTAGCCGAGCAGCTGTGAGCCTTGCACGCTTGAGGTGAGCGTGCATCGTTGCCGGCCTGGGATTGAGTGAAATGCACTAAGGAAACCAGCTCTGGGGAGGGAGGCAGGGAAATCCTCTCTTAACGTTTACCAATTCGTCCGTCAAACTCATCACGGCAGGACAGAGTGAAGACTGAAAGTGTAAGAAGATGTGGAGGGAAACAGAGAATCTGGCAGGAGCATCGAACGCACAAGTGCACGAATTTTGCTTTTTGCTTGGATGTAAACTCAGAAGTTGTAAGGAATTTGGGAAGGAGAAGGGACATTTCAGAAGGAGAAGAAGTTGTTGTTGGAGTCCTGGCAAAAGCTTTAAAAAAAAAAAAAAAAAGTGGTTTCTTTTTTCTTCACTATTATATTCTTTGGTGGTATATGGTGTGCTGTTTTATTTCTTGGTGTTATTAGCTCTGTGTAAATTGTTTATTGAGTCAAGCTAACTTTGCATGGGTTGTTTTGTATTTGAGGTAGGATCAATTTCAAGAGGTTTCTTTCACAGACTTCTGATAGGTATTACTGGGATTTTGGTTTTGTTTACTGTATGCATAAACATAGAGATTTGGTAGGGCCAGCTGGGCTGCTGGAGTTTTGGGTGTGAATTTATTAGATGGCTTTTGGTAAACACAGAATAATTATGTAAGGTAACAGCAAATTACCCAATTACCCAATTGATCTAGCTATGTAACCTTACCACAAAGTTTTATATCTTGCCAGTTTTCTGTTCTTCTGCTCCAAGTAGTTGTTGCAAAAAAAGAAAGCACTGTTACTTTTCTGAAAAGTTTTCTTCTATAACAAGCCCTTTACAGCCCTTGAATGTGAGTCAGAGGAGCCAAACAGCTGTAGCTGCTCTGAGGGCTTGGTGGGATTCGCCCCCTCCCTTTTCCTGGGTGGCATGGGAACGAGAGGCGGGCACAATCAGGGGTATATTAACTCCAGCCGTGGCTGAGGGGCTTCATTCCCTCTCTGGGATGTGCTGGGTTAAGAGCTCTCCTCATTTCAGTGAAGAGGCTTTTTCAGCCCGTCTCAGCATCTTTTCAGCAGGTGTTTCTGGGCATCTAAAGCACAGAGGCTTGGAAGATTCTGTGAAGAAAACAGCATGGAATACAGGGAGTATTTAGGTTTGTGATTTTGGGTTTTGTGTTTAGGAGTGGTAAGGTGCTTTTGTAATTTTTAGTTTTGCTCTGGTTGTTTTTTTGGTTGGATTTCTTTTGGTGGAATTTTTGGTTTTTTTTGGTTTTCATTTTGGGGTTTTTAGTTGGTTTTTGTGGGGGTTTTGGATTTTTTGATGTTTTCTGTGGTTTTTTTGTTTCTGTGGGGAGTTAGGTGTTTTGGGATTTATTGTTTGTGTGGGTTTTGTTTGTTTGGTTTTTTTTCTTTGTTTGTTTTTGGGATTGGTTTTGTTGGGTTTTTTTTGTTTTGTTTTTTTTTTTAATTGAGGAGTGCAACTCCCTGAAATTCCAAGCTGTGTCAAGCACAACATTTTATTCAGCAGATTGATCATGTCACAAGAGGGATCCGCCCAAGGTCCAAGATGATGTTTGAGATTGAGGCTTCAGGTGAGTTGAGGATTGTGATTGGGAGAGGGAGGGTGAGCAGTTAGGAGTTCTTGGGAGGGAGTTTGCAGGCAGCAGGGTGAGAAAGGGTCTTTATTTGTTTATTTGAGGCCTCCCCCACACAAGGCTTCTCAGAAGCCTAGCAGAGGCATTCCCATGTCTTACAGCACACAAGGTCATCCACTGCACTCAGGGGAATGCCATTTAACTTTGCCTTTCTCTAACCCAGGTGCCACTCCTAATGAAGGCCTTGGAATCATGATGAAGCTGGAGCCTGAAGGAGCCAGGCACACTCAGGAGAGGGCAAGTAGCTGCCTTGGTGGGATTTGGCCCACATAACTCTGGACTCATACTTTGGTTTTGGTTTTCTTTATTGTAGCTCACCGAGAGGCTCACAGGCCATCACGAGGCCCTCCGAGGCAGACTCATTTCAGGTGCAACGTGGATTCCCATCACCGATCATCCAAAAGATAAGTCGAGGGCCTTGGCCTGGAGATGAGAGAATAGTGGGTTGGGAGTTCTTGGGGCAGATTTGAAAATTGGCAGCCGGAAAAGCAATCTTCTCCAAGGGCCTCTTAGGACAGCTAAAGGGAGAGGCTCTACTTTTGATGGCAGCTTTCAGGCGGGCAGTGCAGAACAGCTCCGGTCTGTGTTGTGTTGTCCAGTGTTCTGTGTTCCCTAGTGTGTCTTTGGGGTCCCTTTTGCCTTCTCCCCTCGAGACCCTCACCACAAGCATGATGTGTCGTGTTTCATGTCCCCCCTGTTTGCCACTTTCTGTGTCACGGGTGTGTGCACGCATTTGTGCCGGAGCTGTTCTGCCCTGCCGCATGGCCTGCTGCAGTAGGAGAAACCGTGGGGCGTTGGAATTTGTAATGCTGGCAGTACTTGGGCTCTAGATGCTATTCCTAGATTGACATAAGGTGTTTGCAGCTTGTGAGTTATCCTGGTGGTGTTTGGCATATGTTGTAACTTTCTTTCAGGTGCAGACGCATTCCATGTGTGGCAGGGGGTCAGAGTTAGGAGGTGTCGGGCCTTCTTAGGAGCGCGGTGAGTAGCTGAGTGGTGGGGTTTTGGCCGATGCGGTGCCAAGATCAGGGACTGATGTTTGGTTCTCTTTAATACAGCTGTCTGAGAGACACCAGCCTGGTGCCAGCAGGACCTTCCCAGCTGACGAGGTGGCCTTTCTTTGCACCTGACAGGGACCAGCATCCCCAGATGTCTGAGAGATAAGTAGAGGGCTGTGACCCACAGAGGGGATGAAAGCAGGGTGCTGGTTTGGGAATTCCTGGGAGGGGGTTTTGAGTCCAGTTTTGGGGGGGGGGGTGTGGTGTGTTCATGAAGTGGCCCCTTAGGCCCCATAAAAGCCAAGTCTCACTTTTGATTGCAGTGCTGAGGTGTGCAGCAGGGCAGAGCAGTCCCGGTGTGTCTCGTGTCACTTGTCTATTGTGCATTATGTGTTGTTTGCGTATGCCATATCTTTCACTTAGGGGGGCCTGTGAGAAACCCTGGCATCATTGTTAGCCTCTGTGATCTCTGCACTCCTTGGCCTGGCGCCCAGGCCACAGGACTTTTGACTAGGGAGCTCAGACAAGCATCAGACTCTCTTCTCTCTTTGGAAGCATCCAGTCAGACGTCTTTTCAGGTCTTGTTCTGAGCTGTATGGACAGCTGTGCCCCACCTGGATCCATTATGGTGGATTAGGACTTGTAATATTACGAGGTTAGGTAGAGGATTTTGACTGTAGGATTCCTAGGCATCAGTCTTTGCTGTTCTTGGAATAAATCATTCAGTAATCATCTTCTTCCTCCAGGGTTCTCTGAGCCTCATCAGCTCACCATCGGTCTCAGCTCACTCATCTCCTTTTGCATTCTCTCAGTCCTTGCAGCCGTTTTCCTTGCCAAGAGATTTCTGTTCCTGTTGTGTCCCCGTTGTCTGTCCTATCCTGTGTCATGGCTCTCAGCACACATTTGTGCCCGAGCTGCTCTGCCGTGCTGCACAGCCTGGTGCGATAGGAGAAGTCCCAGGGACTTGGAGTTTGTAATGTGGGGTGTAGTTGGACTCTAGATGGGATTTGTAGATGGGCACATCATATCTGGAGCTCATCAGTTATCCTGCCACAGTGTGACTCTTGTCCTAACTTTTTTTTCAGGTTCAGATGGATTAAATGTGTGCCAGAGGGCCCCATGCCAGGTGTGGGGATTCTCCTGAGTAGGTGAGGCCCCATTTGCCTCTGCAGCAGACTCTGTTACACCTCTCAACTGACTCTGTTACACTGCTGTTCTTTGTCTTTCTTCTAGGAAGTAAATCTGGATGCCAGCAGTCAACGTGAGCAGTGGAGAGAATTGGTTGTTATTGCTCAGCTCTCAAGCACAACAATTTCGCAGCAGATTCATCGTGTCACAAGAGGGATCTGCCCAGTGTCAAGGATGATGTTTGAGATTGAGGCTTCAGGTGAGTTGAGGATGGTTACTGGGAGAGGGAGGGTGAGCAGGCATCCAGTTAGGAGTTCTTGAGAGGGGGTTTGCAGGCAGCAGGGTGAGAAAGGGTCTTTATTTGTTTATTTGAGAGCCCCTCCCAAGGTGTCTCAGAAGCCTAGCAGAGGCATTCCCATGGCTTACAGCATACAAGGTGATCCACTGCACTCAGAGCCACTTAACTTTGTCTTTCTGTAACCCAGGTGCCACTGCTAATAAAGGCCACAGCCTTGGAATCAGGATGAAGCTGGAGCCTGAAGGAGCCAGGCACACTCAGGAGAGGGCAAGTAGCTGACTTGCAGGGATTTGGCCCACATAACTCTGGACTCACTCTTTGGTTTTGGTTTTCTTTATTGCAGCTGACCGAGAGGCTCACAGGCCATCACAGAGCCCTCCAAGGCAGACTCATTTCAGGTGCAGCGTGGATTCCCCTCACCGATCATCCAAAAGATAAGTCGGGGGCCACAGCCTGGAGATGGTGGAGTAGCAGGTTGGGAGTTTTTGGGACAGATTCAAAAATGAGCAGAGAGGAAAGCAATCTTCTCCAAAGGCCTTTTAGGACAGCTAAAGGGAGAGGCTCTACTTTTGATGGCAGCTTTCAGGCGGGCAGTGCAGAACAGCTCCGGTCTGTCGTGTTTTCCGGTGTGCTGTGTTCCCTAGTGTGTCTTTGGGGTCCCTTTTGCCTTTTCCCCTCGAGGCCCTCACCACAAGCATGGTGTGTCGTGTTTCATGTCCCCCCTGTTTGTCACTTTCTGTGTCACGGGTGTGTGCACACATTTTTTGCCTGAGCTGTTCTGCCCTGCCGCATGGCCTCCTGCAGTAGGACGAACCATAGGGAGGGGGAATTTGTAATGTGGGCTGTACTTGGGCTCTAGATGTTGTTCCTAGATTGACATAAGATGTTTGCAGCTTGTGAGTTACCCTGGTGGTGTTTGACATATGTTCTAACTTTCTTTCAGGTGCAGATGCATTCCACGTGTGGCAGAGGGTCAGGGTTAGGAGGTGCCGGGCCTTCTTAGGAGCGCGGTGAGTAGCAGAGTGGTGGGATTTTGGCCAATGCGGTGCCAAGATCTGGCCCTGATGTTTGGTTCTCTTTAATCTAGCTGTCTGAGAGACACCAGCCCGGTGCCAGCAGGACCTTCCCAGCTGACGAGGTGGCCTTTCTTTGCACCTGACACAGACTGGCATCCCCAGATGTCTGAGAGATAAGTAGAGGGCTGCGACCCACAGTGGGGATGAAGGCATGGTGCTTGTTTGGGAATTCCTGGGAGGGGTTTTTGAGTCCAGTTTGGAGCGGGGGGTGTTCATTAAACGGCTCGTTAGGCCCCATGAAAGCCAAGTCTCACTTTTGATCACAGTGCTGACGTGTGCAGGGCAGAGCAGTCCCCGTGTGCATCGTGTCACTTGTCTGTTGCGCATTGTGTGTTGTTTTGTGTATCTCCTGTCTTCTACCTTAGGCCTTTGAGGGCCCTGTCAGTACCCCTGGCATCATTGTTAGCATCTGTAATCTCTGCATTCCCTGGTCTGGCACCCGGGCCACAGAGCTTTTGACTCGCGAGCTCACACAGGCATCAGACTCTCTTCTCTCTTTGGAAGCATCCAGTCAGACGTCTTTTCAGGTCTTGTTCTGAGCTGTATGGACAGCTGTGCCCCACCTGGATCCATTATGGTGGATTAGGACTTGTAATATTACGAGGTTAGGTAGAGGATTTTGACTGTAGGATTCCTAGGCATCCGTCTTTGCTGTTCTTGGAATAAATCATTCAGTAATCATCTTCTTCCTTCAGAGTTCTCTGAGCCTCATCAGCTCACCATTGGTCTCAGCTCGGTCATCTCCTTTTGCATTCTCTCAGTCCTTGCAGCCATTTTCCTTGCCAAGAAATTTCTGTCTGTGTCTTGTGCCTATTGTTTGTCACGTCCTGTCCTGTGTCACGGGTGTCTGCACACTTTTGGGATGGGGCTGCTCTGCCGTGCTGCACAGCCTGGTGCGATAGGAGAAGTCTTGGAGACTTGGAATGTGTAATGTGGGGTGTAGTTGGACACTAGATGGGATCTGTGGATGGGCACAGGGCATCTGGAGCTCATCAGTTATCCTGCAACAGTGTGACTCTTGTCCTAACTTTTTTTTCAGATTCAGATGGATTAAATGTGTGCCAGAGGGCCCCATCCCGGGCGAGGGGATTGCCCCGAGCCGGTGAGGCCCCATTTGTCTCTGCAGCAGAAGTGTGTATGGTGAGTGTGTTACAGCTCTGTTCTTTGTCTTTCTTTTCAGGAAGTCAATCTGGATGCCAGCAGTCAAGGTGAGCAGTGGAGAGAATTGGCTGTTATTGCTCAGCTCTCAAGCACAACAATTTTTCAGCAGATTCGTCGTGTCACAAGAGGGATCTGCCCAGTGTCAAGGATGATGTTTGAGATTGAGGCTTCAGGTGAGTTGAGGATGGTGCCTGGGAGAGGGAGGGTGATCAGGTATCCAGTTTAGGAGTTCTTGGGAGCGGGTTTGCAAGCAGCAGGGTGAGAAAGGGTGTTTATTTGAGGGCCCCCCCACACAAGGCTGTTCAGAAGCCTAGCAGAGGCATTCCCATGGCTTACAGCATACAAGGTGATCCACTGCACTCAGAGGAATGCCATTTAACTTTGTCTTTCTGTAACCCAGGTGCCACTGCTAATAAAGGCCACAGCCTTGGAATCAGGATGAAGCTGGAGCCTGAAGGAGCCAGGCACACTCAGGAGAGGGCAAGTAGCTGACTTGCAGGGATTTGGCCCACATAACTCTGGACTCATACTTTGGTTTTGGTTTTCTTGATTGCAGCTTACCGAGAGGCTCACAGGCCGTCACTGAGCCCTCCAAGGCAGACTCATTTCAGGTGCAGCGTGGATTCCCCTCACCGATCATCCAAAAGATAAGTCAGGGGCCACGGTCTGGAGATGGCGGAGTAGCAGATTGGGAGTTCTTGGGACAGATTCAAAAATGAGCAGAGGGGAAAGCAATCTTCTCCAAGGGCCTCTTAGGACAGCTAAAGGGAGAGGCTCTACTTTTGATGGCAGCTTTCAGGCGGGCAGTGCAGAACAGCTCCGATCTGTGTCCTGTTGTCCGGTGTGCCGTGCTCCCTGGTGTGTCTTTGGGGTCCCTTTTGCCTTTTCCCCTCGAGGCCCTCACCACAAGCATGATGTGTCGTGTTTCATGTCCCCCCTGTTTGTCACTTTCTGTGTCACGGGTGTGTGCACACATTTTTTGCCGGAGCTGTTCTGCCCTGCCGCATGGCCTGCTGCAATAGGACGAGCCTTGGGGAGTTGAAATTTGTAATGTGGGCTGTACTTGGGCTCTAGATGTTGTTCTTAGATTGACATATGGTGTTTGCAGCTTGTGAGTTATCCTGGTGATGTTTGACATGTGTTCTAACTTTCTTTCAGGTGCAGACGCATTCCACGTGTGGCAGAGGGTCAGGGTCAGGAGGTGCCGGGCCTTCTTAGGAGCGCGGTGAGTAGCAGAGTGGTGGGGTTTTGGCCGATGCGGTGCCAAGATCAGGCACTGATGTTTGGTTCTCTTTAATCTAGCTGTCTGAGAGACACCAGCCCGGTGCCAGCAGGACCTTCCCATCTGATGAGGTGGCCTTTCTTTGCACCTGACAGGGACCAGCATCCCCAGCTGTATGAGAGAGAAGTAGAGGGCCGTGACCCACAGAGGGGCTGAAAGCACGGTGCTGGTTTGGGGATTACAGGGAGGGGGTTTTGAGTCTAGTTTGGAGGTGGGGGGGTGTTAATGAAGTGGCCCCTTAGGCCCCATAGAAGCCAAGTCTCACTTTTGATCACAGTGCTGAGGTGTGCAGCAGGGCAGAGCAGTCCCGGTGTGTCTCGTGTCACTTGTCTGTTGTGAATTGTGTGTTGTTTGTGTATCCCATGTCTTTTACCTTAGGGGTGCCTGTCATTAATCTTGGCATCATTGTTAGCCTCTGTGATCTCTGCATTCCCTGTCCTGGCACCCAGGCCACAGAACTTTTGACTGGGGAGCTCAGACAGGCGTCAGACTCTCTTCTGTCTTTGGAAGCATCGCATCTGATGTCTTGTCAGGTCTTGGTCTGGGCTGTATGGACAGCTATGCCCCCACCTGGATCCATTTTGGTGGATTAGGATTTGGCGTAATATGAGGTTAGGTAGAGGATTCTGACCGTAGGATTCCTAGGCATCCATCTTTGCAGTTCTTAGAAGAAATCATTCAGTTATCATCTTCTTCCTTCGGGGTTCTCTGAGCCTCATCAGCTCACCATCAGTTTGAACTCGGTCATCTCCTTTTGCATTCTCTCAGTCCTTGCAGCCATTTTCCTTGCCTAGAATTTTCTGTCTGTGTTGTGTCCCCGTTGTCTGTCCTGTCCTGTCCATCCTGTGTCACGGCTGTCAGCACACATTTGTGCCCGAGCTGCTCTGCCGTGCCGCATAGCCTGGTGCAATAGGAGAGGGCCCGGGGATTTGTAATGTGCAGTGTGGGGTGTAGTTGGACTCTAGATGGGATTTGTAGATAGACACAGGATATCTGGAGCTCTTCAGTTATCATTGAACCGTCTGACTGTTGTCCTAACTTTTTTTTCAGATGCACCTCCTCAGATGACTGCAGTAGTTGTGTAGGTTCCTTCTTCTGAAAGGGAATAGGGCGCAAGAATTCATCTTCCAGAGAATTTTTGCAAGTCCTGGCTTGTATTGTATCTGCCTATGGTGGCTTATGTTCTATGTACCTATACATCTGTCTTCTATTGGATTTTGGGTAGAAAATTTATCAGTCCAGAGAGGAGACAAGTCCTAGCTGTCAGATAACCACTCGTTGACCCTTCCTGTTGTCTCACAGGTCCCCGAGGCTGCTGATTTCCCCAGGATCTGCCATTTTACCTCAAGGAGCGGCAGCCAGAAGATGTGTCACAGCACGTTCTTCAGCATCTCGAGTAAGGGCCGCAGTGAGCATTTAAGTGGAAAGATTGTGTGAGCGTGTGTGAGAGCACGTGGCTGTGTCTGTCTGTGTCTGCTCGTTTCTGCGTGTGTGAGTGCATGCTGACTGGATTTAACCTTGTGTGTGTGACTTTTGCTTTCCAGGTTTTGCGACTCCTTGTTAAATTTAGAATAAAAAATCCCCAGCCGGGTTGTATTGCATGAACTGACATGATATGTACCGATTTTGGCTTAAAACCCAGAAAACCAGACGAAGATGAGCAGGAAAAAACCAGAAAAAAACCACATGATGGACAAGAAAAAAACCCAGAAAAAGCCCAGGATGGGCAAGAAAGCAACGAGAAAAAAACCCCAGAAAATAATCCCAGATGGGCAAGAAAAAAACGTAGAAAAACCCCAGAAAATCACCCAAGATGGGCAAGAAAAAAACCCAGAAAAAACCCCCCAAAAAAAACTCTGAGATGGGCAAGAAAAAAACCAGAAAAAAGTCTGAAGATGGGCAAGAAAAAACCCAGAAAAAACCCCCAAGATGGACAAGAAATAACCCAGAAAAAAATTCGAAGAAGGGCAAGAAAAGACCCAGAAAACACCCAGAAAAAAATCGCAACCCAAGTATAAATATAGAAATGTTTGTCAAGTATATGCAAATATATAAAGAAATGTTAAATTATTTGAAATATAAAATAACATAAATATAACATTTATACAGTATTACTTGTGTTATGGATCATATTGATTTTTATTTATTTCCTATAATACACTACAATATTTATATCAATTTTACATCTATCATATCTATCATTTGTTATATGTTATACCAGATTGATATACTCTAGGTTTTTTTAAGTAGTTTAAAATAAAGGGGATTTTTTTTTTTATTTGGCAAAAGCAGGTGTTTTAGTATAAACATTATAAATACAAATAATATAAAGGTAGAAATCTAAGAATAGAAATAGATCATAAATAGCTGAAGGTTAATATAAAAATTAAAAATGTAAGGAAAAATAAGTTGTAGCAGCAGATATGGTACATAATTAGGAAAATAATTTATCTCTTATTTGAATAGGATACATGTTATACATAATGATTAATATAATACTTAAGTATAAACTACAAATATAAATGTGAGTGTAGTCATGAGCGCTATAAATATAAAAATATTTCAATGTATTTTAAAAGAATAGAGCTTTTTTGTATTTATTTAGTTAGGACGGGATTTGTATTTTAAATAGTGAAAGCATGATAGAAATGTAATTTTAGACATAGAAATATACAATCAATGTGGAAAGATATTTATAAAAGCACAAAATATAAGTAAATATAAATAATAGAAATAGAATAATGTTATATAAATTACATGCTACATCAATGTCCACTATAGCTATGCATGTGAATATAAATACGAAAAATGGAAATAAAAAATTTATTTAAACATGGCTTTAAAGCAAGGGGCCTTGTTTGATTCTGGTGGGGTAAGAGGCAGGTTTTTGGCATTTATTTCAGAGCAGTTTTTGGCGGGGGTCGCCCCTGTTCTTTTTTGCCACCTTGCCTGCCCGCAGCCCCGAGGCGCGCTGCGCCCCCGGCTGGGGCGGGCGGCAGTGCTGCCGCCTTGTGGGCAGAGCGCGGTACTGCAGCTCTGTCGCTACCGGCAGCCGCGAGGCCGCCATCTTGGGAGTGGCGAGTCGCGGATGTCACGGACTTTTCCTTGACCTTCTTAACATGGCAGCGAGAAGGGCGGGGAAGTCGAGGGCCAGCGTCGGTCGAATCGGCTGCCTGCATGAAACACCGACGCCACGGCGGCCCCGATGGATTTTTATGTGGCATTTTAAGTGTATAAGACACGGCCTATGTGGTCAGCGGCGCCGTGGGCGAACATATTTAGGCGGGTTGCTGAGAGGCATCTGGGTAAAACCCTATTTCTTCCGAGGGTCCTCCTCGGCTGCCATTTTGGGAGGGGCGCGTCGCAAATGTCGCGGGCGTTCTTTGACCTTCTCAAGATGGCGGCGAAATGGGCGGGGAAATCGCACGCCCCCATAAATCTCCTCCCCCTGTGGCCACAGAGCGGGATCGCACCCCCCCGAGCCAGCGCCCTGCCCCTCGCCGCTGAGTGCCGGGGGCGGGGCAAGGACGCGGCTGCCGAGCGAGGGAAGGGCGCTGGAGCCAGCGGCGGTCGGCCCAGGGTCTGTAAATGGGGGGGGCGGGTGAAGGACATTCGGTCATGCAAAGGGATGCGATGGCCGAGGAGAACGGCCGCGGCGGGGGCGGCCGGGCGGGGCCGGTTTCGGCGGGCGGCGGAGGTGCGGTCGCAGCGCTCCGCGGGCCGGGGCAGCGGGCGGGGGCGGGCGAGCGGCGTCGGAACAGGGCGGCAGCTCCCGAGCCCGCGCCCGCCCCGCTCCAGGCGCTGGGAGCGACCGCGGGCCGGACAAGCCCGGCGGGGCGGCCCCGGGGCGGCGGGCAGGCGGCGGAGCGGGGCCGTGGCGCTCCCCGCCTTCGCTGCCGCCAGCTTTGGAAGGTCGGGCCGGGCGCCCGCCCCGTCCCGCTGCCTCCCGGTCTCTGTAAACTCCTCTCTGGCTTCATAGGTCCGTGCTGGAGAGAGGGACAAAGGGCCCTGCTGGTTGCCGTGTCCTCGGGGGGCAGAGAGTTCTGACCTTGGCCGCATGGGCTGCCGAGTGTTGGAACAATGGGGATGCGCTTTTATGTATTTAGTGACATTTATGTATTTTTGTGTACATTTTATGTATTTAGTGACATTTAGAGATTTATTCCCCTGCTTCAGGTGAGCGTGCATCATTGCCGGTTTGGGATTGAGTGAAATGGCTGAGGAAACCAGCTCTGGGGGGGAGGCAGGGAAATCCTCTCTTTACCCATTCTTCACGGCAGGACAGCCTGAAGACTGAAAGTGTAAGAAGATGTGGAGGGAAACAGAGAATCTGGCAGGAGCATCGAACGCACAAGTGCACGAATTTTGCTTTTGGCTTGGATTTAAACTCAGAAGTTGTGAGGAATTTGGGAGTGAGAAGGGATATTTCAGAAGGAGAAGAAGAAAAAGAAGTTGTTGTTACAGTCTTGGCAAAAGCTTCTGTTCTAGCTAATAAAATAAGTTAGTTTAAATAAAAAAAAAAAAAAAAAAAAAGTGGAGTATTTTTTTCCTACACTATTATATTCATTGGTGGTATATGGTGTGTTGTTTTATTTCTTGGTATTATTAACTCTGTGTAAGTTGTTTTTTGGGTGAAGCTGACTTTCTGGATGGGTTGGTTTGTATTTGAGCTAGGATTAATTTCAAGAGGTTTCTTTCATAGACTTCTGATAGGTATTAGTGGCATTTTGGTTTTGTTTAATTTATGTATAAACATACAGCTTTGGTAGGGCCAGCTGGGCTGCTGGAGTTTTGGGTGTGAATTTATTAGATGGCTTTTGTTAAATGCAGTTTTTCATTTTTGAAATGTTTTTCAATGTAGTGGTTTTAAGGTGGTTTTTAAGAATTCACTGTATTGTTTTATGTTGTTTGTAGTTGGTGTATGATAAGGGATGTGGTGTGACTTCTTGAACGCTATGGTTTTAGTGTTCCTAAGTTCCGATTTCTTTCTGGTTCGTTAGGTGTTTTTAGTTTTATTGTTGGGGAGAGGGGCATTTATATGGTGGGTTTTTATAGGCAATATTTTTTAAATTTAGTTAGTGATATTTTGTAGTATTTTAATAGTTTAGATTTTTTTTTATTTTTATGCTTTTAGTTAATTTGTAAAATTTTTTCAAATAACTTTTCCAGATTATCGGTTATTATTTGTGCATAAACGTAGAGCTTTTTTTTCTTAGTACTGTTTTGGGTCAGTTGTACAGTTTTGAGTCTAGTGAGTTGGTTAGATTTAATTTTTAATGGGTGTTTGTTTTTATTAGTAGTTGTGTCATTTTCAAGGTGTATTTGAGTTTGTGGGTGTTTGAGATATTGGTTTAGGAGGAAGTTTATGATGAGAATGTGTGGAGGCTTTGGGCTGCTTATAGTGGGATTTAAAATTTATTTACAGTTAGGTTTATTTGAGTTTTTATTAGGGTTCAATGTTGTGGGATGTTTGTTCCTTTAGTAATAGAAATAGGTTTTGTTTTGATGTGCTGCAATGGGATGAGCGCGGGCTGCGTACAGGTGCTGACAAAGGTACGGTATTGTTGTGGTTCTGATGTCTCGGGTTAATGAACTTACATGGTCTAACATATACATGAAAATAGAAATAAATATAAATTTAAAAATAAATATGAAATTAGAGTGGTAGACATAGATAACAGATACATACATAAAAGTATAATATATGGTATATAATTGTAACATTATATATAGAGTGGAGTATAATTTATATATATTAAGAAAGATATATAAACATAGAATGTAAATATAAAAAGGTTAAAATAAATTGGAGATTTTTTTCGGTTTTTTTAGGTTGTAGGCTGTTTTTTTAAATAAATAATATAAATAGAAATAATATAAAAGTAGAAATCCAGATATACAAATATATAATTTATATACCAATATCTATAAATATCTAATATGAATAAATATAAGTAAAAGAAATACATAATATAAAAATAATACATCTATTATTATAATAAAAGGTATTCTCTCTAATATATATCTATAAATATAATAAATAAAAATTTTAAAGGTAGATGTGAATAGAATTTTAACTATTGTTTAAATCAAGGGATGTCCTCTGTTTTTATAGAGGCAGGAGTTTTATTTTAAATACTATAAGTCTTATAAAAATGTGAATCGTAAGTTAGAAATATATAATAATTATATAAAGAGAAATTGCTAAACTATGAATATAAATTTAAATATAAACATAAGTAAAATGCAGATTTGTAATATAGAATATAAATAACATTATAGGGCACTATAAATTATAAATAGGAATAAAAATATAAAACTATGTAAATATATTCCAAAGGAAAGGAATTTTTTTGGCTTTTATTTAAGTAGAGGCAGATGTTATTTAAAATAAAACATAAGTGTTACAGAAGTAAAAATCTTGACAGGGGAATATATAAGCAATATGTAAAAATAGGTATAAAATAGATAAATAAGTGCTTGGAGTAGATATAGAATAAAAATTTATTTATAAATTGACATTGATAAAGATAAATGTATAAGTAAGCAATATACATTTATATTTATAATGCATATTGTGAATGTAAATATGAAAACATAAGGATATATATATTTGAATATTTTTTAGAAGAAAGGGTTGGGGTTTTTTTTGGTTCTTACTGGGTTAGAGGATGCCTCCCAGACCCAAGCTGCCACCTCAGCCGACTCAAGCAATCTGCAACAAGGAATCTGGGGGGCTGAGTTTTGCTTACCTGGGGAAAGCGTCAGCACTAGTGTTCAGGAGCCTCTGGCCAAGAGGGGCCGGCCATCTGCCTGCTGAAATTCTGCATTGCGCAGGATGCCTCCCAGACCCAAGCTGCCAGCACCGCAGAGTCAGGCTGGTTTGAGGGTCCCCAAATGTGTCCAGCAGTCTCCCATCAGGAACCTGGGGTGCTGAGTTTTCTTCTTCTGGGAAAGGGCTGGCATTGGTGTTCAGGAGGCCTCGCCTGGAGTGGCTGGCTGCCTGCTGATATTTCTGCATTGCCAAATGTGCCTCCCAGACCCAAGCTGGCACCAGTGAAAACTCCAGCTGCTTTTGCCTCGGCACGTGTCTCCTGCCATCTGCCATCAGGAACCTCAGCTGCTGAGTTACACTTCCCTGTGTAATGGGCAGCACTGGTGTCCAGGGCCCAGGGGCCCTTACTGGCCAGCCGCCTGCTCAAATTCTGCATTGCGCAGGATGCCTGCCCGACCCAAGCTGCCACCACCGCAGTGTCTGGCTGGGTCCCAAATGGCCCCAGCAATCTTCCATCACGAACCTGAGCTGGTGAGTTACACTTACCTGTGTCAAGGGCAGCATTTCTGTTCAGAGCCCAGGGGCCCTTCGTGGCCGGCCGCCTGCTGAAATTCTCCATTGCGCATGATGCCTCCCGAATCCAAGCTGGCACCTCAGCCGAGCTGAGCTCGTTTGAGAGTCCCACGCGACTCGAGCAATATGCCACCAGGAACTTGGGCAGCTGAGTTTTGCTTACCTGGGAAAAGGGACAGCACTAGTGTTTAGGAGCCTCTGGGCAAGAGGGGCTGGCTGTCTGCCATCTGAAATTCTGCACTGTGCAGGATGCCTCCCAGAACCAAGCTGCCACCTCAGCTGAGTTGAGCAATCTGCAGCAAGGAATCTGGGTGGCTGAGTTTTGCTTACCTGGTAAAAGGGTCAGCACTAGTGTTCAGGAGCTTGGGGCCAGCTGTCTGCTGAAATTTAACATTGCGCAGGATGCCTCCCAGACTCAAGCTGCCACCACCGTAAAGTCAGGCTGGTTTGAGAGTCTCAAGTGGCTGTAGCACTCTGCTCTCAGGAAACTGAGCTGGTGAGTTATACTTACCCGTGTAAAGGGCAGCATTGGTGTCCAGGGCCCTTAGTGGCCCGTAGTGGCCTGCTGTCTGCTGAAATTCTGCATTGCTCATGATCCCTCCCAGCCCCAAGCTGCGACCTGTGCCTAGTTGATCTTGTTTGAGACTGCCAAGCACCTCCAGCAATCTGAAACTAGGAACCTGGGCTGCTGAGTTTTGCTTACCTGGGAAAAGGGATGGCACCAGTGTTTAGGAGCCTCTGGTCCAGAGGGGCCGACTGTCTGCCACCTGAAATTCTGCATTGCACAGGATGCCTCCCGGACCCCAGCTGCCACCACCGCCAAGTCAGGCAGGTTTGAGGGTCTCAAATGTCTCCAGCAATGTCCCATCAGGAGCCTGGGGTGCTGAGTTTTCTTCTTCTGGGAAAGGGCTGGCATTGGTGTTCAGGAGGCCTCGCCTGGAGTGGCTGGCTGCCTGGTGATATTTCTGCATTGCCAAATGTGCCTCCCAGACCCAAGCTGGCACCAGTTCCAACTCCAGCTGCTTTTGCCTCGCCACGTGTCTCCTGCTACCTGCCATCAGGAACCAGGGTGTCCAAGGTACGCTTTCTTGAGAAAAGGGCTGGCCTTCATGTTCAGGGGCAAGGGGCTCTTAGTGGACGGCTAGGTCCTGAAATTCCCCATTGCGCCGGATGCCTCCCACATCCAAGTTGCCACCTGTGCCGAGTTGAGCTGGTTTCAGACTCCCAAGCGCCTCCAGCAATTTGAAATCAGGAACCAGTGTTGCTGAGTTTTCTTTACCTGGGAAAAGGGTCAGCACTAGCGTTCAGGGGCCTGTGGCCCGGAGCGGCCAGTTGTTTGCCTTCTGAAATTCTGCATTTCGCAATCTGCTTCCCAGACCCAGTTGGCACCTATCCCAACTCCAGCTGCTTTGGCCTCGGCACGTGTCTCCTGCTATCTCCCATCAGGAACCTGGGCTGCTGAGTCAGGCTTACCTTAGAAAAGGGCTGGTGTTCACGTTCAGGGCCCCGGGGGCCCTTCGTGGCCATCAGCCTGCTAAAATTCTGCATTGCGCAGGATGCCTCGCTGACCCAAGCTGCCACCACCGTAAAGTCAGTCTGGTTTTAGGGTCCCAAATGGCTCCAGAAATCGCAGCAAGGAACATGGGGGGCTGAGTGTTGCTTACCTGGTCCGCCCCCTCCTATGGGAGCTTCTTTTAATGGAAATAGACCAATTCCTTTATCCCATTCTTTTTTGATTTTTATCCTCTATAGCTTTCTTCCCGTACTTTTAGGAAGAAGCAGGAGAGAGCTTTCTTTTAACTGAACTTGTAGTGTTTCGAGAAGGTGATTCCTTTAGAAAGTTCCCCTGAGCAGCCGGAGCTGTGGTTACCAAGGGAACGGAGCTCAGGGCGGGACGGGGGAGCTGGGCACAGCTCAGGTTTCGGTCCTCCAGAGGCGGGATCTGCAGCCGGGATCGGCGGAGGGGCCGTTCCGGTGCAGACCGAGCTGGAGCGTGCATGGCTCCCGCGTGGCTCACGGGGGCTGATCCGGCAGAGACAAAGCCGGGACTGACGCCGGCTGCAGCGGAGGGAGCCGAGCAGAGTGAGAACAGACGGGACCCCGCTCCGTGCGGTGACCACGGTGCGCACGGCAGGACCCCCCCCCCTCCGTCCCCCGGCACGGCCGGCGGAGCGGCCACGGTCCAGGCGGTCAGACCGAGACAGCCCTAACCTCAGCCTAACCAGTCCCCCTAAAAACAGCCTTTTCCCCCAAGAGCAGCAGCACAACACAGCAACCCTAACAGCGAGACCAGACAGCAGCCTTCACACACCAGGTCAATGACAGAACCCTCAGAGACCAACAGACCCACTGCAAAAAGGTAGGGGTGACGTCTGTGGGCTAGACAGCAAGAGGTGGAATTCGGAGACGAGCACGTCTTTTTGAGTTTTTTTGTCTAGGACTTTTAAAGGTATTTAGAAGATTTTGGAAGGGACTTTTCAGGGTATTGTTGGGGCTTTTTCCAACCCATTCTATGATTCTTTAGCATATTTTCAAGATTATGGTCAGGGTCAGAGGAAACACCCTCTGAAAAGGCAGAGTTTTAGGACTGCAGTGGAATGCTTTAGAAAGGGGCCAGCGGTGGCACAGCGGGTCGGGTCCCACACTGCCAGTCCAAAGGTTGTAAGTTTTAGACCCAGCTAAGTTGTTGTGGTTAGGGTTAGATGGTCTCAGGTTTGGTCCGGGAGAATTTCTGCACAGAAAAACTCACCCCCTGAGTTTCCTGATGCCAGTTTGCACTAGGAGGTGCTTGCCACTGCCAGGGCAGCCCGAGTTCTCGGTGGGGGCATCTTTGCTCCTGGAGAAATCCTGTGCCGGCGTCTTCCCTGTAAAACCAAACTCACACCTGCTGCGTGTCCACGTCAGAGGCACGTGGCACTGCAAGGGCAGCGAGAATTCTTGGTGTCGGCAGCTGCGGGCTGTGAGAAATTGTTCTCTGCAGTTTTGGAGGCCGAATCGCAGTTTCAGCCATGGGCACACAGAGAGGAAAGGCTGTTAATTTCCTTCGAAAGGAAAGTCTGGCACCCCATGGTTTAAGGGGCAGAAGAAGGGCTGTGTAGGGGAAGGAGCTCCTCACAGGACCTTTCTTCACCTCCAGCCCCAGTCCAAGGTCTAGCAGCGCCCCGTGTGACCAGCTGCTTTCAGAGGGTTACCCGGGCACAGGTGCACGGGAGCTGCTCGGCCAGAGGGGCTAACGGGTATCCCAAGTGTCCCTCCATGAACTATGGTCAGAGCATACAGCACGGACTAGGGAGCAGCCGGACCCACCCGGGCACAGAGCATCACTTTGGGAAAACGCCAGGGGAAGAGCCCTTTTGCCAAGGGGCAGCATCTGAGCAGACCAGGCAGCATGTGGGGTTCCACGAGAGGGCTTGCAACTGTCCCCTTTTACTGTGTCAGTCCCTCTCCAAAGCCCCAGACCCTCCAGAGCACTCCCAGAAAGGAGAAGGGTTATTAGGAGAAAAAGGGTTTAGGGAAAAGGGGAAAAGCTTCCTTTTCCATTACTTTTTGTGTTCAAACTGGTAGGGACTTGGATTCCCCTGCAATTGTAATGGTCTCAGTTGAAAGAATCCCTGCCTTTTCTATGCTGTTAGGGGCGTTAATTGACAGTGAGTCCCCATTCTCTATTATTTGGCAGTTTAAAAAACAGGGGAAAATCTTGACAATGTTTCTTATGGGTTTGAAGTAAGGGTAGCCACCCCCTTTTTGTTGTCCTGAGGCCCAAATTGAGGGAGAAGCCCAGCTATCCCTCCATCCTAAGGGTTTGAACTGAGGGAAAAATCCTTCTCTTTTCATCACTGGAGAGATTTTAAAGTGTGGAAAGCCCCTCTTTTCCCAATACTTAAGGAGAGCAAATTAAATAGCAGAAACTAGGTATTTGTTATTGCATTACCTTCAGTAGAGATAACTGCCCCATTTCCTCTTTTTAAGGAGGTCACTTGAAGGAAGCTCTGCCTTTTTCAGCATTTTAAGGGTTTAAAACTACATTTCAGGGCACTTCTTTCTGTGCTGTAGGACCAAGTATCTCAGAGAAGGATGAGCCTGGCATGCACTTAACCCTAACACTGCCTGGGAGGCTTTTATCTTTCTTATTTTTACTTATAAGGTAGATGGCCAAAATTGGAGGTCCCAAGGAGACTTAGACTATTCATATCATTAGTATTCTTCTCCACCCAGTTTAATCACATGGGAAGTACTACTTAGTAGCCACTAGTTACGTAGTTACTAAGGAATAGTTACGTAAGTTAACAGCCAATTACCCAATTTATCTAGTTATGCTGCCTAAACAGAAAGTTTTATTTCTTACCAGTTTTCCTCACTTGTGCTCCAAGTAGTTGTTGTAAAAAAGAAAGCGCTGTTATTTATCTGAAGAGTTTTTTTCTATAACAAGCCCTTCACTCCCCTTCAATTCAAGTCTGAGGGGCGAAACAGCGGCAGCTGCTCTGAGGGCTTTTATACCTGATGGGAGTCGCCCCCTCCCTTTTCCCAGGTGCCATGGGAACGAGAGGCGGGCACAATCAGGGGTATATTAACCCCAGCCTTGGCTGAGGGGCTTCATTCCCTGTCTGGGATGTGCTGGGGTAAGAGCTCTCCTCTCATTTCAGTGAAGAGGCTCTTTCAGCTTATCTCAGCTTCTTTTCAGTGGGTGTTTCTGGGCATCTAAAGAACTGAAGCTTTGAAGATTCTGTGAAGTAAACAGCGTGGAATAGAAGGCGCATTTAGGTTCACGATTTTGGGTTTTGTGTTTAGGGGTGGTAAAGTGCATTTGTAATTTCTGGTTTAGGTATTGTTTTGTTTTGTATTTTTTTTTAGAAGGAGTGCAGCTTCCAGAGATTCCTGGTTGTGTCAAGTACCATGCTTTTTTCAGCAGATTCGTCATGTCACAAGAGGGATCTGCCCAGTGTCAAGGATGATGTTTGAGACAGAGGCTTCAGGTGAGTTGAGGATTGTGATTAGGAGAGGGAGGGTGAGCAGGTATACAGTTAGGAATTATTGTGGGTGGGGGGAGTTTGAAGGTAGCAGGGTGGAAAAGGATGTTTATTTGAGGACCCCCCCTAAGGCTTCTCAGAAGCCTAGCAGAGGTATTCCCATGTCCTACAGCACACAAGGTTATCTACTGCACTCATAGGAATGCTATTCAATTTTGCCTTTCTCTAACCCAGGTGCCACTCCTAATAAAGGCCACAGCCTTGTAATCAGGGTGAAGCTGGAGCCTGAAGGCGCCAGGCACACTCAGGAGAGGGCAAGTAGCTGCCTTGGTGGGATTTGGCCCACATAACTCTGGACTCATACTTTGGTTTTGGTTTTTTTCATTGTAGCTGACCCAGAAGCTAACAGGCCACCACGAGGCCCGTCCAAGGCAGACTCATTTCAGGTGCAATGTGGATCAACATCACCAATCAAACAAAAGATAAGTTGGGGGCTATAGCTTGGAGATGGGATGATGAGAGAGTAGCAGGTTGGGAGTTCTTAGGCCAGATTTAGAAATTACCAGATGGAAAAGCAATCTTCTGCAAGGGCCTCTTAGGATAGCTAAAGGGAGAGGCTTTACTTTTGATGGCAGCTTTTAGGCGGGCAGTGCAGAACAGCTCCAGTCTGTGTCACGTTGTCCGGTGTGCCGCGTTCCCTAGTGTGTCTTTGGGGTCCCTTTTCCCTTCCCCCCTCAATCCCCTCACCACAAGCATGATGTGTCGTGTTTCATGTCCCCCTGTTTGTCACGTTCTGTGTCACAGGTGTCTGCACATATTTGTGCCGGAGCTGTTCTGCCCTGCCGCGTGGCATGCTGCAGTAGGACAAGCCTGGGAAGTTGGAATTTGTAATGTGGGGTGTACTTGGGCTGTAGATGCTATTCCTAGGTTGGCATAAGGTGTTTGCAGCTTGCGAGTTGTCCTGGAGGTGTTTGACATATGTTCTAACTTTCTTTCAGGTGCAGATGCCTTGCATCCCTGGCCGAGGGTCAGGGTTAGGAGTAGGAGGTGCCGGGCCTTCTTAGGAGCACTGTGAGTAGCACACTGGTGGGGTTTTGGGTGATGTGGTGCCAAGATCAGGCACTGATGTTTAGTTTTCTCTATAATACAGCTGTCTGAGAGCCACCAGTGCGGTCACAGCAGGACCTTCCCAGCTGACGAGGTGGCCTTTCTTTGCACCTGAGACCAGCATCCCCTGATGTCTGAGAGATAAGTAGAGGGCCATGACCCACAGAGGGGATGAAAGCAGAGTGCTGGTTTGGGAATTCCTGGGAGGGGTTTTGGAGTCCCCTTGGAGCTGGGGGTGTCCATGAAGTGGCCCCTTAGGCCCCGTAAAAGCCAAGTCTCACTTTTGATCACAGTGCTGAGGTGTGCAGGAGGGCAGAGCAGTCCCAGTGTGTATCGTGTCACTTGTCTATTGTGCATTATGTGTTGCTTGTGTATCTCATGTCTTTTTCCTTAGCCCTTTGAGGGTCCTGTCAGAAACCCTGGCATCATTGGTAGCATCTGTCATCTCTGCATTCCTTGGCCTGGCACCCAGGCGATAGATGCAATTCTGATACCTGTCTGAGCTCCCCAGTCAAAAGTTCTCTGTTTGGAAGCATCCAGTCAGTTGTCTTTTCAGGTCTTGTTCTCAGCTGTATGGACAGCTATGCCCCACCAGGATCCATTATGGTGGATTAGGACTTTGTAATAATACGAAGTTAGGTAGAGGCTTCTGATTGTAGGATTCCTAGGCATCCATCTTTGCAGTTCTTGGAAGAAAGAATTCAGTTTAGCATCCTCTTCCTCCAGGGTTCTCTGAGCCTCATCAGCTCGCCATCGGTTTCAGCTCCGTCATCTTGTTTTGCATTCTCTCAGTCCTTGCAGCTGTTTTCCTTGCTAAGAGATTTCTGTCTGTGTCGTGTCCTTTGTTTGTCACGTCTGGTCTGTCCTGTGTCACGGGTGTCTGCACACTTTTGGGATGGGGCTGCTCTGCCCTGCTGCATAGCCTGGTACGATAGTAGAAGTCTTGGAGACTTGGTATGTGTAATGTGGGGTGTACCTGGACTCTAGATGGGATTTGTAGATGGACATAGGATCTCTGGAGCTCTTCAGTTATCATGCAACTTTTTGACTCTTGTCCTAATTTTTTTTTTTTCAGGTTCAGATGGCTTAAATCTGTGCCAGAGAGCCCCATCCCAGGTGAGGGGATTCCCCCAAGGAGGTAAGGCCCCATTTGTCTCTGCAGCAGAAGTGTGTATGGTGACTCTGTTACAGCTCTGTGTTTTGTCTTTCTTTTTAGGAAGTCAATCTGGATACCAGCAGCCAAGGTGAGCAGCGGAGAGAAGTAGTTGGTAGTGCTCAGCTCTTAGGTATAATGATTTTTCAGGAGATTCATCATGTCACAAGAGGGATCTGCCGAGTGTCAAGGATGATGTTTGAGATTGAGGCTTCAGGTGAGTTGAGGATTGTGACTGGGAGAGGGAGAGAGAGCAGGTATCCAATTTAGGAGTTCTTGGGAGGGGGTTTGCAGGCAGCAGGGTGAGAAAGGGTGTTTATTTGAGGGCCCCCCCCACACAAGGCTTCTCAGAAGCCTAACATAGGCGTTCCCATGTCTTACAGCATACAAGGTCCTCCACTGCACTCACAGGAATGCCGTTTAACTTTGCCTTTCTCTAAGCCAGGTGCCACCACTAATGAAGGCCACCGCCTGGGAATTGGGATGAAGCTGGAGCCTGAAGGAGCCAGGCACACTCAGGAGAGGGCAAGTAGCTGCCTAGCAGGTATCTGGCCCACATAATTCTTCGCCCACGCGGTGCTAAGATCAGGCACTGATGTTTGGTTCTCTTAATTATAGGTGTCTGAGAGACACCAGTGCGGTGCTAGCAGGACCTTCCCCGCTGACGAGGTGGCCTTTCTTTGCACCTGACAGGGACCAGCATCCCCTGATGTCTGAGAGATAAGTAGAGGGCTGCGACCTGGGGAGGGGATGACAGTGGGGTGCTGGTTTGGGAATTAACGGGAGGGGTTTTTGAGTCCAGTTTGGAGGTGTGGGGCGTTCATTAAACGGCTTCTTTGGCCCCATGGAAGCCAAGTCTCACATTTGGTCACAGTGCTGAAGTGCGCAGGGCAGAGCAGTCTCGGTGTGTCTCGGGTCACTTGTCTGTTGTGCATTATGTGTTGTTTTTGTATGCCATGTCTTTTACTTTAGGCAGGCCTGTCGGAAGCCTTGGCATCATTGGTAGCGTCTGTGATCTGTGCATTCCTTGGGCTGGCACGCAGGCCATAGGACTTCTGACTGGGGAGCTCAGACAGGCATCAGACTCTCTTCTCTCTTTGGAAGCATTCCATGTGGTCTCTTTTTAGGTCTTGTTCTGAGCTGTATGGACAGCTATGCCCCACCTGGATCCATTGTGGTGGATTAGGACTTGTAATAATATGAGGTTAGGTAGAGGATTCTGACCATAAGATTTCTAGGCATCCCTCTTTGCTGTTCTTGCAATAAATCATTGAGTTAGCTGCTTCTTCTACCAGGGTTCTCTGAGTATCAGCAGCTGACCTTCACTTTCAAGTCAGTCATCTCCTTTTGCATTTTCTCAGTCCTTGCAGCCATTTTCCTTGCCAAGAGATTTTTGTCTGTGGGTTGTACCCTTTGTTTGTCACGTCCTGTCTGTGCCGTGTCACGGGTGTCAGCACACATTTGGGCCGGAGCTGCTCTGCCCTGTTGCATAGCCTGGTGCGATAGGACAAGTCCTGAGGGCTTGGGATGTGTAATGTGGGGTGTAGTTTGATACTAGATGGGATTTGTAGATGGACACAGGATGTCTGGAGCTCATCAGTTATCCTGCAGCAGTTTGACTCTTGTCCTAACTTTTTTCAGATTCAGATGGATTAAATCAGTGCCTGAGGGCCCCATCCAGGGTGAGGGGATTCCCACAAGCAGGTGAGGCATCATTTGTCTCTGCAGCGGAAGTGTTCCGATGACTCTGTTACAGCTCTGTTCTTTGTTTTTCTTTTTAGGAAGTCAATCTGGATACCAGCAGTCAAGGTGAGCAGTAGAGAGAAGTAGTTGTTATTGTTCAGCTCTCAATTGTTGATGCAGTTCTAAGTTTCCATTCTCATTGGTGTGCTTTAGGCAATCTACTCGGAGCATGCCAAGCCCCTGTCGCCATCCGGCCGATGCACCGGGTTTCCTGCAGATGCGAGTCCTGCGCATGTGTTACGGGACCCGGCGATGAAGCCCTGAACTCCTCTATTTAATGGCGCTATCTGCGTGGCCTTCGGCAACTGCCGAGATGTTTTGGTGAGCGGTGGAAGTAGGGAGGAGGAGCGAGGGTTCGCTCAGGTTTCAGCTGTGCCAAATCACGTTATTCTCTCTTAATCCAGGTGTCCCCTGTGACCATGGCCTCGGTCTCTGAGCGTGCGCGAAGTGTGTAGCCTGAGCCGCCGGGCATTCCTAGGAGCACGGTGAGTAGCAGACTGGTGGGGTTTTGGGCAATGGGGTGCCACGGTCAGGCAGTGACGTTTCGTTTTCTTTAATACATGTCTGAGAGACACCAGCCCGGTGCCAGCAGGACCTTCCCAGCCAACGAGGTGGCTTTTTATTGCACCTGACAGGGACCAGCATACCCCGATGTCTCAGATAAGTAGAGGGATGTGACCCGCAGAGGGGATGAAAGCAGGGTGCCGGTTTGGGAATTACCGGGAGGGATTTTTGAGTCCGCTTTGTAGGTGGGGGGTGTTCATGAAGTGGCCCCTTAGGCCCCATAAAAGCCAACTCACTTTTGATCACGGTGCTGAGGTGTGCACGGCAGAGCAGTCCCCGTGTGTCTCGGGTCACTTGTCTGTTGTGCCTCGTGTGTTGTTGGTGTATCTCATGTCTCGTACCTTAGCCCTTTGAGGGTCCTGTCAGAAACCCTGGCATCATTCTTTGCATCTGTGATCTCTGCATTCCCTGGTCTGGCACGCAGGCCATAGAACTTCTGATCTGGGAGCTCAGACAGGCATCAGACTCTCTTCCCTCTTTGGAAGCATCCCATCTGATGTCTTTTTAGGTCTTGTTGTGAGCTGTGCGGACAGCTGTGCCCCACCTGGATCCATTGTGGTGGATTAGGACTTGTGATTATATGAGGTTAGGTAGAGGATTCTGACTGTAGGATTCTTAGGCATCCATCTGTGCTGTTCTTGGAATAAGTCATTCAGTTTGCATCTTCTTCTTCCAGGGCTCTCTGAGCCTCATCAGCTCACCATTGCTGTCAGCTCGGTCATCTCCTTTTGCATTCTCTCAGTCCTTGCAGCCATTTTCCTTGCCAAGAGATTTCTGTCCGTGTGTTGTGCCCATTGTTTGTCCTGTCCCGTCTGTCCTGTGTCACGGGTGTCCGCACACATTGGTAGCGGAGCTGCTCTGCCCTGTTGCCTAGCCTGGTGGAATAGGACCAATCCTGGGGACTTGGAATTTGTAATGTTGGGTGTAGTTGGACTCTAGATGATATTCCTAGGTTGATAGAAGGTTTTTGCAGCTTTTGAGTTATACTGCTGGTGTTTGACCTATGTTCTTACTTTCTTTCAGGTGCAGGTGCATTGCATCCATGGCTGCGCACCCTATCGTGTGTGAGGGGGTTCCCGAAATCAGGTCAGTCACCATTTGTCTGTGCAGGGTGTGTGGCAAGTGTGACCCTGTTACAGGTCTGTTCTTTGTCTTTATTTTTAGGAAGCATAGCTGGATCTCAGCAGTCAAGTTCAAGAAGGCAAGGTGAGCAGTGGCCAGTAGCCTTCATTGTTGCTGAGGTCTCAGTTCCTGGGGCAAGTCTAAGTCTCCATTCTGGTTTTTGTGTCTTAGTCAAGCCACTCTGAGCACATCAAGCTGCCATCCCCCACCAGAAGACGGACCGGTTTCGCTGCCCTCGTCAGCCCTGTCTTCCGGGTAGCTGTCGGGAACCGCCGAGGAATTGCGGTGAGTCGGGCAAGCAGGGATGAGGAGCGAGGGTCCACTCAGTTTTCAGCAATCCCACATCATCTCCTGTCCTCTTCATGCAGGTGTACTCTGTGATGCTGGCATCGGTGTCTGATCATGGCTGACGTGTGTGACTCCAGGAGATCGGCCATTGTTAGGAGAACGGTGAGTAGCAGGCTTGTGGGTTTTGGCCGATGCGGTGCCAAGATCAGGCACCGATGTTTGGTTTTCTTTAATCTAGCTGTCTGAGAGACAACAGCCCGGTGGCAGCAGGAACTCCCCAGCCGGTGAGGCGGCCTTCCTTCGCACCCGATACGGACCAGCATCACCAGATGTCTGAGAGATAAGTAGAGGGCTATGAACCACAGAGGGGATGAAAGTGGGGTGCTAGGTCAGACTCCCAGGGTGGGGGGTTTGAATTGGCTCTGGAGATGAGGGTAGGCAAGATGTGGCCCCTTAGGCTTCATAAAAGCAAAGTCTCAGTTTTGGTTACGGTGCTGAGCCGGGCAGCAGGGCAGAGCAGTCCCGGTGTGTCTCGTGTCACTTGTCTTTTGTGTGTTGTGTGTTATGTGGATATGTCATGTCTGTTATCTTAGCCCTCTGAGGGGCCTCTCAGAAACCTTTCCTAGCATCCGTGATCTGAGCGTTCTTTGCCCTGGCACCCGTGCCACGGAACTCTTGACCCGGGAGCCCAGACAGGCATCAGAATTGCATCTGTTTTTAGAAGCATCCCGTCAGATGTCTTTTCAGGTCTTGTTGTCAGCTGTCTGGACAACTGCACCCTGTAAGGTTCCATTATGGCTGATTAGGACTTGTGAGAATGTGAGCTCAGGTGGAGCATTGTGACTCTAGGGCTCCTGGGCATTCATCTTTGCAGTTCTTGGACTGAATCATTGAGTTTAGCATCTTCTTTTTCCAGGGATCTCTGAGCCTGATCAGCTCACCATCAGTCTCACCTTGGTCATCTCATTTTGCATCCTCTCAGTCCTTGCAGCCATTTTCCTTGCCTAGAGGTTTCTTTGTGTGTTTTGTCCCCGTTGTTTGTCACGTCCTGTCCCGTGTCACGGGTGTCTGCACAGATGTGTGCCGGAGCTGCTCTGCCCTGCCCCATAGCCTGGTGCAATCGGAGGCATCTCGGGGGCTTGTAATTGGTAATGTGGGGTGTAGTTGGACCCTAGATGGGATTTGTAGATGGGCACGAGATGCCTGGAGCCCATAAGTTATCCTGCAGCCCTTTGACTTTTGTCCTAACTCTCTTTCAGATGCAGAAGGATAAAATCCAGGGCAGAGCCCCCCATCCCGGGTGAGGGGATTCCCCCAAGCACGTCAGTCACCGTTTTCCTCAGTAGAGGAAGCATAAATGATGGCTGTCACAGCTCTGTTGCCTTTCCTTTTAGGAAGTCAAGGCAGAGAGCTGCAGTCCCGGCCAGTGGGCAAGGTGAGCATTGCGTAGCGTGCACAAGCAGTTTTATTGCTGAAGTCTCAGTTTCTGGTGCAGCTCTAACTATCTCCTCTTTTTTTTTTTTTTTTTTTTTTTTTGTTATTTTAGGTGGTCCACTTGTGATCTATCCTGGCCGAGCATGCTCATGCCAGGTGGGTGCAAGCTTAAGGTATCGGTGTGGCATACTTGTCACGGTAGGGAGGTTGTGTTTTCACAGTATCTCAGCATGCTTTTTTGCTTTGTTTCTTTGCAGGTGCTGTCGCTGCTCTAAGCATGACCAAGGAACAGAGGAGGGCAGGTGAGTCGGTGTTTAGGCAGGCTGACTCATAGGGGAGCATTATGCAGCAGCACGCTAAGCGGGTACATTTTCTTTTTGCAGGTATCTTCTGGGCAGCCTCCGGAGTCAAATCAAGTTTTGAGGTGAGCTGGGGCAGGGGTGTGGAGGAGTCCAGGGGATTACTGGTTTTGAGGGCAATAGTCATGTTTTCTGTTGCGTCTTAGGTACCCTGAGGAGGCTCGTAGCCACAGCTTGGAAGCGGCAGCACCGAAGCACACACATTGAGAACATCTCAACGTCCACGTCCGACCGAGGATGCATTTTGTCCGCTCGTCTTCCAAAAGCTAAGTGTCGGGGCCAGGGGTTGGGAGAATGGGAAAAGCCTTTACTATCACAGGGGGCAGTTTCATGTCAGCTTAGCGGAGAGGTCTGTAGCGGGCCGGGCTCTCTGGAATTAAAGAGAGAGGGTTTGTCCTCAGCCTCACCAGAGCCTTTGCCGGGCAGGGCAGTTCCGACCCATCTCCACGTTCTTGTGAACTTTGTGTCGTCAGCCTTCCTCGAGTCAGCATAGTCACGGCTCTTTCCCCCGAGGGGCTCGCCTTCGGGTCCGGAGCTATCGCCACGGTCATCCAGCCATCCGCTTCCTTCTCTAGGCTTGCTGAGCGTCTCGAGCGTCTTCCTAACTGCTTTGACACTAACTTCTTTTTGCGAGCTACATTTCATCATCACGTGCCATCATCATAGGGCTTCCTTTCCTTTGGCATCATCAGCCTGTGGCTCACCTTGCGTTTGCAGTCTCAGATCCCTAAGGGGAAAGTTCCCACTTGTCTTTGTGTTAGGTCATCTGCGTCTGTTAGGTTGTCCGTGTCTGTGTCCATTGTCTTTCACGTCATAAGGCCTTTCTTACATCTCGACGCTTTGTCGGCACTGTTCTGTGCCATATTGCCTATATTCGACTCATGTTCCTTTCTGGATCTTCCTTATTCTGCCCTGTTTACATTTTTACTCTTTGAGCCAGGTAGGATTACAGATGTTCTCATCAGTCTTCCTTGTCACTACCAGCTTTGGTAGTGCCTTTTTTCTCCATGACATTTTCTTGGACTTGTAGAGCGGTGTCTTATACCCTCCTCACGTGACTGCAGTAGTTCTATAGGTTCCATCTTGAGAAAGGGTATAGGTCTCAGGAATTCATCTTGCAGAGTTATCTTAAGTCCTGTTTTATATTGTATCTATCTACCTATATTGCGTGTACCTGTGTTGGCTTATATTGTATGTGCTTATGTTGTATGTACTTGTGTTGGCTTATACTGTATGTAGTTATGTTGCATGTACCTGTGTTGGCTTATACTGTATGTACCTGTGTTGCCTTATACTGTATGTACTTATACTGTATGTACCTATGTTGGCTTATACTGTATGTACCTATACTGTATGTACCTATGTTGGCTTATACTGTATGTACCTATACTGTATGTACCTATGTTGGCTTATACTGTATGTACCTATACTGTATGTACCTATGTTGGCTTATACTGTATGTACTTATACTGTATGTACCTATGTTGGCTTATACTGTATGTACCTATGTTGGCTTATACTGTATGTACTTATACTGTATGTACCTATGTTGGCTTATACTGTATGTACCTATGTTGGCTTATACTGTATGTAGTTACGTTGCATGTACCTGTGTTGGCTTATACTGTATGTAGTTACGTTGCATGTACCTGTGTTGGCTTATACTGTATGTGCTTAAAATGTATGTAAGTGCATTGCCTTATATTGTCTGTACTTGCACTGTATGCATTGGCTTATATTGTGTGTACCTATGTTGTACCACTTATGGTCGGAGCTGCCCTGCCCTGCCAGCTAGTCACAGTTAGGTGGAACAGTTATAGAAATTTTCCTGTTGATCTGTGTTTTGTGGGATTTTGGGTAGAAGACTTACTGGTTCAGAGCGGGGACAATTCCTGGCTGTCAGATTGGCACTTGTTGACCACTTTTTGTTGTCTCACAGGTCCCTGAGGCTACCGATTTCCCTAATCTACCATTTGATGTCAGGGAGGGGCAGCCAGAAAATGTGTCGAAGCACGTTCTTCAGCGTCGCAGGTAAGGGCTGCAGCGAGCGTGTAAGTGGGAAGAGTGTGTGAGCATGTGTGAGAGCACATGGCTGTGTTTGTCTGTGTCTGCTTGTCTCTCTGTGTGTGAGCACAGGGTGAGTGGATTTAACCTTGTGTGTGTGACTTTTGCTTTTCAGGTTTTTCAACTCATTTTTAAATTTAGAATAAAAAATCCCCAGCCGGGGGGTTTTTTTTTTTTTCCCCCCGGCTGGGTTTTTTTTTCCTCGGTCCTGGTCGGTCCGCGAGGCGACGTTCATCGCCAGAGTTTGGGCACGGAACGGCCAGGGACCGGGGTTTTCGTCAGGCAGGAGGATTTTTTGGAGGCTCCCGGGAACCACGTTCCCGAGGAGCGGCGTGAATGTGTGGTGAGGGTTAGCAGAGCGGTTGAGGTGAGAGTCCGTGTGGGTTTGTGCGTGTGTCGAAGGGCTGTAGGGTTGTAACGTTGTATGCTGTTTGCTTTTCAGGTTTTTCAACTAATTTTTAAATTTAGAATAAAAAATCCCCAGCCGGGGGGTTTTTTTTTTTTCCCCCTGGCTGGGTTTTTTTTTCCTCGGTCCCGGTCGGTCCGCGAGGCGACGTTCATCGCCAAAGTTTGGGCACGGAACGGCCAGGGACCGGGGTTTTCGTCAGGCAGGAGGATTTTTTGGAGGCTCCCGGGAACCACGTTCCCGAGGAGCGGCGTGAATGTGTGGTGAGGGTTAGCAGAGCGGTTGAGGTGAGAGTCCGTGTGGGTTTGTGCGTGTGTCGAAGGGCTGTAGGGTTGTAACGTTGTATGCTGTTTGCTTTTCAGGTTTTTCAACTAATTTTTAAATTTAGAATAAAAAATCCCCAGCCGGGGGGTTTTTTTTTTTTTTCCCCCCGGCTGGGTTTTTTTTTCCTCGGTCCAGGTCAGTCCGTGAGGCGACGTTCATCGCCAAAGTTTGGGCACGGAACGGCCAGGGACCGGGGTTTTCGTCAGGCAGGCGGATTTCTTTGGAGGCTCCCGGGAACCACGTTCCCGAGGAGCGGCGTGAATGTGTGGTGAGGGTTAGCAGAGCGGTTGAGGTGAGAGTCAGTGTGGGTTTTGTGCGTGTGTTGAAGGGCTGTAGGGTTGTAACGTTGTATGCTGTTTGCTTTTCAGGTTTTTCAACTCATTTTTAAATTTAGAATAAAAAATCCCCAGCCGGGGGGTTTTTTTTTTTTTTCCCCCCGGCTGGGTTTTTTTTTCCTCGGTCCCGGTCGGTCCGTGAGGCGACGTTCATCGCCAAAGTTTGGGCACGGAACGGCCAGGGACCGGGGTTTTCGTCAGGCAGGCGGATTTCTTTGGAGGCTCCCGGGAACCACGTTCCCGAGGAGCGGCGTGAATGTGTGGTGAGGGTTAGCAGAGCGGTTGAGGTGAGAGTCCATGTGGGTTTTGTGCGTGTGTTGAAGGGCTGTAGGGTTGTAACGTTGTATGCTGTTTGCTTTTCAGGTTTTTCAACTAATTTTTAAATTTAGAATAAAAAATCCCCAGCCGGGGGGTTTTTTTTTTTCCCCCCGGCTGGGTTTTTTTTTCCTCGGTCCCAGTCGGTCCGTGAGGCGACATTCATTGCCAAAGTTTGGGCACGGAACGGCCAGGGACCGGGGTTTTCGTCAGGCAGGAGGATTTTTTGGAGCCTCCCGGGAACCACGTTCCCGAGGACCTATGGTTTTTGGGGTTTAATTTAGTAGTTTTGGTGAGAGGGCTGGTGGGTTTGTGTGCTGTTTTGAAGGGAGTGTCTGTGGTAGGTGAGTGTTTGTTTTTTCTGTGGTTTTGTTGTTTTGGGTTTCATGTAATCATAAATTAACACGTAATGTAAATAGCAAAAGGTTATCAATCATGCTTTGTATTGCTTTGTATTGCTTTGTATTGCTTTGTATTGCTTTGTATTGCTTTGTATTGCTTTGTATTGCTTTGTATTGCTTTGTATTGCTTTGTATTGCTTTGTATTGCTTTGTATTGCTTTGTATTGCTTTGTATTGCTTTGTATTGCTTTGTATTGCTTTGTATTGCTTTGTATTGCTTTGTATTGCTTTGTATTGCTTTGTATTGCTTTGTATTGCTTTGTATTGCTTTGTATTGCTTTGTATTGCTTTGTATTGCTTTGTATTGCTTTGTATTGCTTTGTATTGCTTTGTATTGCTTTGTATTGCTTTGTATTGCTTTGTATTGCTTTGTATTGCTTTGTATTGCTTTGTATTGCTTTGTATTGCTTTGTATTGCTTTGTATTGCTTTGTATTGCTTTGTATTGCTTTGTATTGCTTTGTATTGCTTTGTATTGCTTTGTATTGCTTTGTATTGCTTTGTATTGCTTTGTATTGCTTTGTATTGCTTTGTATTGCTTTGTATTGCTTTGTATTGCTTTGTATTGCTTTGTATTGCTTTGTATTGCTTTGTATTGCTTTGTATTGCTTTGTATTGCTTTGTATTGCTTTGTATTGCTTTGTATTGCTTTGTATTGCTTTGTATTGCTTTGTATTGCTTTGTATTGCTTTGTATTGCTTTGTATTGCTTTGTATTGCTTTGTATTGCTTTGTATTGCTTTGTATTGCTTTGTATTGCTTTGTATTGCTTTGTATTGCTTTGTATTGCTTTGTATTGCTTTGTATTGCTTTGTATTGCTTTGTATTGCTTTGTATTGCTTTGTATTGCTTTGTATTGCTTTGTATTGCTTTGTATTGCTTTGTATTGCTTTGTATTGCTTTGTATTGCTTTGTATTGCTTTGTATTGCTTTGTATTGCTTTGTATTGCTTTGTATTGCTTTGTATTGCTTTGTATTGCTTTGTATTGCTTTGTATTGCTTTGTATTGCTTTGTATTGCTTTGTATTGCTTTGTATTGCTTTGTATTGCTTTGTATTGCTTTGTATTGCTTTGTATTGCTTTGTATTGCTTTGTATTGCTTTGTATTGCTTTGTATTGCTTTGTATTGCTTTGTATTGCTTTGTATTGCTTTGTATTGCTTTGTATTGCTTTGTATTGCTTTGTATTGCTTTGTATTGCTTTGTATTGCTTTGTATTGCTTTGTATTGCTTTGTATTGCTTTGTATTGCTTTGTATTGCTTTGTATTGCTTTGTATTGCTTTGTATTGCTTTGTATTGCTTTGTATTGCTTTGTATTGCTTTGTATTGCTTTGTATTGCTTTGTATTGCTTTGTATTGCTTTGTATTGCTTTGTATTGCTTTGTATTGCTTTGTATTGCTTTGTATTGCTTTGTATTGCTTTGTATTGCTTTGTATTGCTTTGTATTGCTTTGTATTGCTTTGTATTGCTTTGTATTGCTTTGTATTGCTTTGTATTGCTTTGTATTGCTTTGTATTGCTTTGTATTGCTTTGTATTGCTTTGTATTGCTTTGTATTGCTTTGTATTGCTTTGTATTGCTTTGTATTGCTTTGTATTGCTTTGTATTGCTTTGTATTGCTTTGTATTGCTTTGTATTGCTTTGTATTGCTTTGTATTGCTTTGTATTGCTTTGTATTGCTTTGTATTGCTTTGTATTGCTTTGTATTGCTTTGTATTGCTTTGTATTGCTTTGTATTGCTTTGTATTGCTTTGTATTGCTTTGTATTGCTTTGTATTGCTTTGTATTGCTTTGTATTGCTTTGTATTGCTTTGTATTGCTTTGTATTGCTTTGTATTGCTTTGTATTGCTTTGTATTGCTTTGTATTGCTTTGTATTGCTTTGTATTGCTTTGTATTGCTTTGTATTGCTTTGTATTGCTTTGTATTGCTTTGTATTGCTTTGTATTGCTTTGTATTGCTTTGTATTGCTTTGTATTGCTTTGTATTGCTTTGTATTGCTTTGTATTGCTTTGTATTGCTTTGTATTGCTTTGTATTGCTTTGTATTGCTTTGTATTGCTTTGTATTGCTTTGTATTGCTTTGTATTGCTTTGTATTGCTTTGTATTGCTTTGTATTGCTTTGTATTGCTTTGTATTGCTTTGTATTGCTTTGTATTGCTTTGTATTGCTTTGTATTGCTTTGTATTGCTTTGTATTGCTTTGTATTGCTTTGTATTGCTTTGTATTGCTTTGTATTGCTTTGTATTGCTTTGTATTGCTTTGTATTGCTTTGTATTGCTTTGTATTGCTTTGTATTGCTATTAGATTTTGTCATTTCTATGGATTGTATCTGCGCTTGCATTTGTATACCCTGTTTGTATGACTTTTGCTGATTTCATGTAATAAAGTTCAATCATCCCTAATAAAGATACCCCCTGCCTTTCCCTAAACCCCCCCCTCCCCCCATGGCTCCTGTCTTTTTTTGGTGTGGTCTTGTAATTTCTTTCCTCTGTGTTTCTTCCTTTTGCTCCTCACTTTCCTTTTCTATTTCTAACTTAGCTTCCATCTGTCTCTAAGCCTTTGGTTCTGTTTCTCACTCTTTCTGATGCTGTGTCTTGCTTCTGTAACTCTGTTTTAATTTCTCTCTCTATTGTCTATACTTTGCACCTTATTTCTTTTCCTTTCTAACTTTCACCTGTGCTCTTCTTGCTTCTTTTTCTGTCTTTGTTCTCCTTTTCCTTGGTTTGCCTTTTTTTGCTCTTAGTCTTTTCCTTTTTCACTCTACCCTGAGTTTTTGCTTTAACTCTAATCCTAACCACTTTTTTTTTTCCCTTCTAATTCCTGTTCTTCAGTTTTTCCACCCTCCTTTTCTTTTCTGTCTCTGTCTTGGTTTCTCTCTCTGTGTTTTCTTCTCCTCTGTCTCTCTGTCTTCTTTTTTCTCTGTCTTTGTCTTTTTGTCTTTTTCTCTCTCTCTTCTCTCCTTTCTTTTTCTCTATCTTCTTTCTTTTCTCTTTCTCTTTGCTCTCTCTTGTCTCCATTTTTCTTTTCTCTCTTTCTATTTCTCTCTCTGACTTTTTTCTTCTGTGTCTCTCTCTTTTTTTTTTCTGTCTCTTCTTTCTTTTCTTGCTCTTTCTTTCTCTCTTTTTTCCTCTCTCTCTTTCTAACTTTGTTTTCCTTTCTAGCTTTAGTTTTAAAAAAGCAGCAGTAGAAACTTTCAGGCTCCCGGGGAGTAAAGCAAAAAAAAAAAAAAAATTATAAAACAAAGCATTTACTCCCCGGGAGCCTGAAATTTTCTACTGCTGCACCAGACATATAGTTTTTCTTCTTTTTATATATAGTATATAGGAAACCACACCCACTCCTAATTAATTAGTACCCCCAGCTGACAACAATCAAGCCTGACACAGCTATCCCCCACGCACCACCCCCAGTACCCAGGCACCCACCCCCTGTCGTCCACCCCATCGCTGAAGCAACAGCGCCCCCTGCTGTCCCACTCCTCGTAGTGCAATTACACCACCCCCGTTGCAGCGCCCCCTGCCGTCCACAACGCCGCACTGCATACACAGCGCCGCCGCGTGACGTCACGAGAGCGACACAGCCCCGGAAGGACCCCCCCCCCCCGGGCATAGCCGTCCTTCCCATTGCCCGATCGAAACCCCGACCCCCACCCCACGCCCCAGAAGCCGCCCTCCGCCACGCCCCCGGCCGCACGCGAACCGGAATAGCATGCCGCGCCCACCGGGACCCTCGGCAACCCCCAAAAAACCCCCCAAACCCGGAAAAAAAATCCGGTCCCGGCCGCCGCCATTTTTACCGGAAGTGACGTCATTCCCATGGGGGCCGCCATATTGTCCCAATGCCACGTGCTCTCCTGGGCGCCGCCATCTTGTTGTTACCGGAAGCCATGCCCCGGGCGCGGCCATGTTGTTGCCGGAAGTGACCGCTGGAGGCCGCCATGTTGTTGCCGGAAACCACGTGACAGTATGGACGCCGCCATCTTGGAAAACCATCACGTGACCGCGTGGGGGCCGCCATCTTGGATCGGGGTTAGTTTTACCGATTAATTTTAACAATTAGGGTTGATTTAGCCAGGATTTAGACCCCACCCCCTAATAATTAGCGCCATCCCCATCCCCCATTCCCTGACCTAACCCTAAATAGCCCTGCCCCAGCTGTTTCCACCCCCGTCCCCCTTTCCCTGACCTAACCCTAATTAGCCTTCCCCCAGCTGTTGCCACCCCCATCCCCTTTTCCCTGCCCTAACCCTAACCCAAGCCCAAACCCCAAGCCCTAACCCTAACCCTAGGCCCACTCCCTAACCCTAGCCCCTAACCCTAAGTACTAGGGTTTTCAGGAGTACCTTTTTCACCTGAGTACCATTTTTTCCAGAGTATCATTTTATCAGGAGTATTTCTTTCCACAGAGTACCATTTTTTCAGGAGTACCTTTTTCTCCAGAGTACTCAGATTCTAAAGAGTATGTTTTTTTCCAGAGTACTCATTTTTTTCTGAAGTACTTGTTTTTCTGGAGTACTCATTCTTCCAGAGTACTCATTTTCTTCAGGAGTACTAGGGTTGGGGTACCGGGTTGGGGTACCGGGTTGGGGTACCGGGTTGGGGTACCGGGTTAGGGTTAGGGGTTGGGGTTAGGGTTAGGGTTTAGGGTTAGGGTTAGGGTTAGGGTTAGGGTTAGGGTTAGGGTTAGGGTTAGGGTTAGGGTTAGGGTTAGGGTTAGGGTTAGGGTTAGGGTTAGGGTTAGGGTTAGGGTTAGGGTTAGGGTTAGGGTTAGGGTTAGGGTTAGGGTTAGGGTTAGGGTTAGGGTTAGGGTTAGGGTTAGGGTTAGGGTTAGGGTTAGGGTTAGGGTTAGGGTTAGGGTTAGGGTTAGGGTTAGGGTTAGGGTTAGGGTTAGGGTTAGGGTTAGGGTTAGGGTTAGGGTTAGGGTTAGGGTTAGGGTTAGGGTTAGGGTTAGGGTTAGGGTTAGGGTTAGGGTTAGGGTTAGGGTTAGGGTTAGGGTTAGGGTTAGGGTTAGGGTTAGGGTTAGGGTTAGGGTTAGGGTTAGGGTTAGGGTTAGGGTTAGGGTTAGGGTTAGGGTTAGGGTTAGGGTTAGGGTTAGGGTTAGGGTTAGGGTT
The DNA here is from genome assembly GCF_027887145.1 of Ammospiza caudacuta. Taxonomy (NCBI): domain Eukaryota; kingdom Metazoa; phylum Chordata; class Aves; order Passeriformes; family Passerellidae; genus Ammospiza; species Ammospiza caudacuta. The sequence continues at coordinate 7,629,832 of NC_080619.1, forward strand.
AGGGTTAGGGTTAGGGTTAGGGTTAGGGTTAGGGTTAGGGTTAGGGTTAGGGTTAGGGTTAGGGTTAGGGTTAGGGTTAGGGTTAGGGTTAGGGTTAGGGTTAGGGTTAGGGTTAGGGTTAGGGTTAGGGTTAGGGTTAGGGTTAGGGTTAGGGTTAGGGTTAGGGTTAGGGTTAGGGTTAGGGTTAGGGTTAGGGTTAGGGTTAGGGTTAGGGTTAGGGTTAGGGTTAGGGTTAGGGTTAGGGTTAGGGTTAGGGTTAGGGTTAGGGTTAGGGTTAGGGTTAGGGTTAGGGTTAGGGTTAGGGTTAGGGTTAGGGTTAGGGTTAGGGTTAGGGTTAGGGTTAGGGTTAGGGTTAGGGTTAGGGTTAGGGTTAGGGTTAGGGTTAGGGTTAGGGTTAGGGTTAGGGTTAGGGTTAGGGTTAGGGTTAGGGTTAGGGTTAGGGTTAGGGTTAGGGTTAGGGTTAGGGTTAGGGTTAGGGTTAGGGTTAGGGTTAGGGTTAGGGTTAGGGTTAGGGTTAGGGTTAGGGTTAGGGTTAGGGTTAGGGTTAGGGTTAGGGTTAGGGTTAGGGTTAGGGTTAGGGTTAGGGTTAGGGTTAGGGTTAGGGTTAGGGTTAGGGTTAGGGTTAGGGTTAGGGTTAGGGTTAGGGTTAGGGTTAGGGTTAGGGTTAGGGTTAGGGTTAGGGTTAGGGTTAGGGTTAGGGTTAGGGTTAGGGTTAGGGTTAGGGTTAGGGTTAGGGTTAGGGTTAGGGTTAGGGTTAGGGTTAGGGTTAGGGTTAGGGTTAGGGTTAGGGTTAGGGTTAGGGTTAGGGTTAGGGTTAGGGTTAGGGTTAGGGTTAGGGTTAGGGTTAGGGTTAGGGTTAGGGTTAGGGTTAGGGTTAGGGTTAGGGTTAGGGTTAGGGTTAGGGTTAGGGTTAGGGTTAGGGTTAGGGTTAGGGTTAGGGTTAGGGTTAGGGTTAGGGTTAGGGTTAGGGTTAGGGTTAGGGTTAGGGTTAGGGTTAGGGTTAGGGTTAGGGTTAGGGTTAGGGTTAGGGTTAGGGTTAGGGTTAGGGTTAGGGTTAGGGTTAGGGTTAGGGTTAGGGTTAGGGTTAGGGTTAGGGTTAGGGTTAGGGTTAGGGTTAGGGTTAGGGTTAGGGTTAGGGTTAGGGTTAGGGTTAGGGTTAGGGTTAGGGTTAGGGTTAGGGTTAGGGTTAGGGTTAGGGTTAGGGTTAGGGTTAGGGTTAGGGTTAGGGTTAGGGTTAGGGTTAGGGTTAGGGTTAGGGTTAGGGTTAGGGTTAGGGTTAGGGTTAGGGTTAGGGTTAGGGTTAGGGTTAGGGTTAGGGTTAGGGTTAGGGTTAGGGTTAGGGTTAGGGTTAGGGTTAGGGTTAGGGTTAGGGTTAGGGTTAGGGTTAGGGTTAGGGTTAGGGTTAGGGTTAGGGTTAGGGTTAGGGTTAGGGTTAGGGTTAGGGTTAGGGTTAGGGTTAGGGTTAGGGTTAGGGTTAGGGTTAGGGTTAGGGTTAGGGTTAGGGTTAGGGTTAGGGTTAGGGTTAGGGTTAGGGTTAGGGTTAGGGTTAGGGTTAGGGTTAGGGTTAGGGTTAGGGTTAGGGTTAGGGTTAGGGTTAGGGTTAGGGTTAGGGTTAGGGTTAGGGTTAGGGTTAGGGTTAGGGTTAGGGTTAGGGTTAGGGTTAGGGTTAGGGTTAGGGTTAGGGTTAGGGTTAGGGTTAGGGTTAGGGTTAGGGTTAGGGTTAGGGTTAGGGTTAGGGTTAGGGTTAGGGTTAGGGTTAGGGTTAGGGTTAGGGTTAGGGTTAGGGTTAGGGTTAGGGTTAGGGTTAGGGTTAGGGTTAGGGTTAGGGTTAGGGTTAGGGTTAGGGTTAGGGTTAGGGTTAGGGTTAGGGTTAGGGTTAGGGTTAGGGTTAGGGTTAGGGTTAGGGTTAGGGTTAGGGTTAGGGTTAGGGTTAGGGTTAGGGTTAGGGTTAGGGTTAGGGTTAGGGTTAGGGTTAGGGTTAGGGTTAGGGTTAGGGTTAGGGTTAGGGTTAGGGTTAGGGTTAGGGTTAGGGTTAGGGTTAGGGTTAGGGTTAGGGTTAGGGTTAGGGTTAGGGTTAGGGTTAGGGTTAGGGTTAGGGTTAGGGTTAGGGTTAGGGTTAGGGTTAGGGTTAGGGTTAGGGTTAGGGTTAGGGTTAGGGTTAGGGTTAGGGTTAGGGTTAGGGTTAGGGTTAGGGTTAGGGTTAGGGTTAGGGTTAGGGTTAGGGTTAGGGTTAGGGTTAGGGTTAGGGTTAGGGTTAGGGTTAGGGTTAGGGTTAGGGTTAGGGTTAGGGTTAGGGTTAGGGTTAGGGTTAGGGTTAGGGTTAGGGTTAGGGTTAGGGTTAGGGTTAGGGTTAGGGTTAGGGTTAGGGTTAGGGTTAGGGTTAGGGTTAGGGTTAGGGTTAGGGTTAGGGTTAGGGTTAGGGTTAGGGTTAGGGTTAGGGTTAGGGTTAGGGTTAGGGTTAGGGTTAGGGTTAGGGTTAGGGTTAGGGTTAGGGTTAGGGTTAGGGTTAGGGTTAGGGTTAGGGTTAGGGTTAGGGTTAGGGTTAGGGTTAGGGTTAGGGTTAGGGTTAGGGTTAGGGTTAGGGTTAGGGTTAGGGTTAGGGTTAGGGTTAGGGTTAGGGTTAGGGTTAGGGTTAGGGTTAGGGTTAGGGTTAGGGTTAGGGTTAGGGTTAGGGTTAGGGTTAGGGTTAGGGTTAGGGTTAGGGTTAGGGTTAGGGTTAGGGTTAGGGTTAGGGTTAGGGTTAGGGTTAGGGTTAGGGTTAGGGTTAGGGTTAGGGTTAGGGTTAGGGTTAGGGTTAGGGTTAGGGTTAGGGTTAGGGTTAGGGTTAGGGTTAGGGTTAGGGTTAGGGTTAGGGTTAGGGTTAGGGTTAGGGTTAGGGTTAGGGTTAGGGTTAGGGTTAGGGTTAGGGTTAGGGTTAGGGTTAGGGTTAGGGTTAGGGTTAGGGTTAGGGTTAGGGTTAGGGTTAGGGTTAGGGTTAGGGTTAGGGTTAGGGTTAGGGTTAGGGTTAGGGTTAGGGTTAGGGTTAGGGTTAGGGTTAGGGTTAGGGTTAGGGTTAGGGTTAGGGTTAGGGTTAGGGTTAGGGTTAGGGTTAGGGTTAGGGTTAGGGTTAGGGTTAGGGTTAGGGTTAGGGTTAGGGTTAGGGTTAGGGTTAGGGTTAGGGTTAGGGTTAGGGTTAGGGTTAGGGTTAGGGTTAGGGTTAGGGTTAGGGTTAGGGTTAGGGTTAGGGTTAGGGTTAGGGTTAGGGTTAGGGTTAGGGTTAGGGTTAGGGTTAGGGTTAGGGTTAGGGTTAGGGT